>NC_056741.1:99548785-99578785 GCF_019279795.1 Protopterus annectens
ATCTGACTTCCGTACACCATATCATCCATCTTTTGAAGTATTTTAAACAGCAGTCATGCATGATTAACACACTCATAGGTTCATAGATTGGTACTAGGCTATCAGCCCTAAGGCCTATACAAGCCTAGCTATAGCAATTCCCTGGCTATTTCTTCCCACACTATTTACTTCCCTGCAGAACAGTATTTTCCTCCATCATGCAGACCCATTTCTTCTGGTAGAAATTCATCGACAGAATCTTGTTCAGATTTCTTAGAATTTCATCTGAAACCATCATTGGTCTACATTCCTACCAAGTTTATACTTATCGGTCTAATATTGTGTCTTGCTAATTGCAAAACATATTGCATTCTTGATTGCAGTTTACCCTAGTATTAGTTCTATAAATGTATTTCAATGCATTTGTGTTTTTATCTGTTGTGAGGATTTTCTCCTCTTGTGTATAATTACTTAGCAGATACTTTAAAATATTTTCATGTGCATTCTTGTTGAGCGTTCTCCCAACTCATTGTAAAATATTTAATCTGTTGCAGGGCTTTTCTTCCATTGTATATAATTACTCATCAACTACTGTTTAAATGTTTTTGAATCTGTTGTGGATTTTTTCTCCCTGGGCTTCTGCTGAAAATAGAGCATCGGATCACATGGACTTTCTCAGTTACCAAAGAACAAATTAATAACTAAATAAAAAATATATATTTTCCGGAACTACAGATAAACTTTGACCTTTGGTCAGCAGCACACATTGGCCGAACTTAAACTGGAAAAAGCAGGTTGTGATTTGTCAAACTGATCATGGGGTTGCAGTGGTTTTATGGTCACATGAACAACAGGAATGATAAACTATTTTATAACTTTGTGATGCAAGCACTTATCAGTACATGTTTGTGGAGGCCACTGATTTATTTAAGAAATAATTGGATAACTTTCTGGAACAGATGGCTTAAAATGGCATTATTAGTTCAAATTTAAAATAACAGTTGATTGCGGATGGCCCTCTGAAACAAATTATACATATTGTTTATATCCAAAATGCAGAAGAGTGTTTTCTTCCATCATGCAGACCCATTTCTTCTGGTAGAAATTTATCGACAGAATCTTGTTCAGATTTCTTAGAATTTCATCTGAAACCATCATTGGTCTACATTCCTGCCAAGTTTAAGAACACAACACACTTTCTACGGGTATTATACAAGCAAAAATTATCAAAATCATCATATTTATGCACACTTAATATAGAATCACTATATATATCATTTTACACCAAAATGAGGGTATAAAGGCAACTAAATACTGTCAAGAAGTTTCTGAGATATATTCAGCTATATTCAATGATTTCCTGATGGCTATGTTAGAGCATATGCTTAAGTAAAAACAGAAATGTCTTTTATTATCAAGACAAATGTTTTTTGGAGTTAAGTGGTACTGCTATGGTGGCACCTTTTGGCATCATTTATCTTGACATTTTGATAGGTAATTTGGAAAAAATTCATATTTATAACTTAGTTAACAAACAAAACTGAAACCCCAAAAAAACTTACACTGAACACTGTCAACCGGCGTGCTTTTTTTAGAATACCCTCCTCTGTCAAGGTCAGACAGACTGCTACTCAGCCAGCCTGTCAGAAGGTACAACAGATGAAAGTGAAAGACAATACTGGGACTGGCAGGGAAAGTGGAAGATGGAGACGGAATTAGTTATGACAATCGATTCATGTACCGTGTATAAAAAGAATAACTTTATAAAATACTCAATTTTAGCTTCGTGGACATTCCACGTGAATTTTCAGACTTGTTTTAAAGAGCTTTACCTTTGCAGTGGTAACTGATTGTGAACTTAGTGTACACAACAGGGAACATAAATTGTTAGGAAACAGAATTTGAAGTTGTTGTTTAAGCAACTTAACATGCTTGCTTAAATTTTATCATCTGTCTTTTCCTACTATTGCCCTTCCCAAAATGAACATGCTTGCATTACCTTCATTCATCTCCTTGTCACCACTATCCCATGTCATATCCTCTCTTTCAATGTTTCCAACCAATTTTATTTTCTCCACAAGCACAGGCGATCCAGAAAATAATTTCTCTCCCTATTACCACATCATATCCCCACACTCCTGTCATTACACAAATAGTGACATGTTCAAAATTAGGTACCTGAATTTGCAACACTATTCTCCAAAAACTAGGCATAATAAATATGCATAACTTCAAATCGCTATGCACCAGGCATCACTTCTTCAAACCAAGGGACCTTAGTGGTGACATCCAGGCTGCAAGAAAGAACCATAAAACTCAATCTTCTAAACATCATTATACAATTTCCTCTCCCTTCACCTCCATTAATAGGGTATCTAATTTACTGACATAATGGTTAAGGTCTTCACCTTCCATACTCAAGGTAGATGTTTTAATCCTGACCTCCGGCCAATGCCTATATAGAGTTAATATGTTCCCTCTATGTCTATGTAAAGTTCCTCCCACTTCCAAAAGATATGATTAGTGTTTCCACTTCAAACTCACCCAAGAATGGAGTTGTGGGCAGCAGCAGCAGCATGGAATATAGATGGTGCCAATAGTGGGAAGACTTGTATAGACCAACCACTTTGGGCATCGACTGTGCTGTGAGCATCCTCAAGACAGAACACAGATCACAGACTGAAGATGGTGTCAGGGTTAGCCACTGCACAGTATACAAATTGGCTCTAAACTTTTAGCCACTTGAGAGTGCAAAAATTGGCTCTAAGTGATTTTGTTGTGTTGACTAATGTCACTAGATGGACATGGGTATTTGCCCGTGATAAAGTGGGTTGAAGACCTGGCCTATTCTGACCGATGCTAATGGTGGCAGGACTATATGTGCCCTTACTGGCCAGTGAGTACCCACCACAAAAACCCACAGCCCTGCACCTATAAGCTACTAGCCGTCTGGAGTCCAGTTGCCCAGCTTGAGTTACCAAGGATAGATTTTTTTGAGCAAAGGCTGAATGTAAAATTAATCAAACTGCCAAACATGAAGTAAGAACTGCTACACTCAAAGTAGATTCACTGAATGATGCAGCTTGGAAGTGAATGACATAATGGTAAGGAGGAGGCTGGACATCCTATGTAACTAGTAGACAAGATGGAAGGGCAGTGCAGCAAAGCCACTTGACTTGGGCTCCAGAGTCTACTACTCAGGAAGAAGACAGACTAGAAATGGTGTGGGTATTATGGTAAGATAAGAGCCCTTAGAAAACAGGGAGGAGATGTCATGAGAATTAGTGGGAGTCTCATGGTGATCAGAGTCAAATGTAAAGATAAGGCAGTATTAATAATCTCAGCCTTTACCTCACAACAGAGTTGTGGTATTGAAGAAAAGTGTGCATTCAGATAGCAGTTGCAGGACCCACTAAATAAAGCAGGGTAACATGAATTGGTATTGATAAATGATGACCTGAATGCACATATTGGGACAGACTAAACAGGATGTGAGGACTGCCTGGGTTCACATGGGTGGGGCAACAAGAAAAAAGAAAGAGAGGCCATTCTAGACTTCTGTCTGGCAAATGGCTTGATGGTGGCCAACCCATGATTCAGCAGGACAGAGAGCCACAAAATCACATAAAAGAGTGGCCAACATGCAACTCAGGTAAACTTTCTCCTTTTTAAGGGAAGGAAAGGGCAGTGGAATAGTTATCCCCAGTGAAACAATCAGCCCACATTATAAAACACTGGTTGTCACAATCAGATGCAAACCACGGTCAGAGAAGGCTCTAAGTTCAATAAAGACAAAACTGAAGACCTAGAAGTTGACTGGCGAGAAAGCATTTGAGTTCAATGAATTACTCAGGGCTCTAGCATCTCAGGAAGAAGAGGAAACATGTGGAATTGAAGAAGAATGGCAGCTCCTAAAAACAGCATGTGTGAGGAGAACAGAACAGCATGTATCCGAGTCAGGTATGATAATAGGGTACATAAAGAAAAATGATGGTGGAAAGCAGAAGTCCAGGAAGTCATCAAAAGAAAGATGAATGGCAGAAAAAAGTGGGAGATTGAAAAGACATAACAGGCTAAGAAGGAATGCTGGTTGTCAAACAAAAAGGGTAAGAGAGGAGTTGAAGTAATAATGAGCAAGACATCAGAGGTACTCAGCCTGCTTCTGGAAAGAGGCTCAATAGATAACATAAAGACGCGCACTCCAGTTGCAAAGTAAAGACAACAAGATAAAGAAGATAGCCAGACACCATTCATAAGGATGGAAGCAACAACCTGCTCATCAGTCCATATGACATCAAACACAGGTGGTAGGAGTACTTCCAGTAGCATCTGAATAAAAAAATAACAGACGCTGTACCATCAGAGACATTGCCTGCAAAGAAAGAAGAGGAGGAGCCCATCCTAGATGAAATAGGAACAACACTAAGGGTAATGAAGTTTGAGAAAGCAGCAGACTCAGATGAGGAAAGAGGCCAACTGGGCATTTCTAGACTTGGGGAAAACATGTGATAAGGTTTCAGGAAAGCTGATTTGGGCAGTCTGGCAGTAGTTCAAAGCCCCAGAAACACTGGTAGAATTAGTGCACGCCTTTCACAAGGATCCAGTGACATACAAGCACTGTTCAGTCTCACAGAAGGCTTCCCAGTGGGTGTATGTGAGCATCCGGGTTCAGCTCTGAGCACACTGCTATTCATACTGGTGATGGATGACATTAGAAAATAGGTCGAAGTGGACAGATCAATAAAACTGCTGTATGCAAATGATGTTGCAATACAGGCAGACCCTGAGGAAGAACTTCAGTAAAGGATAGGGGAACGGAGTGAAAAACTGAAGGCACATGAAATAAACTTAGTACAGATAAAACAATTGTAATGGCAGCAAATTGGGAAGTCAGAAGTATCCGAGAATTGAGATAGAAAGAAAAATTGTAGAACAGGTTAACAGCTTCTAGCATCTGGTAGAAATGGTTGAGGAGAAGGGACATCTAAATGAGGAGGTGAAAGCTAGACTCAGGGGGATGCATCCAACATGTACAATGTGTTAGAGGTAGTGTGTGACAGAAGAATGCCAAAGAAGCTGAAAAGTAAGTTGTGCAAAACAGTGGTGTGACCAGTACTACTGTATGGTACAGAAACCTGGGCAGTAAAGTCCGAGCGGTTGAGGAAGCTAGAGGTGATGGATATATAGTGCCTGAGGCAGGTGCTAGGATCCACTCTATGGGACAAATCAAGAAATGAGGGCTATCAGAGCAGAAACCAAAGTAACTACAAATGCAGAGAAGGTCTAAGAAAAAAGATTATGGTGGTTTGTGCACATGTGAATGAAAGCAAAAGACAATCTGGTGAAAAATATTTAGGACAAACAGGAATAAGGCAAGAGGAAATTATGGCATTCTGCAAAGAGATAGATGGATTGTATGAGACCAGACCTGTGACAGTCAGGCATGAGTGGCAAAGAAGGTACAAGAGTTGGAGGATCCCTCTTCCAGTGTGAATGTTACCTGTAAGTAAAAGTTTACACATAGATCTATTGGTCAAGCCAGTCATACAGGGTTAGTGCTTCATGACACACTCATACAAGTTGCATATTGCTGGATTTGAACACCTGATTATCTAAGTCTATATTGTATAGGACAGTGTAATAACTGTTGATACCAATCTTATGACAAGTATTAGGCATCACATACTTGTAGTTTACATGACATTTGTTTGGGGGATGGGCAGTGCAGTCTGACAAGCAGACAAAAAGGTTCTGATCACAACTCACAACATAATGTAGCAATGGTTCATACATCACATAATTCACATTATGTTGGGAATGATATATATGTGTGTGCCACATTATGCTATATTGAACATTTATGCAATGGGTGATAGTGTTGGGTGTCACCCATTGGAGTACCACCGATGCATTCCTGACTGTTCATCACCAAATCAGTGCATGCAAGTCTTGTGTTTATGTATGGCTCATTAACAAGTCTCTATGATGTATACAATGTGAAAGGTAATAACAAGTCATTACATGTAAAACATACACACTGCACTCATTAATACTACTCTGAAAATATGTTTGTGATTCTACCAGTTCAATGGAACATTCTTAGAAGGGTAACATGAGACAATGCCACACAAACTGACATACAGGAGCAGATAGACTGCATTACAATGGACTACTCTTGTTTGAGATACAATAAGCCAATAAATTATATACAACCAATAGAGGCCACTGAGATTACTTTTACTCTGTTACAATTGATAACTAAAGTAAATTAGTGTCAAGATCATTGGTGCAACAGATTGCAAGTATTAGCACAGCTAGTAGTGTGGTCTGGTAACTGGTGCGAAGTGTTGAGCAACCAATGAGTACAGATATAGGCACTTCTGCTGCTAAGCTATTTCTGGAGATGTAGCGTGTGTGATTTTATGATCTGACATGATTAAAATTATGAAATAGGGTGTTCAGAACAATAATGAAATTAGCGAGCAGGCAGAGGGAAGGATACTAGTAGAGTAATTAAGGAATAAGCAGAATGCTGATGGGAGAATACCATAACTATCCATGACTTCACAAGACAGAATGTTATAATGATCACAAATGTTACAAATTGTGTACACAATGCTAGCTTTCAACAGCCTGCCACTCTTAAATCAACATTCTGCAGGCTAGTGCATTACATGACAACACTACAAGGGGACTCACATTTCAGTTGGCAGAAGGTTCACATTTAAAGGGATCATGTGAAATTTATAAAGGAAAAATCTATCTGTGGATCAGACTTCACAACAGTAGAGATAATACAGATAAGTGAAAATTCCCATAAGGAGTACATCAAATCCTCGAGCCTGTTATACATATAATAATGACAGTCTTCTTATAGTGCTATCAGTATTGCTTTTTGTCACTCAGTGGGGCTAAGCATGGTAGCACAAGGAACACCATATGAATGCAGCCGTATGGAAAAACTCATCATGTTTTTCCCTTATGAAGGAAAGCTGCAGTTACTGTTTCATAAATATAGATAGTGACTCTGCTTCATGCCAAGTGCTGTGCAAATGCTGAATACAGAAATAGAGACTTTCATTCATGGGCCATTTCTGAAGTATAATGTTTGTTAATGTTAATTTGTTAATATAAGTTGACTACTTTTGTATAAATATAAATTTGGCTGTCATAAATGATAATTCAATAAGAGTGTTTAAAATGTGTGTTATGTCTGAATGTATTTTTTTAACCAGATGTAAAATGGGCTTGATAACATAGTGATGAAAGATGTGAGCAAGCAGAGAGTAGGACATTGAATGAGTTTTCATGAATGTGAAGGATGGTATTGGGAGAGCATCATACCTATCAACTTCTTCACAAGCAAATATTGTATTTTTGCAAGGAGTCTGGTGAATTAAGTAGTCTCATCATAGAGGATGTGCGATAACTTAATAATATTGATTGCTTAATTGGACCAAGTTAAGTGTGCCATAGAAGCACATATGTGAAGTGAAGAGTTATGTATGGGTTTATTTTTTATGAATCAGGTTCCCTTTTCATTTCATTAAGGGAGAGGACTTTTGGGAAAGGTCTTTATGAATAAGAGGGGTAGGTATGTGGGGTAGGTATGTGGGATTCACTAGGTATCAGATACAGACATACAGGACATACACCACTATCTCCTGCCTCAAGCACTGAGGGCAGTGCCAGATGAGGCAGCGATTTAACTGTTAGTGCTTGGATTCTTTCCACTTGGCAACTGTTGCCACTCAGGTCCCTTTCCATGACATCCTTCTCCAGTCCTGTCAGCTCATCTTGGGTGACATAATCTCCACCAGCACTGGCACAAATCCTGGTGTGTACCACTGCAGGACTACTTGACATAGGTGGTGTATTTACTGCAGGGATTATGTAGGTAATGCTGCCAGGTTGTGACCCAGAAGTGCTGGGTTCTTATGCTGCCTGTGGTGGTGTCACTGCTGTCACGTATGGAGTGATAATGGTCTAAGCCACTGTGGCCAATCTAGCTCCCCATGCTAGTGGTCATGTACAGCAAGAATGATAGTCCAAATGTAATTAAAAAAAGATAGAAGATGGATAAAAAAACAGAGAAAAACATCATAAATGTCATGTAATTGTAATATATCACAGACAATGCATATTCCGACATACATTGTTAGATTTGTCACACCCACATATGAATGTTAGTCCATACATTTTTGTTATGTTGTTCGTCTTGCTTCACAAGTAAAGATGAACAGGTAGGGTACGATTGTTTATATGCATTATTACATAGAAACACAACAGGATGGACAGCACCAGTACAAAATATAAACAAACTGACTACACAGACATGCATGCTTACATCTCAACTGCTTAGTACAAAATGGCAAGTCAGGCTCGCACATGCTCAGTATTTATACACTTGTGCAAGCTCCTAGAAAGCTTCTTAATGGTATACATACATATTGATCTACATCCTCCCTCTTTAATGAATTGCCCACAGTATAATGACATTTGAAAAAAGAGACGTGCAATTATACAGACACCAAGAAATAAACACAACACTTATGTACAAGTTGCCATGTATCTGGAAAATGGTCTAGAAAAGTGACCTGATCTAGTGATATAGCAATCAGAACTGGGTTTAGCAACAGGACAGTAATTGGTGAACAAATAGATTTTAGAACTTCAGGATTCTTCTCAGGATCAGAGATATTTACTGGAACATTCTCTGGAACTGGAATGCTGGATAACTCACTCTGAGATAAAGAGTCTTTCTTGCAGGTATGATACTGCAATACAGGCTCAGATACCAGGATCAAATGTTTCCATTTCAACCTAATTTTTGCTCCTTGCGACTCCACAATGTACAATTTCAGCTCTGGACACACACTCTTCACAACTCCAATTCGATCAGAACCTTTGGACATCTGCATCCTCACTATCTCTCCTTCATGTAATGGATTTAATGGTTCGCAGGTCTTATCATAATAGGACTTCTGGGATAAGTGCTTCTTCAACAGATTGGCTTTCACTGATCTGTTGTTCTTGACACATGGAACCAATAATTGACTACTGATTGGTAGTGTGGTTCTGGTTTGTCTCCACAGAAGTTTCTGTGCATGTGAACTGAGATGTTTATCACAGGGAACATTTCTAAGATTCAAGAGATTCAAGAAAACATCACTATTGTCACATTTTGACTTCTCTAGTAATTGTTTCACACATTGAACTGCATGTTCTGCCAAACCATTTAATTGTGGATACTCAGGCTTACTTATAGCATGAGTAAAGTCCCACTCTTCAGCAAATCTTTTGAATCGTTGGTTTGTAAACTGTATACCATTATCAGAAATAACTTTGTGTGGGCTACAATGGACTGCAAAATGATACTTCTTCTTAGTGATGACAGTACTGGATGCTAGGTTGGGAAGTAGGTCAATCTCAAAACAATTTGAATAAGAGTCTACTAACACCAAGTAATGTTGACCATTCCACTCAGAAAAGTCGGTAGATATTGTCAACCAAGGTATTTTAGGAATCTGGTTTAGCTGAAGTGATTCTTTCTGTTGATGTGGCTTAGCATTATTATATACAGAACAAGATAAAAGTATTCTCTCATTATCCTGTGACATAGAAGGCCAAAATACTAGTTCTCTTGCTCTTCTTTTTTGTAGAATCTGTTCCTGGGTGTCCACAGTGCAAAACAGTAATATACTCTTGTTGCAGGGACTTTGGAACAGTCACTTTTTGATCTTTCAGGATGATACCATCGTCACAGAAAATCTCATCTCTGGAAGGAAAATAAGGTTATACTTCTACTGGTAAGTAATATTGTTTTGACAGCCATCCTTGACTGATAAAGTGGTTGAGCTTCTAAAGAACTGGATCTGAGGCTGTATGACTTTGAAGCTCATCAAGACGTGGAAGAAAAATGTCTCACTTCCACGACTTCGAAATAAAGTTTCTCATTTTCATGCTATTCAGTGGTATTTCTGGGTGATCTGGATAATATATCAACAAGATAAAGAAGTATGCCTTTTGAGTAGACAAGACTGAAAATATACTTTTGCAATTTGAGCATCATGCATTGCAATCTGGCAGGAGCTGTATGCAGAGGATTTCTCAAAATAATGACTAGAGGTTGATGATCTGTTTCAGTCTGAATACATCTGCCATCAATATAATCATGGAACTTTGAACATGCAAATACAATTGTCAAAAGTTCTTTCTCTGTCTGAGCATACTGCATTTTAGTTTGGATAAGCATTCTAGATGCATAGGCTACTGCTCTACCCTCTTGAAGAATGACTGCACCAAGACCAGATTCAAAGCATCACAAGAAAAAGTTACTGGTTTGTGAACATTGTAGCATCTGAGAGTTGGTGGACTGGCAATTTTCTGTTTCAGGACATCAAATGCTCTTTGGTGTTGTTCTAACCATGACCAGGATGCATCTTTGTATGTCAGCTCTGTAAGCAGTGCTGAAAGTTGGCTCATGTCTGGAATGAACTTGCCTAGGTAGTTAGCCATGCCAAGAAAACGTTGTAGGGCTTCAGCATTGTCTGGAGCTGGCATCTCAAGAATAGCAGTTTGCTTGGAAGGATCTGGTCATAAGCCTGAACTGGTACATACATGACTAACATAAGTAACTTCTCATAGCCTGAATTTGTAGTTCTGAGGATTCAGCTTAAGATTCACTTCATATGCTCTTTCCAGAACTTTCTAGAGGTTTCTGTCATGCTCAGCTTCACCATTACCTCCTACTAGAATATCATCTACTATAATAGCACACGGATACCCAGAAAAAAAGTGCTCCATTGCATGCTGGAAGACTTCCTTGGTGAAATTTATCCCAGATGGCATTCTCAAAAGTCTGTACCTGCCAAAAGGAGTACTAAAAGTGGTTAGCAATGAGGATTTTTGCTCAAGTAAAATTTGCCAAAATGAATCCTTTGCATCTAAGACAGAAAAAAACAGTGGCATTTGGCATGAGAGCAGTGACTTCTTTGACTGTACACATTGGATAATGAGGTATTTTCAGAACTTTGTTCAAATCTTGTGGATCAATACATACCCTGATATCATTTGAGCTTTTCTTATGAGCTAAGACGTTTGTCACTGATATGGCTAGCTACTGCTGTCAATAAAAAATGGTCCAACATAGGGTCACTGATATGATCAAAGAGTCTACTGACAGAGCAAAGGCTGTGCCACAGGAGTGAAGGGCTAGTGTTGGTGGGCCATCTACCAAATTACCACTTGTTGGCATGGAGGAGCTCCTGTCAAATATAAGGGATCCAGGCAGCCCAGAAGGGTTTCACAGAGTAGTGCTAATTGTTGGAGAAGAGGTGGAAGGCAATCAGAGGATTTTTTCTAATGGTGCACCAGTTATGGCATTCAAATATATAACTTAGATACGTCTTTAGCATTTCTATTAACTGAAATTTGTGTGTCTAGTGGCATGTTGCATTAAGGTCCAATGAGCACCCACACATGGTAAGGACCTACCCTTTATTCCTCTAACATCAGGCAGGGGGAGGTTCAAAGCAATGATGCCAGCCATGCCTCACCTCACAGGACTTTGGACCTCCCTCTGCCTGTTGTCAGAGGACTGATAGGCCCTGACTATGATGGTGGTAGTGAAAAGGCACAGTCTAGGGATGCAAAGGGGATGTCTGATATGCAGATTGTGCTCACACATCCCTTCCCATAGTATGGACACAACAATTATGTGTATGCATACCCATGACACAGGCACATCTGAGAGAGGGATGGTTGATGAGGACACAGTTGACCAGGGTAGTATAGCTACCCCAGATGAAGAGCTGGCAAAATTTCAGTCTAGCCTTTGTGAGGGTGAAGTACTGCACATGCTTAATGCCCACCCCTGATGTTGTTGTGTTAGTATCTACCCCCTCACAGAGTATGTGCAAGGCTGTTGTGGAGGCATAGCCAAGTTCCATCAGGGACTTGGAAGATAAAGTAAGACTTCTGATGTAAGAGACTAAATGAACCACCTGTGTGACTCATTGGACAGAATGAATGAATGACACTTTGGACCAAGCAGTATAGAGAGTGATGACATAAACATTACATAGGATCTCCCATTACATTACCAAAAATTCAATAATGGATGCAAAAAAACTAGATATAGTAGTCCATGAAAAAGAAAGACAGAAGTAACATCGACCACTGAAATTGCTACAGATAGTAATTACGGTGTCTTATGAAGAGGGAAACACAAAATCATAAAATATCAGGATCTGCAGAAACAAGAGCAATGTGGAATAAAGATACCCAGCAATGGGTTTAATAAAAAAGAATTTAGAGATGTATTTAGGTATGATACAGATGCACGTAACCCTGTATAAATGGCAGAATAAGGCAATTCTGGGCACATTGCAGGTGCTGAGGAGAGCACTCTTGGTTAACATCAAAGACTGAAACAACACTAATCTCATGAATTCTATTCATACAATGACTTAGGAATGTGGTATATTCCTGTCAGGGTATTACAAAACCAAACAACTTGGAGAAATCACCCCAGGAAAGACCATACATTGTCTGTTCTGGATCATCTGCTTTGGAGAAGAGCAGCATTCATGTCTACTAGTGCATCATCAGATGTCAGTCGACATGGCCATGGATGTGCTAGAACTTGCTCCTGCTGTGGTAATGTTTCCACTGCTACATCATTTATTCATGTGCCCGCACGCAGACCAAGTCAGCCACATGATTATGGTCATGAATAGAGTCGTGTTGATAGCTCATCTATCACTCATCTTCAGGTAGCAATCTGACTTCTAGTCAGGGTCATGGAACTATCAGTGCAACTCCTGATAGAGGTGGGTGTCTTGGCTGGGGACATCCACAATCAGCCTGACCCTGTAAGATGTATAGCTCATACCTGTCAAGGATGCCACAGTGTAATGCTGGCACAAATGAATTGCTGTGTCTGCATAGTCCTGCATATAGTACAATTCACATTGACTGTGACACATCACACACACACACACACACACACACACACACACACACACACACACACACACACACTCTCTCTCTTTCTCTCTCTTGTCAAAGATGGCATCATTAGATCTGGAGATACTGACACTGTGAGTGCATAATTAGTAATACCTCATCTCTCACACTCACACACATTTCCTCTGTGTCCGACTTGCTTCCTGTAAACACACACACACACACACACTGCACAAGTGGTTATGACTGTGCCACACCCTTTGCACAATCTATGACTTAGTGTTGCCTGTCTGATGCTAGCTACTGCTTGTTTAGTCAAAAGTCATGTTTTCATTACGATACATAATAATATTCACTTTTGATTAGTCTGCTTAACTTCAGTAGTGATATTAGTTGTAGTAGTAGTACTAGTAATAGTAGGTAGTATTAACTGTGTAGTACAGTTTGTTCATCCCCTTGTGCATATGATGCTGAGATGGCCCCCGACACCTGCTGGGTTGACTGACCTGGGCTGCTTATGATTGTTTCACATAATTAGTCATCAATGCATATTTTAGCCAAATATGTATTCTTCATACTCTTAAGACTATATTTTTTCATTTAGATCCTAATTTCTTTGCTTTCTTTCTGTGCTCATAACATCATATAGATATCCTGATCATCTACTTGTACAGATGATGCTAACATTGCCTTAGCCCCTGCGGGATTGTTTGACATGGGTCTGCTTATGCCTGATGTACAGGGTGGCAATAAAATGCGCATGAAAGTAAGACTTGTGTTGCATTTGAATGCATCGCAGTTGGTGTCTGTACTTGCTGCATACATCAGTCATGGTTATGTCATTCCTGTATAGATAATCATTGTTTTGTTTTGTTTTTACTGAATGCTTACTTCTGTTTTTGTACTATATTATCTCTTCATTACAGATTTATCACTCACCTTTGTTACTGCTGCTGACAACATCCTAGACTGTGGTTGCCTATATCTAATGCTCACATTAACTAGCCACTGCATGGATAAGCAAAGCCTGGTTTGTTTGCATGCATCACTGATGAAAAATAAAAGGCAGCTGTTGCAAGACAAAAGTGACGCTTGGTAGGTGGTAAATCCTTTATAAGAAAGCAGAAAACTCCAAATCCAGAAAAATACAGACAATATTCATCCGAGATAAAACAGTGCAAGCAAACACAGCAGTATTAAACACTTTCGTCTGGTAGATGACTTCCTCAGAATACAAAATACTGAAATTAGCACCTGTTTAAATACATTGCTTACCCAATCACAAATAAGCTGACATCATTTCCCTCATTAACAAGGCTGCAAATACTTAATGCAAGCCAAATATAAAACAATAATACATATAAAAAAGTTTAAAAGATCCCTAAACAATATACATAACTAAATAAAAAACATAGATTTTAATTTCAACAGAGAAGATAAAGAAATTCTATAATTTAACCCAGGAGCATGATAAGCATCAAGCCTAATTTGCCATTTGAGTTCTACAAATTCCAAATACTCATTCAAGGGTCCCCCCACGAGGTCCCAGATCTACCTGTTCCAGTATAAAGAACAGGAAGGAATGGGTAGGTTCACTAACCAAATGTTTATATAGTGCATTCTTTTCATTTTTGTTTCTATCATATAAATGTTGATAAATCCTTAACCTTAGGGCATTCTTAGTTTTACCTACATAGAAACTTGCACAGAATCTACACAAGGCCAAATACACAATCCCTTTAGTGTAACAGTACATCCTTTTTGAACTGGAAATATATCCAAAGTTTTTGAGCTTGATTTTTTCTCTGTCCATAACATAAGGGCATTGGGCACACCTCCCACACTTAAAAGTACCACCATTGTGGGTGTCAAATTTTTGCTTTTCAAACAGTCCTTTAAGGGAAGTGTCTCTTTTGTAAACCATTTGCGGTTCAATACCAAATTTCCCTGATAATTCAGGGTCAACATCAAATATTTTCCAATATTTGGAAATAATGTTTTTAATATCATAAAAATCGGATGTGTAAGTAAGAGTAAGCACCCGTCCAAAATTTAAAGGTTTACAGTCATTATGACTTTTGGTGGACACCTGCCCTAGTAGTGCAAGAAAATGACCATTCATTCTTTTAGTCTTAACTTCATTAAAAATATCTATGACAAAGGTTTCAGGGTACCCCCTCTTACAAAACATGTTTTTAATGTTTCACATTCACTAAGAAAAATCCGCAAAGTCAGACACCATTCTGGCCAGTCTTACATATTGGCCCTTAACTAGGGTTTTTTCTGGTGCAATGGGTGTGCGCTTGTATAATGCAATAGTGAATTTGAATAGGTAGGTTTCCTATATAGTTGTGAAACAAAACAACTGTGTGCAAAGTCTTTCTTGGCATCATTGTTACTATTTGTATCTGCTTAGCTCTTAGTTTAAGTTGCGAGTGTATGTGCAACTGTTACTTCCTTATTATAGTGGCCTTGGGGGATGCATTTCAGGGATTAGCTATGTTATGTTATAGTAAACGAACTTCAACATCATCAATTCAACAATGTCTAGGAATGGACACTTGTTATTGGTCCTTCCGGTTGCAGACATTGACAGCTTTACAGTATGTTTCTAGGGTAGCATTTTTGAAGAAATATGTTGTATCATTTACCCTTTTTGATATGCCAGTATTAGTTACACTACACTCTTATTGTCTTACCTTTACAGGTGTAACAGATCCATGCTGAGTCTGCATTACACGTCATTTTTCTTCAGAGGTTGAGATTTGTTTATTTAAATAAGCTCCCTCGCTAATTCAGTTCAAAATAGTTTAGTACATGTGGATTATTGTGTGGTGTGGTGGACCTGAAAATGAGTGGCACTATACAGGGATATGTGTAACAGATTTTTTTATATCAGCAAGATTTTAAAAAAGGAGGGGAGCTTCACAGTGATGTGTTGTTTCACTGTATTTCAGCTATTCATTACTTGCTATGCTGTTCTAATGTGTAACTATACATGATTAATCACCCTGTTTACTCTTTACCTAACTATATCGCCAACGCCACTATAATAAGGAAGTGCCATGAAATTTCCTGCTTCTTATCCAACGCGGTGGCATTTTGTGCCTGCCTTTGTCTGCTGTGGTCATCCTTGCTGCTAGCTCCTCATTTGATTCCTCATCTGTGTGATTGGCCCTGCCTGTGGTGCTGAGAACCGTTGCCCCTGTCCCTGGGCATCATTCTGCAACTGTTTTCTAAATATAGTGTTATTTAGGAAGGCACAAACAGTTAGTATTTTGAGAGAAGTGCTGGGGTTATATATTACAGGACTCCTCCAGATGTATCAGGACAATGGAACTGTAATTTGAGCAGGACAAATACATGAGCTATGATATTTCTAGTCCATGCATGTGCAGTGTCATAACCTTGGTCACTGGGTTTGTATAGGTTTCTCACAGGTGTCAAAAGCTACAGTTCTAGTGAATATCCCATATTCCCCACTCAATCACCTTTTGGGAAGTCACACCTTGAAAGCCTTAGGTACAAGTTGCATGTGTGCCATATGTGGGAGTCATAGAAACTACAAGGATGGCCTACCCACACATTGCAGATAGTGCCTAATGCATTATAGACTACTTAACAATTGATGGATTGAGACCCATTGTTGTTCACCAACCTCCTTCCCAGTTCAATAGGCGGGGATTTTATTTTAATGTGGGTGCACTCTATGGTGCCCAGTATCTCAGGAAAATGGGCAATGACAATTAAATTTTATATTGTGGTAGCTCACTCTTCTGGGGTACATGAAAACCAGATATACTCCTCCATATGTTGCAGCATTGCAGTGAGGAATTGGTGGAGTACTCTTCAAGCAGAGGCCTGTTGAACATCCATTGTATCCCCTGTAGATTGCTGTCAAGTCCCTGTCACTAGATTACATTAAATTGCACATACATTACTTTCCACTGAGATGGGTTCACAAATATTCCCATACGTTCTCAGGTGAGGAAGACAGATATCCACAGTTTCCTGTAGAGTATCCCTGTCAACACTGTAGTTTTCTATTATTTTAGTTTCATGCAGTCCATGGTTGGTCAAATGTGGTCTAAATACCCTACACCCATTAGTGTGACATCTGACAACAGCAGCAGCACCTTGTATGACAGCCTGTTGCAGATATAAGTTTATAATGGCTGTGACATCTCTTGTGGGTCTATTCCAGCATGTATTGGAATTCAGAGCTAAGATGAGCAGGACATGGTGACATTTTTGTGGCTACTCTGGTTCTCAATGCTCATTCTGTGTTTTTGTGTTTCTGTGTAGGCTCTGTCAATCTGGTGTCTGTGTTTGTTTTTTCTAGTTTTTTTCTACCATGGCTGAAGGGAATCCTGCCATTTTCTATGAGGATTTTCAGCAGTTAAAGAATTCTGTTCACACCCTCACTGAGTTGGTTAAACAACTTTTACCTAATCCTCCTACTGCCGGTAATAATTTGGGGACAGTAGATGAAATGGCATCGGACATGGACTTTGCCAATATGCCTCATGTCTTGAGGGAAGGATCACAGTCCAATTATGGGGAAGATTTTCCACCTCTTAACCTTGAAAACAGTATTGTCACTAATGTTGGTGATAGCCATGCAGTTCATTCTAAGAATGCACAACAACCTGTAGTTATGGATACATTAGACATTTGGCTTCACAGGAATGGTCCATCAGTGTCAGTGGAAGGGGGTGACTTCACTTCAATAGATTAACAACTACAGTCCTTTAAAGAGAAGCTTATGGAATATAAGAAGATTCAGCAAGAAAATGGGTATTTTCAGGATTGTCTAAGAAAGTAGCTGGTGCCTAAAGGACTCCGGATGTGGAAATTTCCGACAGGGCTAATACCACATTCCCTTTACCATCAGGAGTTGTTGGCCCTATTCGATCATCATGGCTGTGAGTTATTAGAGCTCATGATCAAACACAATTCTGTGAGGCTCACCAAAATACACGAAGATGTTCGTGTCTTGGACTCTAATATTCATCAGAGTGGTTTATATGACAGGTGTCATCTTCAGTATGATATCATCTTGGCAAGTGGAAAACATTGTTTCTTTGATTTCCACCCGGAAGGCCAAGAAGTTGGACTGGGATCAGAAGGCCTATCAGGCTGGGAAAGCCTACCCTGCACCTCCTACTGTGTTTGGTAATTGGATAGTTCATTTTGATTCAAATCCACAAAACGAGGAACATACTGGAGATGAAGATGAAAGGGAAGTGGTCCCTTTAGGCAATCCGGGACTGAGACGCTCAGAAAGGATAAGGAACTACAGACAGCAACAATGGAATCCTTACCCACAAGGGAACAATTGGAGACAGTATGGGCAGAGGAATGGCCCTTACGCCAATGCAAACAGGCAACAGAGGTGACTGTAATTTAACCACCTATTACAGTAATGAATAATAAAAAAGATTTTAAAATTTACAATTATACAAATGTTGTTTTGTCTATTTCTCATCCTGATTTAATGTGTAAAGGGTATAATTTTGTACCAAGCAGATTAAGTAACCTTGCTGAACTAATCTGTGATTTAAAGTTGTATATACACAATTTAAATTTAAATTTTTTACACAGGAATGATACTGATGTATTTAATGAGGGAAACACAGGAATTAGGGTACCTAGTACTTATAACCCAGACCTACACAATATTTTGAAGTCTTTTGAAAGGGTTTGTGAGATGGACTTCCGTCATTATTTAGGTACACATGGTCATGTTTGTAATCTTACGGAAGCTGAATCCAACCTACTAAGAGAATTTATGGCTAGGAGGGATCTCAGAGTTATGCAACCTGACAAGGGTGGAGGGTTGGTAGTAATGCACAAAGATGTTTACGTGCAAAGTATGTTCAAACTTTTGTACAGTGACACCTATTGTGAAGCCTCCCTCAACATAGTCAACATTGCTTATTGGAAAATAGATTGTGATCTATTAGATATGTTAACACAAGATCAGATTAACATAGATGAGTATAATTATATGACAACTGACTTCCCTAAAACACCAGTTATTTTTGGGTACCTAAGATCCACAAGGACTTAGTTAATCCACCATTATGCCCCACTGTAGATTTGCGGTGGTCCAAGACCAGTTATATAGCTAAATATCTGGATAGGCATTTCAAAAATAAAGTCCTGAGAATCTCTCATATATGCCGTGATTCCTGGCATTTTTTGGAAAAATGTAATGGAATTGCAACTACGGGGAAAGTGTTTTATTTATAACTATTGATGTCAAGGAATTGTTTAGTTGTAACCCGCAAGATATTGGATTGGAATGGTTTTCGGAATTCTTATTTGAAGAATTGGGTTTGGAGCAAGACAAGATTAACTTGTATGTACAACTTATGGATATTGTGTTAAAGAACAATTACATTTATTATGAAGGGCACTGTTTTAAACAACTGCTAGGGGTTGCCATGGGGTCACCGTGTGGTCCTTTATTTGCAAACACTGTGATGCCATTGTGGTAAAGATGTTTTTTATTCCCTTCCCCATACTTTTTGCATTGTTCCTTATATTTACGGCACCTGGATAATTTGTTCATAGCATGGAAGGGACCTAAGAAGGATATTGCCCTATTTATTGATTATATTAATCATAGCACAGAATTTCTGAAGTTTGCACACATTTGTAATGAAGAGGAAATATCTTATTTAGATGTTATGATAAAAAATTACAGGCTGGGGGATTGAAATCTACCATATTTAAGAAACCCACCTATTCTAACAGTATCCTACATTACAAAAATCCAAAAAAACTACCACTGGAACCACAACACTTGTATCCACACTGGCAATCATCCAATGCACGTTAAGCATGGTATAGTCAAGGACTAATTAGTAAGGGTGGCCTGTATGGTTTCTAAGTTTGAAGACTTTCTGCAAGAATGTGATACTATGGGGCGCATATTTTTAGATAGGGGATACCCTGTCAGTCTTGTATATAATATTAAACAAGAGGTTATAAGAAAATGACACAGTGTTTTTTTTACCCCAATTTTGGGGTGTGCAGGGAGTATTTCCTGGACCCTATTTCTTGTAATGATATTCTCTCATCTGGAGGTAACTATGCATGTGATAGGGTGGATTCTGAGCTAGATAATTCTCAGTTAATTGACCTCCAGCAGAATTGTAGCCCTTCATGCCCATTTGTATCAACCTTTTTTTAGTGAGAGTCATATTGGACAGGATATTCTTAACAAGAACTGGCCTATCTTATTGAACAAACCTAGTTTGGCTGGGATTTGTGGCAGGAAACCAAACTTTGTTTTTAGAAAGGGTAGGAATATCAAGGGCCTTCTGGAAAAAACACAGATGGGGGAATGGAAGGAAGGATGTATCCATGTGGTATGTGCCACCAGTGTAATTTCATTTTGCCAACTAATAGTATCACCATACGTGATAAAAGGATTACAGTTAAAGATAAATATAGTTGTTACACTCAAGCAGTTGTGCATGTCGCTGTGTGTACCAAGTGCCCAGCCTTTTATATAGGCAAAACAAAACATAAATTGGCTCAAAGGATATACAAGCATAGATATAAAATGTGGCACTACGACGAGAAAAATGCACTATATAGGCACACAAAACTTTTCCCTGACCATACTTTTAAATTTGTAATATTACAACAAGTAACATGTGGGGATAGGGGTGTCCATGGAAGGTATTCCTTGAAGAGAAAGAAATGTAGTGGCAGGTCTTTCTTAATGCATATCCCCCCCCCAGGTTTAAATTACATAGTATCCATTTCAAATAAGTTAAAATTAAAAGTTTTTGATAGGTAACTTTCCTAGCTAGAGAGGGTGTCCCTGACTTAAATGTGATATAGACCAGATTAAATGTCATTTTAAAAAACAACATGTTTCAATAATTTTTGTATATTAATGTTTGCATATTTTTATATATATATATATATATATCTATATATAATATATATATATATATATATATATATATATATATATAATATATATATATATATATATATATATATATATATATATATATATATAAAATATATATCTATATATATATATATATATATATATATATATATATATATATATACTTATATGTATTTTTTTAAAAAATGTTCCATAATATGGAGGCTTAGGTTATTTATTGTATGGCAAGTTTTGATTTTAAAATATTTATATATTTTTATAGGTATCTTACTCTACAAAGTGATTTATATAAGATGCTTTTTATGTTGCACCATGCTTTTTGGTTAGTATTTAAGGTTTTCCTTGTTTGGTGCTCATTAAGTTCATGTGGGGTGTGACTAATTGTTATCCTGATGTATATAAATTGGTTTTGATGTAGTTTCTAGTTGTCTGAGGAAGTCTGGTTATATACACCAGACGAGAGTGCTTACTTGTTTCATGTTATAATAAATCCTTGTGTTTGGATCAGTGGATTTCAGACTGTGTTATTCAGTGTGAAGGTCTATTCCAGCATGTAGTGGAATTCAAAGCTAAGATGAGCATGACATGGTGACATTTTTGTGGCTACTCTGGTTCTCAATGTTCATTCTGTGTTTTTGTGTTTCTGTGTAGGCTCTGTCAGTCTGCTGTCCATTTCACTTGGTCAGGTGTGCAGTCATCTTTAGCAATGGTGTTGTTTTTGGACTTGGCCTTGTAAATTGCTTGTTTTTGGAAGATTGTTGGACTGCTACAGAGATTGTTGGGACTGACTGGGCCTTCGGAGGTGGTTATGCTGAGTACTGGTGGTGGAAACCCGACTTCATTTACTGGTTTAGATGTGAGGTTAGATTTTTGAATTCTATTGAGTTGGAGGGGACTGGTCTAGGACTTGGATCATTCTAGTGTTGAGGATGGAGCTGGTGATGGGAGGATGGGGAGACTAGTCTGGAACTTGGAGCATTCTGTTGTTGAGGATGGAGCTGGCAACTTGTGGATGGAGGGAATTGCTGTGGTTGAGGTGGTCATTTGGGCTTTAATTGGCTCTGTTTCATCACGAGAGCCAATCTGGGACATGGAACATGGCACATTGCTGTTTCTGAGATGGAACTAGTGATGGCATGGAGGATGTGGATGGTTGGGATTGCTGCAGTCACTGCAGTCACCACTGTGATGAGTAGAACTTAGTCATTACAGCTTGATGCATTTGGATGGCTTAGACTCTGTCATTGTTGTTTATGTGTGTTGTTTTTTTTCTCTATTTATGTTTGCACATGAGCTTGGAGAAATGTAATTTTGTTCAGCTGTGCCCTGGTGTATGGGCTGAATGACAATAAAGTTACTTTGACTTTGATGTTGATATGCTCACACTTGTTTTATACAAGGACAAAATGATTGCCTTCAACAATTGGCTAAGCTTCTGGTGTCATTCAAAGGGGATCCAGTATTTGTCTGCCTGGGATGATGTGATCAATAGACCATGATGCTTTGCCAGAGATGGCCGCACCTGTCGCCCTTGGGATTCCAGATACCAGCTAAGACTCTTGCCACCCCTATAGTACCTTTTTTAGGCAAGGTTCAAATGACAAATTCACCACTGTAACAGGTACAAGCAAGCAAGATCTGAAGGTAATGCTACTCAATGCTAGAAGTCTAAACCTCAAAATGCACTCACTTGAGGCACTCCTTAAAATGGAGAACATCGACATCTGTGCAGTGACAGAGACCTGGTTCAAAGCTCCAGAAAGTGCCACTGCATTACCATGCTATAATTCATACCACACCTTTTGGCCACCTAACCTGGAACAAAGCACTAAAGGTGGAGGCGTGTCCATATTCATTAAGGATATCCACACCTCCAGGCTAGTTGCACAGCATAATGCATCCGAGATTATTCAAGTGCAACTAACTCTGGGCAAGACCACTGCAGCTTGCTACAGTCCCCCCACCATGCCCCAGGATTCCCACTCCTCATTTCTTGATACACTGAAAAGTATTAGGGTACAACTTAACACCCTGATAATGGGCAATTTTAACTACCCCACTATTAACTGGGAAAACTACTCATTTACCAACTCTTTTGCTCAATGTTTTCTGGAATTCATAAATTCCAACGCCTTGGATCAACTTATTCACAACCCCCCCAGGGGCAGCAGTATCCTAGACCTGGTCATTACCAACATGAGCAACCGGTGTTCCATAGCAGAGGTCAATTCCTTGTTGGTCAAATCCAACCACAAGCTAATCACCCTTGACATCCACATCCCGCCCCCACCCCCAATTAGGGAAACCACCGTAAAATACTTATCCAAAGCCAACTTCACACTTCTAAAGACAGAAGTGGCAAATTTCATGACACCCATGCAGATGGACAATAGAGGTACGACTGCTGAATACTACACAAATGCACTTTATAAGCACTTACACGAGTGCATGGATCATGCCATCCCTAATAGAACCAAGATGTTATCCTCCAAAAAAAGGAAGCCAATCTGGTGGTCCTGTGCCATAAACAAACTCTACAACAGAAGAAAGAAATGGTTGCAAAAAAGAGTAAAATCCCATGACTGGAGGACCTCCCTGGTCAACCTCAGTAAGAAGCTGAGATCCCTCATAAAATCCTCCAAAGCTAGTTACGAAAACAAAATTGCCACTGACTCTAAAGACAACCACAAAGCATTCTATAGCTATGTCAAGAATCTTAATGGCAACACTCAGATCTGCTCTGAGTTACAGCACAATGGCACTAAATATACAGAACCAACTGATATTGCCAACATCCTGGCAGATAGGTTCAGTGCTAACCTTACCCCCTCACCCTCTAGAGGGCCCATCTCTATACCAGAAGAATGCAAAGTTCCTGTAATCATGGCTGCACAGCTAAAAAACACACACTCTTCAAAGCCAAGAACACAGCATCCATGGGACCTGACAATATCCCAGGCTGCGTTCTACACAAACTACAGAATGAACTGGCACCCTACCTAAGTACAATGTTCAGTCATAGCCTTACCTCAGGCTTTGTGCCTACTGAATGGTGCACCACAATGGCTATCCCACTCCACAAATGGGGAGCCATGACAGACCCCGGGAACTGCCGCCCAGTTAGCCTGATGAGCCTGGTCTGCAAGGCCATGTAACGTATCATCATGGAACTCATAAACAACGACATTGGTAATCTCCAAACTCTGGATCCTACCCAGTTCAGCTGTGTAAAAGGCAGATCATGTCTCCTAAACCTGAATGACTTCTTTGAAGCAGTCACCAAAGCCATAGATGAGGGTAAGGTGGTTCACACAGCTTATCTAGATCTCGCCAAGGCTTTTGACACCATCCCCAACTCTGGAATTATAGATAAGCTCACTAAACTAGGTATAAATCCCTATGTCACAAGATGAGTTGCCAACTAGCTCATGGACAGAATCCACACTGTGAAAGTAGCAGACTCCAAATTCGACTTCAGAACAGTGACAAGTGGAGTACCACAGGGTTCATTCCTGGGTCCTCTCCTGTTTGGTATCTACTTCTCTGAAGTACAGGCTAACACAGAAGGTCTTTGACTAACAACTTTTGCAGATGACTGCAAACTAGGAGCCATAATTGAAACTCCTAATGATGTGGACAAACTGCAGAAAGGCCTCACTGAGTCAGATGCCTGGTGTCAAAGCCATGACCTGAAGCTCAATGCCAAAATGTGTATTGTCATCCCCTTTAGTAAAAACTCTGTACCCATGAACTACCACATAGCTGGTAGTCTACTTAATGCCGAAAATGTGATAAGAGACCTTGGGACACAGGTAGGCAGTAGTCTCTCCTTTGATAATTATATCACCACAGTGGTCAGGAAATCCTTCTACATGGCTCACCTCATCACAAAAGTTTTCTCATCCAGGAAAAAAAGAGGTCATTGTTCCCCTCTACTCATCACTCATTAGACCCATTATAGAGCCCCTTTTGGTATGTACCTCACAAGACATCTAAAACAACTGGAAAGGCCACAGAAATACCTCACAAAGAGGATTACTGACCTCAAACAAATGCCCTATGCAGACCGTCTCAAAAAACTCCAGCTTTACTCCATCGCATACCACCTACTCTGAGGCGATCTCTGCCTAACATACAAAGCTATGTCAAACCCAGAGCTGTTGGACATGCTCCACTTAAAGAAATCCCAGTCCCTCTGAGCTACATGCTCTAGGGACCTAAACCTTGTCACCACAATAAACAGAACATGCTGGAGGGATAGATTCCTGTCCATACTCTGGAACAGGCTACCTATCTATGTCAAACAGAGCTCCTCATTAGCACTCTTGAAGAAAACTCTTGATGATTGGATGGGAAATAGGAAATTCACCAGGGATCACTTCTGTGGCTCTGCTCGACAGGGTCACAGGAAAATAATTTTCTTGGGTGGCGAAAGCCAGGGTATATTTTTGGCTAGGCTTGTATAGGCCCTAGGGCCAATAGCCTAGTTCTTACCTATGAACCTATGAACCTATATGTTTTGTGAATTGTTTTGCCATGATATTTTGCTTCATTATCATACAGCATAGCTGAATATATGGCCATTACTATATTCTGCTGCTAAACCTTGTTTTGCAGACTGCCATGATATGTACTGCTATCTCCTATATTGCAAAATACTAAGTCTCTGATGTTTATCACACATAAATTTAGAGACATAAGGAGGCAAACAGGAATCTCGGCTAATGTGTTCACTGAAGCCTTGACCCAGGATAAATTGTTGTCTGCTACTGACATTAAAATTATTATGTTTATTTATGGACATCATATTGAAATCATATTGAAAAAATGTGGTTTGATGTTGTCACATTTTTCAGTGTTTTTCTATGCCATTAGAGTTTGTCACATTTTTCAATGTTTTGCAGGGGGCAAACCCTCCCTAGTATAACTTTAAATCGGTCAGTATTCTGTATTTCAGTCATTTTCATTTTCCACTTTCAGTCTTTTGACTGTCAGTCTTATGTTTATATAATTTTAAATACACCCATATATATAAATATATATATATATATATATATATATATATATATATATACATACATATATATATATATATATATATATATATACATATATATATATATATATATATATATGGGTCCTAGTTAAATTTATTTATAAATTAGTTAAAGTTTAGAACTTCGAATTTCATATGGCCAAAACCATATGACTGAAGTTCTAAAACTTCAAACATTTAAATGGAGATGTCAGTACAGCACAGAAAGGGAATATTCCCTTTTCCTCGCTGTTGTGTGATCTCAGAGTTGGTATATTTTAGTAGCGGGGGTTGTGGGGGGGCATACATGTGTCTTAAGTTGTTTTTGTTTTTTCTTTTTTTAAATGTTCAAGATTACAAAACTTTGAGCATATGGTCCCGACCATATGAGTTCAAAGTTTTGTAATTTTGATCATTCAACACAGACTCTATATACTGAAAATGGACATGTATCTAGTTAAACTAGCCCGATCAACAAATGTAAAATAAAAAAAATAAATAAATAAAAAAAAAATATATATATATATATATATATATATATATATATATATATATATATATATATATATAGCTTTATTATCTTTATAGGTATTTAGATATGAACATACTTCATGAATTTGCTGATGAATTCCCTTATTTGTTTGTCATTTTGCTTATTTCTGTATCTTGATGCTATTTTTAACAGTTTGTTTTTTTAGCCTTTCACTTCCTTTATTAATGATGATTCCCTTCCTGCCTTGTGCTTTTACTAAATATTATAATGATCTCACAGAACTGAAAAGACTAGATTGTGAAACACAGGGTCTGATGTGAGGTAGAAAAACATATTTATCATATCATTAAACACATTTTTCAACTACCCTACTACTGGAGTTTTAATATTGTTTTCATAGTGGTTTCCTGCACCATATGGCTTAACCTATCCACTTTGTATCTTGTATGTATGTGTATCTCTCTCTCTCTCTCTCTCTCTCTATATATATATATATATATATATATATATATATATATATATATTTACAACTATCAAAAATGGCAAAACTACATATTCAAGAAGCTCTAATAAAGGATAGCAGTAATTTAAAAAAAATGTCACAGTATAGGGTAAGGAAAGCTGGAGTAACTTGTTTTTGAGAGATTTATTCTATGGCTGTTTTCGTCATACAGTCTATGTTTTAGAGCTTGATAACATGAATCTATTAAAAGCAGTTAAGAGAACTTTACAGTGACAAAGAAATTAATCATGAAAAGCGGTAAGGTTAAATCAATGATTCTAATGTTTTGTTCTATATGGCGATTTTTCCTGCGATTAGAGGTTCCTAAGAGAAGTGTAATAACTTATTTGTTTTAAATGTGGAATGTATTCAGTTGAGTTAAATTCAGTGATTGTCATGCAAATTATGTGACTTAACTGCATGTTTACAGGATATGTATTGTGGGTTTAGCATAATACTTAAGGTCTTTGCCTCAGTGAAACATGGTACAGGATTTGATTCTTACTTTGGTTTATTGTCTAGGATTAGGTTCATAGGTTCATAGGTTCATAGGTTTATACTAGGCTATCTGCCCTAAGGCATTTATAAGCCTAGCCCAAATTATTGTGGCTTACGCCACCCCTTATATGAAAAAATACTGTGCCCATTAGTTTGTTGTGCCGCTGTCCAGCAGTGACCCAGAGATGATTCCAGGAGTAAACCTACGATCTCCCATCCACAGGTCTAGATTTCTCTAGAACAGAGTCAGCGAGGTGCTCTGCCTCACATGGACCGGGATTTTATTCCACAGCATAGGGAGTCTCTGAGTGATAAATCTATCCCTCCAGCACGTCCTATTTATATCCGTGCTAAGGTTTAAGTCGCTTGCTCTAGTGGTTTTGGTGGATTTGGATTTTTTGAGGTGGAGCATGTCCATTAATTCCGGGTTGGACATGGCCTTGTATGTCAGGCACATGTCACCTCTGAGCAGACGGTATGCGACTGAATAGAGCTGGAGTTTCTTCAATCTGGCAGCATATGACAGATTTTGGAGTCCCTTTATCCTTTTGGTGAGGAACTTTTGGGGTCTCTCCAATTGCTGCAGATGTCGGGTGAGATACATCCCGAATGGGGCATTGTACTCGATCATTGGTCTGATAAGTGAAGAGTACAGGGGAACAATGACCTCACTAGATCTGGATGTGAATCCCTTCATGATCAGGTGGGCAATGTAGAAGGTCTTTCTAACCACTTTAGCAATGTGAGTGTCAAAGAAAGGCCACTGTCAACCTGGGTCCCCAGGTCCCTGATAACCTCTTCTGTGCTTAGTGGATTGCCACCTATATGGTAGCTTGGGGTTACCTTGTTTTTCCCGAAGGGTATGACTATACATTTTTGGCGTTTAACTTCAGGCCATGGCTCTGGCACCAGCTATCTGTTTCCGTGAGTCCCTTCTGAAGGATATCCGTGTCCGATGCACTTTCCACTATGGCGCCAGTTTGCAGTCATCTGCAAACTTTGTCAGCCAAAGTCCTCCCATGTTGGCCTGTACTTCTGAGAAGTAGATGCCAAACAATAGGGGCCAAGGACCGAGCCCTGTGGGACACCACTTGTGACCGGCTTGGAGTCTGACACAGCGCCAGCAACTCTAACCCTGTGGGTTCTGTCCTTAAGCCAGTTTGCAACCCATCTTGTGACATATGGGTTTACATTTAAGCTGGTAAGTTTTTCTACAATACCCGAGTGGGGTATTGTGTCGAAAGCCTTTGCAAGGTCAAGGTAGGCTGTATGGACTGCCTTTCCTCATCAATGGCCTTGGTGACTATTTCAAGAAGTCGACCAAGTTCAAAAGGCATGATCTTCCCTTGACAAAGCCAAACTGGGTCGGGTCCAATGTCTGCAAGTCCCCTATATCTTTGTTTATGAGCTCCATTATGATCCTCTCCATAGCTTTGCAGACTAGACTTGTTAAGCTTATGGGGCGGTAATTACCAGGGTCCATAGAGGCGCCACCTTTGTGGAGTGGGACCACAGTTGCCGTACGCCACTCCTTGGGCATGTATCCTGTGGTAAGGCTGAGATTAAACAGCTGCCTTATGTGCGGGTTTAATTCCTCATTTAGCTCGTGTAGCACACAGCCGGGGACACCATCCGGTCCCATTGATGCTGTGTTTTTAGCTTTAGAGAGAGCAGCTTTCACCTGCGCATTTGAGATGTCCGGGAGGCTACACTCGGCTGGGATAGTTATCTCTCCTATAGGGGGGGAGAGGTGGGTGAAGTTTGCATTAAAATGAGCCTTCAGGGTAGTTAGCCTAGTATTTATCTATTGACCTTATAAAGAAACAGCCATAAAAACACACTTCCTAGTGTCCTTTTTCATAAAGTGTGCTATTATCTTACTTTTCTTCCGCTGAGGTTTTTTGCATGAAAGGGGATTTGTAATCCTTTCCAGATGGAGTTTATATCCATTGAGGCGAATATGATGTATAGAGGCCTTGAAAAGCCGCTGTACCAAATTTATCCTGCACTGTATTTATGGAAAACTCAAAATTAACATACTTAAACATAGCATCCCATCTGTATAATAATCTGTTTGGATAATACAGGGTACAGTATATAACAAATTATTATGGAGTAGATGGGTTTGGTACTAAAGCCTGCAATTTTAGAAAATATTTCAAGTTTATATCTTTAATCAGAATTGACATGTCATATGTACACATATATTAATAGAAAATAAACCAAACCAAACCAAATATTTCTCATAGGTTCCTAGATAAGTACTAAGCTAACTGCCATTGTGAGCCATTTTAAGCCTAGCCAATTATCCCTTGTGAGACTCAACCCTGCACCTTGTGTTTGTAAGGCAAACACCTTAACTATTAGGCCACCCTCCCAACCCAACCCTTTTCATAGAGTATAAACATATATTTTATTTTTAATAATCATTCACGCTGACATTACATAAATCGTTCAACTCCTGCATCCTTTCAACCTCACTCCTCTAGAACATGTTTCTTGATAAAAGTGTCTGTAATGTTTTAACAGCCACAGTTACGTTTTGCAGAAACAGACTAATAAGGACATTTTGTAGAGTCTTTCATAGT
>NC_056741.1:99583785-99601285 GCF_019279795.1 Protopterus annectens
TTGGAAATACTGGGTGCCGGTGGGTTTGCCTATTAATGTGAGTGAGTTTGAGTTTCTCCTTCAGAGTTTCCTTTTTCTGAATGGACTCCCACCTATGTAAATCAGAGTTCCACCCTATCCATATTTAAGCGCAAAATGGGCTAATGGCTGGGTAATCAGAAATTCACCACTGGTCTGCCTCCTATGTTTCTGATAAACAGAGGCAGTCATTAGATCACCCTGTATATATCAGATATAAATCAAATTTGTGGATCACTTTTGGGGTGCACAACTAGGCTTTTAAGGGCCCTAGTGCTTGTTAGTCTATGAACCTATGAAGATATTAAAGTTCATTATTTTTTGCTGGATGAGGCAGTAAGAGTGATCAGGTCACTTGTGTATCCCTATTTAGTAGAGTGGCTACTGATTTGGCATTTAGGTTATTGCTGGTAAGGAAGCAGGGCTGGCCTATTTGGGGAATACATCATTGATGGTGAGTTTTACTTCAATAAGGCTATATCTATGGACTGTGCAATTGCGTATGTCAGTTTTGGAAAGTTTAGCACAATGTAACACTGGATGTGGCAGCAGAGGTCAGTCATCATATGGTTGTGCATTACTTAGATGATTTTGTGCTGACTGGGGAAGTGCACGGATCAGTGGTCATGGTACTGATGTTGAAAGGACAAGTCTATATGGAGCATGGATGTAGTATTGGCTAAGGATAAAGTAGAGGGACCGCATAAGGTCCTAATTGTTTTAGTTTTGGAGCTTAAAGCAAACCTGGAAATGGTCAAACTGATGAATGACAACACAAAGAAAGTGAGATGCAAGGTGGACTCCATAGAGGGAAAGGAAAAGTTGAAATTAAGGAGATAGTAGAGGTTTTTGGACTCCTTAATTTTGCATGTAGGGTAAGTAATGCCAGTTTGCACATTTACAAGGGCTGTGGCTAGTTTTATTTGGGTTGCGAAGCAGAATCATCATTGGGTAAGGATAGACAGGCAGATCAAGGTGAACGTGTCCATTTGGCTGGAGTTTCTACAGCACCTTAGCAGAGTTTATTTTTGGCAGGGTCACTTGGTTACTTCAACCCAACACTGACATGTTTACAGATGCAGCAGGGGGGTTTAGTATGAGAGCTTTTTTTTGGAAGCAAGTGGTTTGCTGAAGTGTGCTCAGAGGGTTGGATGTATGAGCATTGACAAGATAACTCTTTCTAGAAATTGAGTCCACTTTGGGCATCATTTGCAGAGTTGGAGTTAGACTTTTTGAACAAAAGGGTGATAACTTAGAATCTGTACAAGTTTTGGCTAAGAAGATGGCGAAATTGTGATGGGTGCATGGATTATCCAGGAAAATTGTCTTGCTTTATTTAAGCATTAACAAGTCTTTTTCAGCTCAGCATGTTCATGAGCATTGCAATGTTTTGGCTGAGAGTATTTCCTGTTTTCAGTTCTGCAGGTTTCAGCAGCTGGCACCTAGATCTCAGGTAAGCCACACTATTCTCCCCTGGAGAGTGTGGTGGATTAGTTAAGTGTGGCAAGTTGGCTAGTTTGACAATCTTGGTCTGAAGTTACTAGGAAGGCATCTGATAAGGCTTTGCTGGTTTTTAAGCATTTATTGTTGAGAGTTTTAGTGGAGATGTGGGAGATTGAAGATGCAGTCAGGATTGTTAGGTTATACCTTGCAGAACTGAGTGTCGCTATGAAATTTTTGGGCTTGCAGGATGTTACTAGAGACTGGAGGATATTGAGGGTTTTGAAGGGTTGGAAAAAGGTGCATCCAAGGAAAAGGGGTAGAAAGTTGCTATATGGCAAGCATATATTGATGATTTTGCTGGCAAAATGTGGCTTTTTCCTATTTTTGACTATGTGTTGTGGGGCACTTTGATGGTTTTCATGCATGGTGGAATGTTCCTAGTTACTGAATTGTTGAGCTATTTACACTGGAACAACTAAAGAATTACTTCAACATGGGTAGTGATCTGGCTAAGACCATCAAAAACTGACCAGGAGGGTGAAGGTAAGGAGGTGGTATTGCCAAGGAGTAGACTGTGTATGTTATGCCCAGTAACATGGGTGAGAGTGAGCCGATAGGCAAATGATAAGTGGCCAGATATTTTAGTTTTTTTGAAATTCGAAGGAGAAAAAGGAGGATGCTAGGAAGTGTATGTCTTGTGTGAAGACTGCATTGAGAGTACATGGTGGGTCAGTGGATAATTATGGGACGCATTCTCTAAGAACAGGAAAGGCACCGGATTTAGCTAAGGAGGCTAGGTCTGTGGAAGTGATTAAAAGAGCAGAAAGATGGTGATCTAGAGTGTTTTGGAGTTACAGTCTTTAGAATAGAAGGGAAATGGGGTTGCATTAGTTGATCAATTATGTGTGTTTCTTTTACAGGGAGAAATATTTCAGTCATGTTTGGCCATTGGTTTATATACTGGGCAGCTAGAAGAGCAGAAGTGAATTTGGTCCTGGATTCAGTGAAATGACAAATTCAGTGGTGTGTTTTTTGAGGTCTGCAGTTGTATCAATTATTACCAGCATTGGAAGAGTTAAGACAGCAGTTAGGGGAACCTGTCAACATTACATCTGGGAAGTAATGACATGGTTAGTATACATAAAAGGAGGCTTTCTTGTAATGGATAGGGAGGCCTTGTTCCTTGGTGATAGTGTGCATCTTAGTATGGTCAGGTTAGACATGTTCAATGTGCAACTGTCATTGTTTATGCAGGATTTATTTCAGAGATAGTTGGCAGATTTGAGGGGGGACAGTCTGTGCCCTAGTAATTGTTCAATGGCTAGGCCTTTCTTTTCTGACCCTCTTTTGTTTTTCTGTTGGCATTCTCCTTGGTTCAGGTGAGCAATATTATTCTGCTGGAGTTAAGTTGTCTTAGTGAGCAGCAGGACACTTCCAACAAGTTTGTGGTGAGCAGTCTAACATGCTGCCTAGTATGGTTGACATTATTATTAAAGAGTTTTAAAAAAAGTGCCATTTGGTGTTAATAGAGTTGGTTGATTTTGATGTGTTTGAAATATTGCAATAAAGCTTGTCACAAAGCCATGGAAGTCATCAAGTTTTTATTGGTGGGAGTAGAGATAGCTTAATGACAAATGGGCATTTGAATTTCAGACTTTATATCATTAAGATAACATGCATTAATAGATCGGTTTGGTATAATGGTTATCAGCTTTACTTCATAACTGGCTTACAGACAGCAACTAGGATGTTAGAACTGGTGAGTCCACCTCTACAAAGAGGTCAATCACAAGTGGGTCCCTCAGACATCAGTCTTGGGACCACTCCTTTTAGGCATTTACTTCTCTGAAGTCAGGGCCAATGTCAATTGCAAATTAGGAGCTGTCATTGAATACCACACCAACACAAGTGTTCTCCAGGAAGTACTGATACAGATAAACAATGGCTGTCAGAGCCATGGCCTAAAACTAAATGCCAAGAAATGCATAATTGTATCCTTCAGAAAGTCATCTATCCATTGTAACTATAATATTGACAACATACCCCTTAGAGTTATCCCATTGATCAGGGACTTAGGGACACACATAGACAGTACTCTAGCCTTTGATCATCACGTGTCTACAGCAGTGAGAAAATCATTCTATGTTGCACAACATATAAACAAAGGTATGGCATCTATGTCAAAGAAAGTCATTGTTCTACTGTATTCGGCATTCATCAGACCTATCATTGAGTAAAATGCCCCCTTTGGTATGTAGTTAACCAGGCATATCCAACAATTGGAACATACACAGAGGTTCTGCACTAAAAGAATACAGGATGTAAGTAACATATCCTATGTAGACCACCTCAAGGACCTGTCCCTTTATTCTGTCTCCTACAGGCTGTTGAGGCGAGATCTATGCCTGGCATACAAGGCATTATCATACCCCAGTCTGATGTATCTCCTGCCTATCCCCAAACCAAACAGCACCAGAATTGCACATTCTAAATACTTAATTCTTACCTGTGATATGAATAGGGCCTACTGGAGAAACAGGTATGCATTCCAGACACTACCTTGTCTATGGAACAGGCTCTCCATCCATGTGAAGCAGAGTTTCTCCCTAACTCAATTCAGGTGTAACTTGGACAATTGGATGGGGAACAGGAAATTCATCCCTGGTTTGGCACCTCTGTCTCTAATGGACACAGGCAGCCTGTAAATGGCTCATCTCCCAGGCCCCTGCTTGTAAATGTTTAATCTCCCAGACCCATGCTTACACTAATCAAGGGTACCAGAACTTGCCAGATATTTGGGATGCATGGCTAGACATATAAAGGCCCTTATGGTCATTAGCCTAGTAAACACATATGAACCTATAAACTGCAGAGGAGTCCATAATATTCTCCACCAAAATAACATAATTGCTGATGCTTTTTAAATTTGTAACATCTCTGAATATATATCATACATCTACTTTTTAGCCTTAGCAATGCAGTCCTCTTCAGTAGAACTAAACATGCTCAATTGCACCACAGTACCAGTCATGCTGTCATTAAAATGTATATGCTTGCATTCTGGTCACCATTTAATTTCAAATGTAGAATCCAAACTGTAGATTATTCAGTTTTTATGTGCATAATTCAAGATTTATAAGCATATGACATACCATGTGCATATCCTTTAAAAACACATAAGTTCATTATTCATAGGTTCATAGGTTGGTACTAGGCTATCAGCCCTAGGGCCTATGTCAGCCTAGCCATAACAATTCCCTGGATATTTCTTCCCACAATATTTACTTCTCTGGAACCCTGTCTAGCAGGGTGACTGGCATGATCCCGAGGTGAATTTCCTATCTCCCATCCAATCATCAAGGTTCCTTTTGAAGAGGGCCAATGAGGCGCTCTGCTTGACATGTATGGGCAGTCTATTCCAGAGTATGGGGAGTCTCTGGGTCAGGAACCTATTCCTCCAGCATGTTTTGTTCATTGTGATGACAAGGTTTAGATCCCTGGAGCGTGTGGCTCTGAGAGAATGGGATTTCTTTAAGTGGAGCATGTCCAACAGCTCAGGGTTTGACATGGCCTTGTATGTTAAGCAGAGATCGCCTCTGAGTAGATGATATGCCACAGAGTATAGCTGGAGTTTATTTAGATGGTCAGCATATGGCATCTGCTTTAGACCTGTGATTCTTTTAGTGAGGTATTTCTGTGGCCTTTCCAGCTGTTGCAGATGTCTTGTGAGGTACATACCAAATGGGGCATTATACTCTATAATGGGTCTAATGAGGGATGAGTACAGTGGGACAATGACCTCCTTTTTTCTGGATGAAAAGCCCTTAGTGATGAGGTGTGCCACATAGAAGGATTTCCTGACTGTTGTGTCGATGTGGTTATTGAAAGTGAGACCACTGTCCACCTGTGTCCCTAAGTTTCTCATCACACTTTCGATGTTTACTGTCCTGCCACCTATGTGGTAATTCATGGGTACATGTTTTTTTCCAAAGGGGATAACTATACATTTCTTGGCATTAAGCCCATGGCTCTGGCAACAGGCATCTGTTTCTGTAAGGCCCTTTTGTAGAATATCCACATCATTTGGGGATTCAATAATGGCTCTCAGTTTGCATTCATCTGCAAACTTTGTTAGCCAGAGTCCCTTAGTGTTGGCCTGTACTTCAGAGAAGTAAATGCCAAACAAGAGTGGTCCCAGGACTGAATCCTGAGGTACTCCACTTGTCACTTTTCCTTAGCTGGATTTGGAGTCTGCTACTTTTACATTCTGGGTTCTGTCAGTAAGCCATTTGGCAACCCATCAAGTGACATAGGGATTTATGCCTAGTTTAGTAAGTTTATCTATGATTCCAGAGTGGGGTATGGTGTTGAAGGCCTTTGTGAGGTCCAGATAGGCTGTGTCCACAGCTCTGGAGACTGATTCAAAGAAGTCATTCAGATTCAGGAGACAAGATCGGCCCTTCACAAACCCAAACTGGGTGGGGTCCAGTGTTTGAAGGTTGCCAATGTCTTTGTTTATAAGTTCCATGATAATGTGTTCCATGCCCTTGCAGATCAGGCTTGTCAGACTGATGGGACAGTAGTTTCCAGGATCCAAGGCGGATCTTTCCTTGTGGAGCGGGATAACTGTAGCTGTGCACCACTCAGTGGGCACGAAGCCTGAGGTGAGGCTATGATTAAACATGACACTTAGGTGAGGTGCCAGTTCATTTTGTAGTTCATGTAGTACACAGCCTGGGATGTCATCTGGTCCCATGGATGCTGTATTCTTAGCTTTGGAGAATGCAGTTTCTACCTGTGTGGCTGTGATTATTGGAATTTGCCAATCCTTTGGTATTGAGATGGGCCCTTTAGGGGGTGAGAGGGGGGTGAAGCTGGCACTAAATCGATCTGCCAGGATATTGGCAATATCCTTGGGATCAGTATATTTAATGCCATTCTTTTGTAGTTCAGAGCAGACCTGAGCATTGCCATTTAGATTCTTGACATAACTATAGAATGCCTTGTGGTTGTCATTGGAATCTTTGGCAATTTTATTTTCATAACTAGCTTTTGAAGATTTTATGAGGGATAGTTTCATAGTTTCATAGTATAGTACTAGACTATCTGCCCTGGGGCATTTGTAAGCCTAGCCATAGTGATGTGGCTTTTGCCACCCCATGAAATGGTACAAAAATGTACAGAATAAATCTAGAATACTGTGCCTCTGTCTAGCAGTGACACAGTGAAGGTCCCCTTATATAATAGAATTAGTTTACTGTGCCCCTGTCTAGCAGTGACACAGATGTGACCCCTGGGGTAAACTTACGATCTCCCATCCACTCATCAAGATTTCTCTTGAAGAGAGTCAGTGAGGGGCTCTGCCTAATATGAACTGGGATCATGTTCCAACACATGGGAAGCCTCTGGGTTATGAATCTGTCCCTCCAGCATGTCCTATTCATACTTGTGCCGAGGTTTAAGTCTTTAGCTCTCGTGGTCCTGATGGATTTGGATTTTTTGAGGTGGAGCATGTCCATCAGATCCTGATTGGACATGGCCTTATCGTCAGGCAGAGATCACCTCTGAGCAGGCGGTATGCTACTGAATAGAGCTGAAGTTTCTTTAGTCTGGCAGAATAAGACATATGTTGGAGACACTTGATCCTTTTGGTGAGGTACTTTTGTGGTCTCTCCAGCTGTTGTAAGTGCCAGGTGAGGTACATACCAAATGGGGCATTGTACTCAATCATGGGTCTGATGAGGGAGGAATATAGGGGTACAATGACATCCATGGATCTGGATGTGAAACCCTTCATGATGAGGTGTGCAAGGTAGAATGTTTTTCTAACCACTTTGGCAATGTGGATGTCAAATGAGAGGTCGCTGTCTACTTGGGTCCCTAGGTCTCTGATTACTTTTTCCATACTCAGTGGGTTGCTGTCTATGTGATAATTTGTGGGTGCTTTGTTTTTTCCAAAAGGGATGACTATACATTTCTTGGCATTTAGTTTAAGGCCGTGACTACGGCACCAGTTGTCAGTTTCAGTGAGGCCTTTTTGTAGGATGCGTGTATCTGCTGGTGTATCGACTATGGCGCCTAGTTTGCAGTCATCTGCGAACTTTGTCAGCCACAGCCCTCCCATGTTTGCTTTAACATCTGAGAAATAAATGCTGAACAAGAGGGGTCCCAGGACAGATCCCTGTGGGACACCACTTGTGACTGGCTTTGAGTCTGACATTGCTCCAGCGATTTTAACTTTATGGGTTCTGTCCTTTAGCCAGTTTGCAACCCATCTAGTGACATAAGTGTTTACTTTTAAGCTGTTTAGCTTATCTATGATGCCTGAGTGGGGTATTGTGTCGAAGGCCTTAGCCAAGTCCAGGTATGCTGTATGGACTGCTTTGCCATCATCAATGGCTCTAGTGACTGTTTCAAAAAAGTCAACCAGGTTTAAAAGGCAGGATCTGCCCTTTACAAAACCGAACTGGGTGGGGTGAAGCATCTGTAGGTCCCCTATGTCTCCATTTATGAGGTCCATAATGATTCTTTCCATAGCTTTGCAGACCAGGCTAGTCAAGCTTATGGCGCGGTAGTTTCCAGGGTCTGTAGAGGCACCCCCCCTTGTGGAGTGGGACCACTGTTGCTGTACGCCAGTGTTCAGGTACATATCCCGAAGTAAGGCTAAGTTTAAATAGCATTTTTATGTGTGGGTTTAGCTCCTCTTGGAGTTCACGTAACACGCACCCCGGGATACCGTCAGGTCCCATTGATGCTGTGCTTTTTGCTTTGTTTAGGGTGGTTCTCACTTGGACATCTGAGATGACAGGGAGATTACATTCAGCTGGGATAGGTATTTCTTCTTTTGGGGGTGAACGAGGCAAGAAATTTGCACTGAACCTGTCAGCCAGAATGTTAGCAATATCTGTGGGTTCAGTGTATTTTTTGTTGTTGTGAACCAACTCTGAGCATATCTGAGGGTTTCCGCCCAGGTTTCTAACATAGCTGAAGAAGGCTTTGTGGTTATCTTTAGTGTCCTTCACGATTTTTCTCTCAAAGTTTGCCTTGGATGTTTTTATGAGAGAACGTAGTTTTCTGCTAATGTTGATCAGAGATTTCTTCCCTTCATGGGATTTCGCTCTGACATGCAGTAGCTTCCTTTTTTTGTTATACAATTTGTATATGGCTGAGGTCCACCAGACAGGATGCTTACATTTGGTGGAGAGGGACTTGGATTTGTTTGGGATTGCATGATCCATGCATTCTTGGAGATGTCCATAGAAAGCATTTGTGAAGGATTCGGCATTGTGGGATGTGGTATCCACTGGCACAGTGGGCTTAAAGGATACCATCTCAGTCTTAAGAAGAGTGAAGTCTGCTTTTGAGAAGTTTTTCACTGTGTTTTTTTGTGCTGGGGGTGGAGGTGGGATATGTATATCCAGGGTGATTAGTTTGTGGTCAGATCTCACTAGTGAGGGGTATACTTCCAGTGTGGAGCATTTTGTCCCCATGTTTGTGATGATCAGGTCTAGTATATTATCTCCCCTAGTGGGAGAGGTGACTAGTTGTTCCAGTGCATTTGAATTTATGAATTCCAGGAACCTTTGGGCTAGGGTATTAGGGCTAGAATAATGTACCCAATCTATGTCTGGGTAGTTGAAGTCTCCCAGTATGATGGCATTTTGTGATACATTCATGGGTTCATAGGTTCATAGGTTCATACTAGGCTATCTGCCTAGGGCATTTATAAGCCTAGCCAGAATGTGTTTGGCTTTCGCCACCCATTTTAAATTTATTTTGCTATGCCCTTTTTCGAGGTTAGTATACCGTGCCTCTGTCTAACAGTGACACAGAAGTGATACCCGGGGTAAACCTACGATCTCCCATCCACTCATCAAGATTCCTCTTGAAGAGAGTCATTGAGGGACTCTGCCTAACCTGGACTGGGATTTTATTCCAGAGTAAAGGGAGCCTCTGGGTTATGAATCTGTCCCTCCAGCATGTCCTATTTATTTCAGTGCTGAGGTTCAAGTCTCTCGAGTGCGTAGCTAGATGGGATTTGGATTTTCTGAGGTGCAGCATGTCCATTAATTCCGGGTTGGACATGGCTTTATCACGTCAGGTACAGATCGCCTCTGAACAGGCGGTATGCCACTGAGTAGAGCTGGAGTTTCTTTAGTCTGGCAGAATATGACATCTGTTTGAGACCTTTGATCCTCTTGGTGAGGGACTTTTGTGGTCTTTCCAGCTGTTGCAAGTGCCGGGTGAGGTACATACCAAATGGGGCATTGTACTCAATCATGGGCCTGATGAGGGATGAATATAGGGTAGGCAATGACATCCTTGGATCTAGATGTGAAACCCTTCATGATGAGGTGTGCTATATAGAATGTTTTCTAACCACTTTGGCAACGTGTTTGTCAAATGAGAGGTTGCTATCAACTTGGGTCCCTAGGTCTCTGATTACTTTTTCCATACTCAGTGGGTTGCTGTCTATGTGATAATTTGTGGATACTTTGTTTTTCCAAAGGGATGACTATACATTTTTGGCATTTAGTTTGAGGCCATGACTATGGCACCAGTTGTCTGTTTCAGTGAGGCCCTTTTGGAGGATGTCTGTATCTGCTGGAGTATCAACTATGGCACCTAGTTTGCAGTCATCTGTGAACTTTGTCAGCCACAGCCCTTCCATGTTGGCCTGTACATCTGAGAAATATATGCCAAACAAGAGGTCCCAGGACTGATCCCTGTGGGACACCACTTGTGACTGGTTTTGAGTCTGACATTGCTCCAGTGATTTTAACTTTATGGGTTCTGTCCTTGAGCCAGTTTGCAATCCATCTAGTGACATAAGGGTTTATATTTAAGCTGTTTAGCTTATCTATGATGCCTGAGTGGGTTATTGTCGAAGGCTTTAGCCAGGTCCAGGTATGCTGTATGGACTGCCTTGCCATCATCAATGGCCTTAGTGACTGTTTCAAAGAAATCAACCAGGTTTAAAAGGCAGGATCTGCCCTTAACAAAGCTGAACTGGGTGGGGTCAAGTGTTTGTAGGTCCCCAATATCTTTATTTATGAGTTCCATAATGATTCTTTCCATAGCTTTGCAGGCCAGGCTAGTCAGGCTTATGGGGCGATAGTTTCCAGGGTCTGTAGAGGCACCACCTTTATGGAGTGGGACCACTGTTGCTGTATGCCAGTCTTTGGGTACATATCCCAAAGTAAGGCTAAGGTTAAACAGCATTTTCATGTTTGGGTTTAGCTCTTCTTGGAGTTCACGTAACACGCACCCGGGATACCATCTGGTCCCATTGATGCTGTGTTTTTGCTTTGTTTAGGGCGGTTCTCACTTGGACATCTGAGATGACAGGGAGATTACATTCAGCTGGGATAGGTATTTGCTTCTTTTGGTGGGAGGGAGAAATTTGCACTGAACCTGTCAGCCAGAATGTTAGCAATATCTGTGGGTTCAGTGTATTTTTGTTGTTGTGAACCAACTCTGCATATCTGAGGGTTTCCGCCAGGTTTCTAACATAGCTGAAGAAGGCTTTGTGGTTTTCTCTCAATGTTTGCCTTGGATGTTTTTTGAGAGAACGAAGTTTTCTGCTGATGTTGATCAGAGATGTCTTCTTCATGGGATTTCATTGTTTGGGATTGCATGATCCATGCATTCTTGGAGATGTCCATAGAAAGCATTTGTGAAGGATCGGCATTGTGGGTGGAGGTGGGATATGTATATCCAGGGTGATTAGTTTGTGGTCAGATCTCCACTAGTGAGGGTATACATGTTAGTGATGATCAGGTCTAGTATATTATCTCCCCTAGTGGGAGAGGTGACTAGTTGTTCCAGTGCATTCGAATTTATGAATTCCAGGAACCTTTGGGCTAGGGTATTAGGCTATATATAATGTACCCAATCTATTTGGGTAGTTGAAGTCTCCAGTATGATGGTATTTTGTGATACATTCATATCCTCCAATGTCTTCAGGAAGGCTGAGTGGGGTTCTTGAGATTGGGAGGGTGGTCTGTAACATGCTACCAGTTGTATAGCAGTTTTGCCTATGGTTAGTTGTGACTGTATGGTCTCTGATGCTTCATGTGTTGCTACTAACCTGGAGGTGTGGGTGTCCTTTATGAATATGGACACTCCCCCTCCCTTTGTGGTCCGGCCCGGGTTTTGGGGCCGAAAAGCATGATACGAGGTATAGCCTGGTAGCACTGGGGTGCACTCAGGAGCCTTGAACCAGGTTTCAGTTACAGCACAGACGTCAATGTTCTCCATGCTGAGGAGTGCATCAAGTGCCTGCATCTTGAGATTTAGACTTCTGACGTTGGGCAGCATTACCCTTAGTTTTTTTCCATTTTTGGTTTCTAAGGAGGTGGGTTTGTCTTTTGAGCCTTGCCTAAAAAAGGCACTATGGGGGTGGCAAGAGCCTTAGCCAAAATCCGGAAGCCCAGTGGTGACAGGTGTAAGCCATCCCTTGCGAAGCAGCGAGGCTTGTCTAACATATCATCCCAGGCAGACAGACATTGGATCCCCTTAGAATGACACCAGTACTTGAGCCAATTGTTAAAGCTGATCATCTTGTCTTTGTATTGTGGTATCATTCTTGGTGAGGGCAAGATGCTGCTCAGGGTCAGGGTCATACCAGCCTGGGCTACATAATCAGAGAGCTCCTCTATGTCTCTTTTCATGTAGTCCAGGGAGGTACGTCTCAGGTCATTCACATCAGCATGGACAATGACAGAGTCATATTTGTACTTGCTTTGGAGTGACCTGAGTGCGTGTGTTATGTGGCGGATCCTAGCTCCCGATAGACAGCTCACAGTCACCTTCTCCTTGTTCAGCCTGGTCAGTGGGACATCAGTGTGTCTGACTATGGAGTCGCCTATTACTAGTGTATCAGGCAAGGTGTTTGGCCTCAAGGGCTGCGATTGGTCGACACACTGATTTATTGAAGTATGTGTTGCATGTGTTTTGTTTTGAGGTGGTGGATTTTTGGATGTCTGCTTTGAGAGCCTCTGTTGTTTTGGTAAGTTTTTTATTAGAGCCTCCGAGTATGTCTTTGTGTTTTTATGTGTTTGGTTTGCAGTTGTGGTAGGTCTATGTGGGACTGGGATTGTTGTGTGTGTGGTTGACATCTCCTCCTGGCTGGTCATTCCAGCCCTGAGTTGAAAGAGTTCAGCCTCCAGTTTGGCTATATAGTTGCATCTCTCACATGTATTTGTGTTTGTTGGGAGGAGGAGGGTTGTCTAGAACTGTAGCATTGTCTCAAGATGCCCAGATTGACCAGCTGAACTGGAGACGACGCCAGTAATCTACCACTCGACATGCTAGAACAGTATAAGGGAGTGGTATACCTTTAAGAGAAGTGGGTATTCACAGGGGTGGTAAGTAGATGTAGTGCTTTACTTAGTACGAGAGTGCTTACTTAGTAGAGAAGTATTGAGAACAAGTGCTAGGCTTATAATACAGTGAGTAGTCTGTTTATACTAAGAGTAGAGCTTCCTTAAGGGAAAATTTGAAGAACAGACTTGGCGGAGCCAGAAAAAGTTTAACCTTGTTTAACTGGCGCTATGCACGACATGCAAAGCTGCAAAGCGAATTTAAACAGTGAACTACAAAAGAGCTGGAAATGGTCCCAAACAACCAATTACTACAGCTTCTTGTGCTCAGGTCACTTCCCCCAACGACAGGTAGGCTGCTCAAGGCTCCCCACTCCCACTGGTGAGCAAAGAAACTTCCTTCTATCCAAGTAAGGTAATGGACAACACAGGAACTACACCACAGCCCAGAATACAGCAATGCCTGTAAACTGGTCTAAACTAGTCGAGGAAGGCGGGAAAACAAGGATTATTTTTTTGATTTTTTGTTTTTTTGGTAGAAACACACAGAAAATGCAGAAACTGTGATAAATTAGTTACACAGACTAGCACACTTTAGTGGGCAGCCTCCACAGTTAAATTAAACAAACAAATAAGCAAACGTTCGATCAAATTCGACTAAAATGTAACTTTAAGTGCAGATTTTAAAATAATGCAGCAATCAGTTAAAAAACCGTTCAGGCTAGTTCAAGATAAGCTACAGAAGCTATTTCAAGTGAAAAAAAAAGCAAAGATACTTAAATCCAGAAGGTAGTCGCTTTTCTGAGTTCTCTGCTGCTAGGACCACTCCGTAAACCCATGTGGAGCTTGTCTGAGCAGCTCAGCTTCTTACTGAGTTTGGTGAGGGAGTTTTTTGTATCCTGGGATTTTCCTCTTTTCTGCAACAGTTTCTTGCTTCTGTTGTATAGTTTGTTTATAGTAGGGGACCACCAGATTGGCTTCCTTTTTTGGAAAAGAGCATCTTGGTTCTATTTGGGATGGCACGATTCATGCACAAGTGGATGTGCTCATACAGTGCCTTAGTGTAGGATTCTGCAGTCGAACTTCCAGATCCTGTCTGCGTGGGTGTTGTGAAGTTTGTCACTTATGACTTCAGTAGCATGAGGTTGGCTTTGGAGAAGTTTGAAGTTTTTTAAGGAGGTTTCCTTACTGGGGGATGGGAGTAGGATGTGGATGTCAAAGGTGATTTGCTTATGGTCAGAGCTGACCAATGAGGGGGTGACCACTGGTGTGGAGCATCTATCTCCCATGTTGGTAATGACCAGGTCTAGGATATTGGTGCCCTTGGTGGGACAATGGATTAGTTGATCCAGGGCATTGGAATTTATGAATTCCAAGAACCGTTGGGAAAAGAAGTTGGTACCCGAGTAGTTTTCCCAATTAATGGCAGGGTAGTTGAAATCACCCAGTATTAGGGTGTTTGGTTATATCTTAATATTTTCCAGTATGTTTAGAAAGGTGTAGTGAGAATCTTGAGGCATGGTGGGGGATCTGTAGCAAGCTACAATTTGGATTGCAGTCTTACCTAGTGTTAGTTGCACACGGAGAGTTTCAGATGAATTGTGTTGGGCAACTAGCCTGGAGGTGTGAATATCCTTGGTGAATATGGACACTCCTCCACCTTTAGTGTTTCGGTCTTGGTTTTGTGGCTGAAAAGTGTGGTAAGAATTGTAGCCTGGTATTGCAGGGGTTCTCTCTGGAGCCTTGAACCAGGTCTCAGTTACGACACAGATATCGATGTTCTCCATTTTAGGAGTGCATCGAGAGAGTGCATTTTGAGGTTTAGACTTCTAGCATTGAGTAGCATTACCTTCAGATTTCGCATGCTTGTATCTGTTATGGTGGTGGTTTTATCCTTTGAACCTTGCCTAAAAAAGGCACCATAGGGGTGGCAAGAGCTTTAGCCAGTAACATGAATCCCAGGGTTGACAGGTGCAGACCATCTCTGGCAAAGCATTGTGGTTTGTCGATCATGTCTTCCCAGGCAGACAAATACTGGATCCCCTTTGAATGACACCAGAAGCTTAGCCAATTGTTGAAGTCAATCATTTTGTCCTTATACTGTGGTATCATTCTGGGCAAAGGCAGGATGCTACTCAGGGCTAGGGTCATACTGCCTGGGTCACATGATCCAAGAGCTCTTCCATGTCCCTTTTCATGTAGTCCAGGGAGGTACGTCTCAAGTCATTCACTCCAGCATGGACAATGACAGAGTCTTACTTGTACTTGTTGTGGAATGACTTGAGTGCATGCGTTATGTGGCGGATCCTGGCACCTGACAGGCAGCTGACTGTAATTTTCTCCTTGTTCAGCCTGGTGAGTGGGACATCAGTGTGCCTAACTATAGAGTCACCTATGACTAAAGTGTTGGGTACATTGTCTTTCCTTAGGGGCTGTTGCTGGGTGGCACACTGGTGTTGTGAGCTATGTGTCACTATGTTTGTGACTGGTGTATGTTTGCGTTTCGGCTTCGGAGGTCCTTGTTGCTTGGGCAGGTTAATGTTAAGGGCCTCCTCACATGTGGGTTTAATGTATTAATCCATGTACTGTTTACAAGTATAAAAATACTAAAGTACATGTAGAGAAGTAATTACTCTCTGATACTGTGAAAAAATGCAGTTAAGCACTTCTGTAGAGCGAGACCCAATCTTAACAATTGTGAAGCAACCCTGCTTAACTTGTTAAAATCGAGTATTGTGCTAGGCAGTAAACCTGCCAGCAGAGGCAAGCAACTGAAAGTGGTAGAATTAAAACATACTTCTTCCTGCCTGCCGTCTGTGTGAGTAATCTTTCCTGACTTTCTTTCCCTAACGTAAACAATGTGTCATGATGTTTTCTTGACTGTACTCACTGAGTGCTTTATGGCTTTAAAAGCCAGTAAAATACTCAGTGCTTTTTTCTGCAGCTAGTAGTACATGAAGCAGATGAAGCTCCATAAAGTACAAAGAATTATGATTGGGTCTCTTATTATAACCGCAGTATTATGTTTTCTCGATATGGATCACCAGGATTCACCTCTCGAGGTTTGATCAAGCAGTATCGTCCTTTTGTTTTTCCCACTGAAGAATTATACAGGGGAGTCCTCAGCTACTGTATGTTTTGGCAGATAATAAATACCACAGTTCTATTGTTCTGAATAAAAATGGATATACTGCACCCCCCCCAAAAAAAAAAAAAAAACAAAGATTCAGCATGATGTTTCTGTATCTCTGGATCCCGGAACATGGCCAGAGGAGATATGGTGAATATCAACCCACCATCCCCAAATAGCTAAAAGTGATAAAAAAAATTGTATTTCCTGCAAAGTAAAAATTTCTGCTTGCACAGCAAATCAATAATTATCCCTTAAGTTAAATGATTAAATGGAAAAATACTTAAAAAAAGTGAAGTGAGTATGAAGATATACTTGGGATATGCTTATCAATTGTGGAAGCTGTAAAAAAAGAAAGACAATTAAATGTGGTGTGTATCAGAAAGTTTAATGTATACAAAACAGTGTCATTAAATAAACTTTGTAGTAAAGATGGAACTGTTGTAGGATAAATGGAGGGGATATTAAAGGAAAATATTTTTAAAGAAAATAAACATTACTTACAGCATAATAAAAATACTGCATGTTTAGAACTGAAAACATGAAACGGAAGTTTAGTGGCCACGCAATAGTAATTTGAATAATGAGGAGGAGCAAGATAGTTGAATCCCCTTAATAAGTAAGGCCTATTATCCACATATTCAGTCAGGGAAGACTTCCCTGCATGAAAACAGGGCCTGCTATCCACATATTCAGTCAGGGAAGACTTCCCTGCATGAAAACAGGACCTGCTATCCACATATTCAGTCAGGGAAGACTTCCCTGCATGAAACCAGGGCCTGCTATCCACATATTTAGTCAGGGAAGACTTCCCTGCATGAAAACAGGGCCTGCTATCCACATATTTAGTCAGGGAAGACTTCCCTGCATGAAAACAGGGTCTGCTATCCACATATTCAGTCAGGGAAGGCTTCCCTGCATGAAAACAGAATCTAAATAGCTGGAGGATTTGTTGGAAGAATTTTAGTTTGGAGACTATTCTGTCTATGTTGTTTGCCTCAGAGAAGACTTAATTTTGTAAGTTAGTTTGTGGACCATTTCATTTTCTCTAAATGGCAATATAAACTTGTGTACAATGCCTCAGCAGAAATGTATGAAAAATGGCAAATAAGCATTATTGAGAATGACTGTTTTGTACTGGTGTCTGCCTCAAAGAATTGTGGGGCAGGTGGCTTGCATAATGGTTAAGGCGTATACTTTACAGACACAAGGTGTGGGGTTTGGTCCTCACATCAGATAAATACCTAGGCTTAAAATGGCCCGCAAAGGCAGTTAGCCTGGTACAAACCTATGAATGCAGGGGGCAAAGCTTAATTCTAACATTAGGTTGTTAACAACACTCAAAAGAGTCCTTCAGAGCAGTTAACCTAGTAGTCCCCTATGAAACTATTAGTGCAAATAATTTATTCTATTAACTTTTTATAGTTATAACAACTATATTTTAAACTTTGTCCCTTATTCAAGTCAACTCTAAATAATGACAGACATTTGAGCTTCAGACATCACCCTTCAGAAAGTACATAGTTGTGCAAAACATATTATTCTAGCAACTGTTTATAATAACAGTGGGCCATTTTGTCCATGA
>NC_056741.1:99606285-99616285 GCF_019279795.1 Protopterus annectens
TATTCCTAAACATTTATGGCCCCTGCATGAAACAGCAAAAGTTTATTATGTCCTTATGCAATATGTTAACATTATTCCCCAACTTTTACTATATAATAGGTGGAGATTGGAACTCTTTAGTAGACCCAACTCATGATAAAAGCAGTAAAAGTAAATCCTACAATGTCCATGCTTCTATAGCATTATCAGACCTGATAACTGATTATAATTTGTTGGACCCATATTACTTACAGGACAAGAATGCACACTTTTCCAAATATACTTTCTACTCTCCATGTAACAAAACTTTGTCCAGGCTAGATTTTTATTTTTTATCTCTGATTGTTTCCTGAGAGAGTAAGTCAAGTTCTATACAGAACCTAGTTTTTTTCAGACCATGCAAAGATTACTGTTAAACTTACTTGGTCAAATATCTCCTCTTAAACATCAAAGGTATATAACCAGATGTTAAACCCAAATTTACTTCAGAAACAAGATGTCATACAAGCTATTAACTATCTTTTAGTGGATCTGGGTACAATAGATTCTTCGACAATTCCATACAATGTGCAATGGGAAGCTTTAAAAACCCAAATTAGAGGTTTACTTATACAGAAAGCATCCTTCTATAAAAATCTGTTCAATCAACAGGAAATGCAAATTAAAAAAAATATTAGAATGACAGAAGAAAAACCAATACCAAATACTGTCCAACTCTAGAAAAGCAATTGAACAAGCGTCAGAAAGATTTATTCCTTCTTCAAGCTGGGTAATGTTCATTTCATGAAATGAAAACATTGGTTAGTTCTGCTGATTGGTCTCAGACTCCTTCCAAGATCTTAGCAAGAATAATCATTGGTAATAATAACATCCCTACTATAACAAACCTAGAGATCTTGATCAAACATATACTACTAACTCTGAAATTGTGGGTCTATTTGAAACCATCTATTCCCAACTGTATGGTCAGCAAGAGTTCCTGTTCATCAATCAAGACAGAGAGTGTTTTCTAGATACTTTAGCATTTCCAAAATTAAACCAATCTCGCTATGACTCCCTTTCATCTCCACTATCCGAGCAAGAAATCTTATCGGTCATTAAATCTCTCAAGCCTAATAAAGCCCTGGAACGAGATGGCTTTACGGCGGAATTTTACAAAACTTTTAGTGAAGGAGTAGCAAACCTCTTATTACCAGTCTTCAACTATATAATAAATAAGGGTATGTCAGATCCCACTTAAACAACTCCAAAACTGTTCTTATTCATAAGAACAACAACAATAAGAAAACCCCCCTTAACTATAGGCCCATTTCTCTTATTAATACAGATATTAAAATACTAGCAGCAATCCTTGCCAACAGACTCAAAAAGGTAATCACAAATATTATTTTGCCAGAGCAATCAGGCATCATATTGGAAAGGCAAACATGTGATAATATCCTAACTTTAGATGCAATGATGAAGCTTTCCAACTTCCAAAAGCAGCCTATATATGTGCTTGCATTTGGTGCATCTAAAGTTTTTCACAGAATGAATCATAGTTTTCTGTTTGCAGTCTTATCTCATTTTAACCTGCCTAAGAACTTTATAGACGCTATACATACCCTCGACCTTAATCCCTCTACAAAATTATGTATTAACAAAACATACTCCAAAAGAATAAATATCTTCAATGGAATGAGACAGGGCTGCCCATTATCACCCTACCTGTTAAATTTGTACATAGAACCCCTCTTCCTCCTTATAAGACCAAAAACTTATCATGTGATTCCAAATTTATTTATAAGTAAAACTATCTTTTCAGCTTTTGCTGATGATTTAAATATATACTTCTCTTTACCACACATGACTTAAATAAGTTGTTAAACTCGATCACTATCTATTCAAAATTTTCTAACGATAAAATTAATCTGGATAAGTCTTCTGTCTTCCCACTAAACTCATTTTGTCACACAAGCCATTTTTTTAGAGAGAGGAATAAAAGTCACTCCTTTCCTAAAATACCTTGGGATTTCCTTTCAGGTGAATGAAAAACTCTTTCTCCAAAATAATATCCTGAAATTACTCTCAAATATTGATCAAGACATTCAAAGATGGAATGGTTTAAGATTAACTTTTATGTCAAAGGTGGCTGTAGTCCAAATGAATATATTCCCAAGAATATTATTTTATTTTAGAACCTCTAATATAATAATTACCAGCAACTTCTTCAAAAGAATGAATGCAATATTATTAAAATGTATCTGGTATCCAAAATCAAACCGAAATAGCTATCAGAAATGAATCCAACCTAGGATATAGGAACGGCTGGGTTTGCCAAATTTTAGCTTATACTATGACATTATATGTGCAAAGAGAATTATTAAAATCTCAACATATGACCTGGAAAAGAAAGAATGCGTACCTTCTTGGGTACAATTGTGGTATAGCTATATTAAGTCATGTAACTTTAACCCAAAGTCTTTACCATTTCTTACAATTTGTCTTACATCATATAAATTACACACCTCGTTAAAAGCTTCCATTGTAAGACTACATAAATTACAGGTTTCCCTGGACCTATATAATGCATTCCGGATGTTACAACCACTGTATTTAAATCCCAATATAAAAATGAGCAATGACATGTTAAATTTAAATATGTTCCTTCTCATCAAAGAGAAAGCTCTTTGGGATATTTATGCTCTTAGGAATAAATCTCTGTCTAAAGCCAGGTTGGCCCTGAACCTTCCTAGGAGTTACATTATAACTTTGAGACAGTTTAGAGCTCTAACATTCTCCTTGAGTAAAGATCTGGAGATTCAGGAGAATACTTTAAATACCTGTTATCTCTTACTGATGTTGCTTCTCACAAAGAAAAAAATGTTAACCAGATCTTATAAACTGAGCACTCGACTAAAGTACCAGTCTTCCATTCTAATGTCAGAATACTGGTCAAAACAACTTGTTGACTTTATTGATATACAAAAACGTCAGGCCATTAAAACTACAATGCATCTAACCTCTTTTCCCAGTTAGGGGTTGTCACAGCAGATCACCTGTCTGCTCATGATTGGCAGTGGAGTTTTACGGTGTTGAGCTGCCAGCCCAGCACCCAGCCTTCCAAAGAAGGCACACACATGCACACACTCATGCTTAGGGCCAATTTTATGTGTCCATAATTTATAATAACGTGTATCTAACCCCAGTAATTATCAACAAATTTAATGCTAAAACATCCCCTGAATGTTCTTATTGTAAGACCCAGAATGCCAATGTACTCCATATTTTCTGCAGTTGCAAATGTACATTTAAACTCTGGTGTTCTTGAAAAGATAGGCTACAAAAAATATACCCTATCTTGGGAATTTGCACTTCTGCATATTGCCCCAGAAATATTTCCAAAATCCAAACTTCACATATTAGTGTCCATCTTCTCACTTATAAAGTTATACATTACCCAAAACTGGATACATAGGAATCAGTGCTCCTGGGTAAACTTCAGACAAACTGCGTACAGATATATTGTAGCACATAAATTGATCTCAACTAACTTCAGTAAATGGGTATGTTTCTTATAATATTAGAAGGACCTCTTAGAAATAGTATCAGAGTGAACTAGGGAGAAGGATGTTGTTTTGTCTTTAAGAAGTTGTGGCAGTCTGTATTACTTTACTCTACATACAATAAAATGTCTTTTTTATGTCATCTGGAAATTATTTCTAATTAAGATATATATGACTATTTTAAACTGAACTTTTTATTATGGCACTTAATGTATATAATGTACATAGATTGTTGTCTTTTTTGTCTTTCTTTCTCTGTCTTATGAGTCATGTAATATTGATCTATCTATCTATCTATCTATCTATCTATCTATCTATCTATCTATATCTATCTATCTATCTATCTATCTATCTATCTATCTATCTATCTATCTATGTCTATCTTTCTATCTGTCTATCTATCTATCTACATACCTATCTACCTGTCTATCTATCTATCTATCTATCTATCTATCTATCTATCTGTCAGTTGTGTTAATCTGTGTGCTTTAAACAATCTTTCTAAGATACTGTGTTAAGGTGTCTCTCCTTTACACTCAGGAACTTTATTACCTCTGAAGGCAGGATTTGCATCCATAATCAGAGACAAATATATACTCTCCAGTCATGATCTTTACTGAATGATGGAATCCAAAAACAAGCAAGACCTTTGTAAATGTTTAAAAAATAATGGAAGTAACCCTAGTATTTTAGCTTGTTTCTTTCAACTGTAATAATTCAGTTTACAAAAGTAAGAGACCGTTTTACATCTCATTTTCTTCTCCGGTTTCAATTACCAGCTGCAAGCAAAGTATATTTAAGCACCAGAATAGAGGAAGTTACTGAAATTCTCAGACAGAAGTGATACGAGAAGACAATGTGAGCATTGACAGGAGGATGTGGTCAGGGCTAATGTAACAACTGCCTGCAAAGTAATCTGATAAGCAAACTAGAAAAGAAAAAAAATCACTTGAACAACAACATACAAAAGAAGCAGCTGGACTATAACAAGAAACATGAGAGGCATACAGAAATAATATAACATTATACACATATTTAACCAAAAGGATTAAATAAAGGACAAAGTGGACACGAGAGAGTAAAAGAGAAAAATAAAGCCAAGCAGCATGGAAGATGAACCAACCTATGCAGTTGTTAAAAAGCTAAATCGGCAGGACAAATCTGTAACAGCAGAAGCCAAGGAAGGAGAACATACTGGTAAATTCTATTTGCTTTCCTTCATTTTTTTATTTCTTTCTTACAGTGTAAGAAATTCATATTGTGCATATACTATAAAAATTATCTAAATATTAAGTTAAATGAAACGGCTTTGTGTTTCTTCATATTTTTAATCTTCATATAATAATAACATTGTAGTTAGGAAAGACACTAACAGAAATATTTACAAAAATACCTTAAAGCAAATTTAGAAATATGGCATCACTGATCTGTTTCTAAATGGAAGAACCCTACTATTAGTAACTGTGGACATCAAATAAGAAGAAGATATTAATTAAATGGATTAGTGTGAATTAAGCAGAATGTCATAAACAGTGTGCTTGTCAAACTGAGAAACACTTCTGAACAAATTAGGTCTTTCTATGTCAGAGTTGCTAAACTCTAAAAGTTGCTTATACCTTCAACAATGACAAGGATTATTACAAGTGAACTAATAAGCTGTGTGCTTTATTTTAGACTAAATTCTATCGTGTAACATTTTTAGTATGAAGTTGCAATCTACCAGTCAACAATTCTGAATAAAATATGCCTGTTAGTTGTGTCTCTCTACTATCCACTCTTTCCGGGTTTATCTTTTTTACCTGCCTGTCTGTTTGATTCTCAGCCTACATGACATAATCTAGAAAATAATGTCTTAAGTTCTTGACATTCAAGGTTTTAAAAAAATAATTGGTGATAATGTTTGAGAAAAGAAATGAAGATGTTTTCTTATAGGATCATAGACTGATACCAGGCTAAAGGTCACTAGGGCCTTTACAAGCCTAGCCATACACCCCAAACTCATTTGGATCCTGAATACCATGGACAGCTATACAGGGGTGGGGGCATGTTAGGGAGGTAAATAAGGGATTTTTAGGGTGAGAAACCTTTGTGGGAGTTCCAGCTGTTACATATGTCTGGTTATACTCAATGATAGGTATGATATAGGCTGAGTAGAGTGGTTCTAACTCTTTCATACTAAGCTTGGCTGGAATTACATACCTTCTGACATCTGAAGTAGCCAAGAGTGCTAGCTTGGAGAGGGCAGCCAAAGAAATCCTGCCTGGACAGCCTTCATCTGAGCTAAAATGCAAAGAATACACTTTTCAACCTACCTATAAGCAAATGTATATGTCTCAAAAATCATAAAAGTTCCCGAAAAAGTTAAAATACAAAAGTTCTTCAGCACACACTCATCTTCAAAATGGTAATATTAATATGTCAGACATAGTAATTTTATATTTATACACTCTTCAAAATGGTGACATTAATATATCAGATAGACATAGTAATTTATATTTATATTTAATAAGTAATAAGATCATATATAATTGACTTATTATAATTATGGAAAAAAGTATTAATATCTCTGTAACCACACCAGGAAAATCTTAACTATCAGTGTGTCTTTTGTTCGGGCAGATGTGATCTTCATTTGACTGCAAACTGGATTTGTAGATGGCATTCAATTTTTGAGATATTTGTATCATTAAATATTCAGACATGCATAGTGTTCATGATGGACAAGTATGTCCCATGCAGTGCTAGTTAGACACCGTCAGTCACTGCAAAGCCTTTAAAGCACTGTGTATACTTTTAGTTGATACCATGGAGTCCCATGTAAATACCCTCTGGCTGGTGTTATTAATATTTTCTTGAACATATCCAATGCACGTATAATATTTACAGGAAAAACATATCATTTTGTGGTACCAGTATCTCACTCATCTGTTGAGCTGTTCATGATATCTCTGGTGACTGGGCTTATGAAATAGTGAATTACAATCTGCCTAAGTGCAATATGCCAGAGATATGTACAGAAACATGATAACCATGCTAATATGCATTTCTTACTAGGTTCATAGGTCCATAGGTATTTACCAACCTAATGACCACAAAGATCCTTTTAATCCTAGCTATGCATCCATAGTGGTCATTAGCTTAGTAAACTCCTATGAGCCTATAAAGCAATCAAACAGTTTGTGGGTAGCAATCACATTATATGGACGTTTGTGTCAGTAGTGCTCAGCAGCAAGAACAGTGAAAAATTTGTGAGACTTTGCAATACTAAACTGCAGAAAAATACCATGAATAATTTGAAAATACAGCACAGGTACTCTTGTATAACTTACAAATGTGCAAAATTTCAATTTAAAGTACTTGGCTTTGCCTGGGATGCAAACCAACACTCTATATAACAATCCCAGACGATTTTGTTAGCAAAGCCTTATGAATCAGTTTCGTGTGTAATCTGCTATATTCTTTATACAGAAAAATAAAGTTAGGCTGGCAACATAAGATAGGCTCAGTAGAAACAAATTTCAGTTTTATTCAATTTCTGCTGAGTCCTATTTGTGGTTCCAGTGTAACTTTATCTCTTTGGTTCTTGGTTTCCCCAGTTAATGTTTTCTGCTACTGATTTGATGCTGCTGTATTACTTATTAAATACTAATTATGGTACCCTGCTTTTAACATCATTCAGACCGTTCCCTATTCAACCCTCCTTTGCACTACTGTGGTAACATTAGCATCTCCTCCCCACTGAGCCAGAAGAGTATAGTATAGAATAGTATAATATAGACTAGTATAGTATTACACATGCTATTGTTATGCGGGGGGGGTACATTTAGGTAAAGCTGCACACATATTTAATACTTCCATTTCTATGGTTAACAGGTTCATAAATCAGTCCCTCCATTTTTCATGAAATCCCTAGCTATACGTCATCTTTAAGGGACCCTTCCAAGCCCCATCAATCCTCTAATTATAAAGTCGAAGTCTGTACATTTAACATAATAATTGAAAGACACGTCAGCTTAGATTAGAAGCAATAATCAATATCTGTTTTAAACACCACATTACCTCCAAACTTCATCCTATTTATTTATATTTCATATAACAGTTTTTCATCCTAACTCAGCATTTCCTTTGTGTTTCAGTTTTACATGCCCACACTTTAGTATTTTCTTTGTAACCACAAAAAATACTTTAGTTCCTCAAAATCACAACATATCTACATTCTTGGGTTCCTGAAAGTTACAAAATACTTCTATTACATCAGATCATATAGTAATTAATATTTCTTGTTTTTGCAAAATTGCTTCAGTTATTTAGACTGCTATATATTAAAAATCATTGAAGTCCTCTCTTCATTGGAATTCTTGTAATATGGTTTCTAGGTATGTACAGTATGGATGGTTTTTCATCAACAGCATAGCATGACATTGTTCCAGCTTCTTCTATAATACCATAATATCATTACTACCCCTAGATCCCTAATCTCCATTCAATATTACTTTTATAAACTTCAATTATTTTCTCTCCATTAGCTTGTCTGCACATTTTTGCTTAAAAAATTCACAAATATTTATTTTAAACATGACATTACTTCTCCTGTTTATGTATTGTATTTTGATTCTCTGTTCCACAGGTTCTGTTATTCCACTCGAGCATTACTTCCCAGCTACTCTTACCTTATTTTGGGGTCACTTTTATATATTTTTCTTCCTTTTTAAAACAGAAAGCAAAATCAGAGTGGACTACACACTTCCTCACATCAAAAAAGCCTAATTGTTTCCGGATTTAGCTAGAGCTACATAGACACCTTGTAATTCGATTGGCTGTTCTCCTGCTGACATCATGCACCAAGGCAGTTCTGTGTAGACTGGCAGGAGGCAGTTGTTAGAATGCTACAGATCCAAAGCAAGAAATTGTTCTTCTGAAAACAATATAATTTATTTATTTTTTTTAAAACACTACTGTACCATCAAAGCTATTTATGAACTGTTCAAGCATATTGGATATAGCTGCTAGAAAATACTTTATTATGGTCACTGGAAGATTAACCTGATAATGCAACAAAAGGTTATACAACATGGCATTTTCTCTCATATTTTTAATGGTACCTATATAACTTTATCGTGTGCAGTTAAAGATGCACAATCATGAAAGTCAGCGATCATAATTGTGAATCTTTATCTGCTCAGGTCAAGGAAACATTTTTCAGATATATCGCAGGGCACACAGTGGGGCTGCAGGCATTGGAGAGAAATTTGATTTGCATCTTGCTCTGTAGGCATGGTTTGGACCTTTGCAGATATGGCACTATAGGTGCAAAAGAGATCCTTGGTCATGGATGCCATACCTAATCTATAAATTGAGTGACACAGACTGATTTTTTTATTATCTTAGCTACATGTTGATCAAAGACCAGATTGCTGTCAACATATGCTCCTAGATCCCTTACTACTGGGTCAATTCTTAGGGGTGTTTTATTGATGGAACAATTAACTTGGGTTGACAGTTTCCAAAAGGGCATTAAAAGTAATTTTTGCATTGAATTTTAAACTATGGCTTTGGCACCAGTCATTTGCCAGTGTTAATCCCTCCTGCAAGATGGTCATGTCTTGGTGGAATCTGTAGTAGCTCCCAATTTACAATCAGCTGAGCATTTGGTGAGCCAAAGGCCTTGAACTTTAGCCTTGTCTTCTGAGAAGCAGATGCCATACAGAAGTGGGTCTGGCACTAAGCCCCGGGAAAGTCCTCTGGTGACCGGTCTCTTTGTGGAGGTGGTATCACCCATCCTGATTTCTAGGTTGCTGTCTGTGAGCCAGCCAGCAATTCATTGAGTTACGTAGGGATTTATGCCTAGATCGGAAAGCTTGTCAACAATGACTGACTGAGGTATTGCATTGAATGCCTTGCCCAGGTTTATCAAATGTCTTGCCTTTTCTTAGAAAAAGGGTGCATGTCATTGCTGTATATAATTAATGAAGTGATAAGTTTCTTTAATAGTGTATAGTTAAGTATAATTAATATAGAAATTACCTGTACTGATAAATGAAGGGGTTTAAATTTTATACAAAACTATATGCACTAATTTTCCTGATTAAAAAAATGATGACTGATTCATATACAGAAGTTTCAACTGATAAATAAGTAAATAAATGATTTTAACAGTTTATAGTACAGCAGAAACCTCTAATTCTATACATAGGTTTTACAAATAAAGTGAGGTGAAACAGTAAGAGATTAATGTCTATAGTTTTCAAAAAGCATTTACTTTGTAAAGTAAACGTCTACTTTTTTGTTAGACTATGGCAAATAAGCATGTCCTAAAGGAAATTACAAATGTCTGTATGGGATCCTATAGCCATTTATTGTAAGTGTTTTGACAAACTGCAGTATAAAAAGAAAGAATATTTTTTATTTGTAACCATGGAAGATACGTTGACCCTCCTAGCTGGTTAATTTCTCTGAATTTTGTATAAGCTATTTAT
>NC_056741.1:99621285-99626285 GCF_019279795.1 Protopterus annectens
GAAATGTGTGGGTATGCCACCTGATGGGGGAGTGGAAGGAATGCGGTGTGGACTTGTGGGGGGGCTAGTAGGGGGCCGCCCATGACAAGGAGCATATGAATGACAGAGTGTCCCAGAAGACTGTCAGTGCAGATGGTACCAGCTGTGGGCTGGTTTGGATGGTATCACCCCTTGAATGGCTGCGTGAAATAGTGAGAATGGGGAGTATAGTTGGTATGGCCAGCGGGGGCTAGCCTCGTGATTGGGAGCATGTGTGTAGGGGGTATGGGGGAGTCAAAAGTCACAGAGAGAGAGAGAGGAAACACATTATATTCACTTGCACAGTTGTAAATCCATAAACACATTAAATCTACTTGCACAATTCTTCAAACCCTCTTGCACAGTTCTTCAAACCCTATCACATTTCAATCTCTATACCATTTAAGTGCACATTTAATATTCAATGTCTCGTTGAGACCTGGATAGACATCAGCTCTCAGTTCTATCTGCCATTTTAATTCCCGGACTTGCAGGAATGTGTCCATGTCCCCTACAAATTCTGTTATTTTTTCCAGCACTGTGAATTTTAATCCTGTGAAGTTCTTTAATACGGCTACTCAGCTTCCTGTTTGTTTGGCCGATATAGAAATTCCCACAGTGTTTGCAGAAAGCACAGTAGACTACATTTTTTGTGTTGCAGTCATAGTGGTCATGTAGACTGACAGTTCTGTTGCAGTGCGGGAAGGTGACGTTGTTGTTTTTTCATATGTGTACACAGGCAACACACTTGCCGCAGTCAGACATTCCAGGTTCTGTCGATACTTCGCTCTGTGGGGATGGGCTTTTATTCCTCTTGAACGCATCACCAAAAGAAGAGGTTCGTTTGAAATAGAAGTTTGGAGATGTCCCAAGTAACTTTGTCAGACCTTTTTCTCCTCCCAAGATGTCCCAATTGTTGGTGAGGACCCCTCTGATTCCAAACATATTGGTGGAAATTGGAAGGGGGAAACTTGACACCCAGTCCTTTTTGTTCTGTCCGTTCTGTGCCTTTGCTGTGAATCCCTTTTCCAGGATTGGTGGGTACCTGGAGTGTCTGTGCTGTATGATCTCTTGGAACAGGTTGTCCACTAGATACTCTGGGTATTTTCTTTCTAGGAACAAGTTTCTGAGGTAAAAACCTTCCTTGATGAAAACTTCATCCCTAAAAATGAGTCTGGATAACTGGATGAATTGTCCTTTTACAATATTCTTTTTCATGAAATGGGGATGCTGGCTGCTGAACTCTAGATAGTTATTCTGGAAAGTGGGCTTGCGGTAGATGTTGGAGTCAAACTGTCCACTTTCCAGGTTTATAGTGAGGTGGATATCCAGGAAGTGAGTGGTGGTTTCGATATGTCCTACTGTGAGGGTCAGGAAGTCCAGACTTTTGAAAAGGGTTTCCAGAAAATTGCTCAGAGAAAGTCTGTCCCCCTTCCAGACAAAAAAGACATCATCAATATAACGCCTGTACATTACGGTGTTGTTGAACCCGGGCAGTGATTCAACCTTATCCATTTCCCAGGCACTGAAGACTAAGTTTGTATATGCAGGGGCCATTTTGGACCCCATGGCTACCCCTTTCTGTTGGTGGTAAATCTTCCCATTGAATTTCTTAATACTGCTTCTGTTAACCTGCATACAGTATTAATCTTAGTCCTGCTTAGGTTGGAGTGCCTGTTCAGGTACTGTCTGATGAGGGTCAGTCCTTTGGCATGGGGGATGTTTGTGTAGAGTGCTTCTACATCTAGGGTGACCAGTAAATATTCCCCTCCATCCATCCTTAGTTTGAAGATGTCATTTAGAAAAGCCCAGGAGTCCTTGGTGTAGTATTTGCTGTTCTGTACAACAGGGTTAAGGATATGGTCCACGTATTGTGAAATATTTTCTGTTTTTGTCCTTCGGTTCGATACCACATGGCGGAAAGGTGGATTTTCAGGGTTCTTGTGAACCTTGGGGATTCAAAAAAAATTTCCAAGGCTGGGTGTCATGACCTGCATGAAGTCTTTTTCGTCTTGAGAGATCTCATCCCTGAGGTATAGTTCCAACAGTAGGTTGTCAATTTGTTTAAAGTTTTGTTGTACCTGGTTGATGTTGACCTTTTTGTAGAACTGGTTATTCATGAGGGATGCTTCAAGTGTTTGGATATATCTCTCCTGCTCCATCACTACTATCCCGGATCCCTTGTCAGCCTTCATGATCCGTAGGGATTTGTCCTGACTCAGTTCCTTCCAAGCCTGTCTTTCTTCCCTGTTCAGGTTGTGCCACTTTGCTGAGGGCTTATCAGAAAGGAGTTTCCTGATATCCCTTTAACAGGTACTCGCAAAGAGGCTCAGTGTGTTGGAGAGTGCAGGAGTGTACAGGCTTTTCATGGTAAGGGGTCTGTTGTTATCTTCCGAGCTTTCTTCATCTTCTTCCTCTTCATATTGCTGTATATCTAATTTTAGTTGTAACTTTCTCAGGTAGCACTTGAGGTCCAGGATAACATCTGCCGTGTTGGCTCTCTGTGCCGGGATGAAAGAAAAGCCTTTCTTCAGTACCTTATGATGGCTTTCCGAGAAAACTTGTGTGGTGAGGTTAAAGATGTCACCTACCCCTGCTGGAGACCTGAAGTCAGTGCTATCAGGTGCTGGTATCAGTGAATGGGGAGGGTGATTCATCCCAGTAATACTAGTACTGTATCCAGTTCTTTCTTCCCCTGTGATTGTTGTTCCCCCCTTCCCTCAATATTGTTGGTGTTGTGGTTCCAGTTTCGTTCATTACCCCCAGGTCTGAACCTGGTATAAGTCCTGGTTCTGGTTGTGAGTCCTGCTGAAGATAAAAAAACATTGTTGTTGCCACTTTTGTTGTTGTTGGAAGACTGGTCATTCATTGGTGGGGTCTGATAAACCCTTCCTTGATTGATCGCACTGTCCGGTGTCCTGTGGTTTGTATTGTTGTTGTCCTCGTTGTCGTGGTGGTCACATTCACTGGTGTCTGGATCTCTCTGTGTCGGCTGATTCTGGAGAGGCATTTCTGGTCTTGGCTGTCCCCTAGGAGGAGTATGTACCATCATCTGGGAACTACTTCCTGCTAGTGGGCTGGATGTGATGAGGAGTCTATCCACCTCTGGTGTGTTAGGTCCATTTGTGGGTTCTTGTAATTCTGTCGTAGGCCTTAGTTCAGTTGTGGACAACAGATTGGTTGTGGGATATCTGTCTGGCCTTCTCCGTGTGTGTAAGGAGCGTGTGGGCCTGATCGGGTATGCTTTTCCTTCCTCATATTGTTTAATGTCCCTAAACAGTTTGCCTTTCTTGCGTTCAATCAGTGTCGCCACATGCCTAGTAATTTTGTGCGGTACATTGTCCCACATTTCCGCAAAGTCAATAAATGTGGGATCCTGCAGGATGCATGTTTGCAGATCATCTATCTGAGACTTGTAGGTGGTCATACTCTCATTATTACTTTGGATGAGTGCTTTGATAGCTGTTAGCCCAGAGTCATTATATATTTTGACCAGTTCTTTGTGAAGCTGAGAGTTTGGAGTAGTCCTGTTAGGAAATGTGTTACACCTGAGACCCTGTGGGACTATATCCAGCTCTAAACACCTTTCCAGATAAAAGTTGTCATGCTCCAGGTTTTTGTAGGTTTTAATTAGTCTCTCGAATCTGGTAATTAGAGACATGGCACTCTGTGAGACCCCTCTGTTTTGACTGTACTCCAGTTGTGCTGTTGTATTCTGGACTGGGCAACTAAGGGATTAATTTCCGTCTGCGTGAGTATCAGGTCAAGAGCCTGTGTGGTCCTTATTTCTGTCCCAGTTCTGTTGTTAATTGTGGTCCTGGGTCCAGAGTGGTCCAGGGGTTCAGTGTGGTCCCTGGTGATTCTTTCATTTGTAGGTGTTAAAGGTCTGCTGTTTAGGTCCTCGAAGAGATCCTGCGCCAAACAAATTCTTTCCGATAATTTTGTAAGAACTGTTGTTGGATCAATTGGTGTCCTACTCCTGGTTGCTTCTGTCTTCAGTTGGCTACTAGAGCCTGAGTTGGGTGCTATGTTTCCTGCTATACTGTCACGCGGAGTAGAAGACTTACAACTAAAATTAACCGCACTCAAAAAAATTGAACGGAGAGAAGAAATTTTAACTAAGAAATGAACTTCGTGACAATAAAAGCATTCAAAAAAATAGTAAATCACACCAACAACTCTTGTAGAACTTTAGCGCTTTCATCTTATTTATTATCAAGACTTCTTCAGAAAGACATGTTTCATAAGTATGAGCAACCATTTTCACTTCCTTTATATACATTAATTCTAGCAGGCCATTTAAATTAACAACAGTTCCTTTCCAATAGTAAAGTGTGAACAAGCATGGTGCTGTGTGCATTTTCATTAACATTACAATTGCAGTTACATAAGGTAAATTAGTCAGACAGTAATAGCTTTGTGGTGCCATGTGCATACTAAAAGGGATTGTGTGCAAAAAGGGATCGTGTGCAAAAAAGGGGATTGTGTGCAAAAAGGGACTGTGTGCAAAAAGGGACTGTGTGCAAAAAATAAATAAATAAATAAATAAATTTTGGGGGGGAAACGGGAAGGATGACAGTCATGCTGTGATGATTCTAATATAAACACGTAACTTATGAGTCTTTGCCTCCAAAGGTAAGTAAAGAAGGGAACGGAGGAAGGTGGAGGAGTCAGATAGAGAGTCCTACTATGCTTTGGTATCGGTGTGTGTGTAGAGAAATGTGTGAGTATGCCACCTGATGGGGGAGTGGGAGGAATGCGGTGTGGACTTGAGGGGGGGCTGGTAGGGGTATGCACATGGCACCACAAGGCTATTACTGTCGGACTAATTTACCTTATGTAACTGCAATTGTAATGTTAATGAAAATGCACACAGCACCCTTCTTGTTCACACTTTACTATTGGAAAGGAACTGTTGTTAATTTAAATGGCCTGCTAGAACTAATGTATATAAAGGAAGTGAAAATGGTTGCTCATACTTA
>NC_056741.1:99628785-99696285 GCF_019279795.1 Protopterus annectens
CTACATACTACCACCACACAAGCATCTCTTATACAGTACGCAGATGACTCTACTCTCATCTGCTCTGCCCCCACTCTACCAGAACTACAACAAATCACACAGGAATCATTCTCTACTGTAGAAAGCTGGCTATCCAATGCTCAGCTCTTACTCAACCCAAGTAAGACAAAACGTCTCCTGTTCCAACCTTCCAAAGCCACCCAACCCCCCCCCACTTAAACCTATTAACCACCCCCTTAACATCCCTTCCCTTCAAACCCTTTTTCAACCCTATCACTCCACTAGGCCCCTAAGATCAAGCAACAAAAATCAACTCACTGTTATCAAACCCAAAAACTCAGCAGGAGAAGCCATATTTTCATGTACCATATCTAAACTTTGAACAATCTTCCACCCTCTATAACTACTCTACCTTCCAGCAGCCTTTTCAAGACTGCACTCAAATTCCACTTAAATTTGCAGTGGCTTTGTCCTTGTTCTAATCCAGACTAGCAGTCCCACCCTTACCCCCCCACCTAGACTCTTAACCCAACTATACTACTGCCACTACTATCCACAGTCAGAAATAGCTACTTGTCTTTACATACTTTAACATCTTGTCTGACAAATTTGTTACTAATATTATAAATGGCAAGAAACTATCTTAACTTGCAACATTTTCTGTATATACTGTTGATAATCAATATCTTGTTATTGTATTAAAGCCAACAACCTGTAATGTTGTTTACTATTGCTGCAACTTTGTATCTCTATCACGTACTTGATGTGGAGCTTTTCTACTCGGCCATCCGATGAAAAAGGACCTGCGTCCAGTCGGAATTTCCCGGTAAACAAATGTAAATAAATAAATAACTAAATCTTACTCTCTTTGCTCTTTCACTATTCTACTATCCACATCATTAGCCTCCGTCTACTCAGTTTTCCTCCAAAAACATTTTATTTTCATAAAGTTTGCCATTAGAGCACAATTAATTATATCCTACCACTCATATAGGCGGGTCTATATTATATATTCAAACGCTTAAAAGTTTGAATCACTGAAGATTGAACTTTACTGATCGAACTTTCAAATGTTCGAATATATTAAAAATTAAAAAAAAAAAAAAAAAAAAAAAAAACAAACAAAAAAAGAAAACCTAAAGGATGTAAGCAAGGGTACAAGCCCCCCTGCACCCCCACACCCCCCGCTACTTAAATATACCAATTCCAAGATCGCGCTACAGTGTAGGAAATGGGAAATGTTCCATTTCTGTACTGTAGCACACTGAAGTGAGATCTCAGAGTCAGTATATTTAAGTAGGGGGGATGTGGAGGGTGCAGCTTAAACCCTTTACTTTTTTTTTTTTTAAATATTGTTTTTTAATACATTTGAAAGTTTGATCACTAAAGTTCTATCTTTAGTGATTCAATCTTTTAAGCATTTGAATATATAATATAGACCCATACATGCTATCATCATCATATATGTTATTCAAAAGAAGCATTCCCACACGCACTGTTTTATCTTCTTCCTCTCTATTCCTATGCTTAAAAATCAGTATTTTCACCTCCACAATCTTCCAGTCTTAACCAGATCATCCTTTTAAACAATCAGCATAATTTGTACATGATCTGAGTTGTAGATCTCCTCCAACATGGTTGTCAGTGTGAATGATGTTACCTTTATAAAATACTGGCACTCAGTACAACTTACTGCCGCTTTAGTAGTCATTAAAATTCTTGGTGAGTATTATGGACAATAGACTGGCCTACTGAATATTCAGGTCTAGTAGCATTTAACTAAAGTTACACAATTACTGCATACACTTTTCAGTCAAATTTCTCAGATGAGTATTTTCAAATGATGTCAAAATCTGAAATGGACCTAAATAGAAAAGTAAAGAAATATAATAGGACATAAATGACTATAAACATAAGTATTTTCCTGTTATAGGTCAAAGAATATGGCATGCCTAACATTAAATGGAAGTCAAAATGAGAAAAATAGACCTGAATTTAAGTGCAAAAGAAAAGTTGCTTCCTTGAAATCAGTTTTGCATTTCTCTGTCTCTTCAATACAGACCAAACTCCTTCAAATACTGTTAGAAAAATATGTATTCAGACATATATAAACTGTCAGAAAAATATGTATTCAGACATATATATACTGTTAGAAAAATATGTATTCAGACATCTATAAACTGTTAGGAAAATGTGTGCTTAGGCATATATAAATGTACTCAAACCTATATGAAGAGCAAAGGTTGAAAATAGTATAATATGTAATGCATTTAATTCTGTTTTACTAGAATGGTAGTAGAAATGAACTTGCATATTATTGCTTGAAGCTTAGCTGCAGTGTGATTAAAAAACTTTGACCCTGACAGTAGCCAGCTCGGCTGGCACATGTCTTTCAGTAAATATTATTTGCAAAGTTAGAAAGTAATGAATCTGTCTGTATGTGTATCTTTTTCCTGCTTCCACCGAGGAGGATGGCCTTGTGAACACTACCGGAGATAAAGTCCAGCTGGTGAACAGAGAGACAAAGAAATGTATTAAAAAGACATTCATCCATTGTATTCAAACTAATCTAAGAGCCTTGAATTAGCTACATCTTCATAAAGACATTGTGACTGACCAGGTGCTTTGCAAGGCTGTAATATTCTCATGGGAAAAAACTTTTGAAAAAGCATTACTTCAGCATTTTCTTATGAATTGTAGTGATGTAAAGACCCTGTCACTGACCACGTCAGTGAGGTGGGCAAAAGCTGATTGTAAATGGTATAAAGTAAAGGGTATTTCCTGAATAAAGTTAGTCAAAATTCTGTACATGTTTGTGTATGGTTTTTTGCCTCCTAATGATCATTAGAATAAGAATGCATATTTGTTTTGATATCTGAGCATCCTGCATTACTGTCTGTCATTTTGAAAAACCTAATGATTTTTACAGTCTGATTTAACAATTTATTTAACAAATACAGATACTAAAATTGTATCCATTGATGGATCTCAAGTGTCCAAATAATCTGATGTTCACCAAGATACTATACATGAATATCCTTTATGTACATTACGGTGAAAGAGAACGCAGAATGTTTAAATAACATACGATTTTCAACAAGTAAATTGTCATGAAGATATCAGGCTCCATACTAAATTGTGGGGACCTGCGATACTGAGTTTTGACATGTCAAAACAAAAAAAAAACAAAAATACAGGAGAAGAGCCAATACTGAACATCACTCCACTACCCTATTTTTTTTTTTTTTTAGGAGGGCAATCCCCTCTGCACTCCACAGTGCTAAGGGAAAGCTCCCGTCCACCCAAGCATCTATACATCAACTCTGAGATCACCATATCTCAGAGAAAATTGAGTATTCCGAGAAAGAGGCAATCCCAGATGTATTAGATGTAAGTCTGGATTTTTGGCTATTTGGTCTCCAAATTATTGACTTGGCATTCCAAGTCCCAGTATTTCAAATAGATAGCATATATTACTGATTTAATGTTAAATACTTTTTCAGTTCTGCTGAAAGATAATTGATAAAGGGATGAGTTAAATTTCAGCCACTTGTACAACTCAACATTAGTATAAAATTGTACCACATTTGTGAATATTTTGTCAAATTAAATTTAAGAATGTGGTTTCATGAAAAGGATCTGTCCTTTGGGGAGAACTTGTCATTCTCTTCAGGATGTGGCTAATTTTAAATTTCAGTAATTTTACTTCCTATTCCCATATCACTCCAAAGTATAAAGATTTGAAAACGTGATTCTTATATACTTATACAAAAATTATAGTGAACTAGTTCAAAGAGTGGGTTCAAGTATATCCTAAGGGGGATTGGGTTGCTTTACAAAGGTTGCAGTGAAACAAAATATCTGGTTATTTCTCCTGCTGATAAGGAGTTAGGTTGTTCTTCCCCAATCACTCCCTAAACCTGAAAACATCACCTCTTCCTAAACCTGAGTCCCTGATCACTCCTTAACCCTAAAACAGCCTATGGGTGCTACAAGACCCCAGAGACCCTGGCTGTGAAACAGTGTTCACTGAGCACCTTGGACTTGGCTGCTTGTAAAAGGCCCATTTTATCATGCCATAAACTGTGCACAGCTAGTTCATTATCCAGCTCATTCATTTTCTGTAGGGACTATAGGCACAGTCTAGTTAGACAAGCTTGGGATGAGGTTAACTCTATTTCCAGAAATTATTCATTAATGTATAAGAAACACCACATAAGCAAGGCTAACTGTGTTTGGTTTTATCACTATGCATAGTAGCGCTATCTTTATGATTTGATTTAAAAGCCTAACAGTGGCCCATTTTTACTTTTGATAGACTTTTTGTCTCTCTTTTACCACAAGAATATAGGTTTATTTTTGCAAGGGAGAAAACATTGGAGGAGTTCTCATATTTTAAGCAAACTGGTAAGGGGAGTCAGTTGATTATGTAGAGGATTTTTAGACCTGTGCGTGGTTCCTCATATGGAAGCTATATGAATAGTATGTCTGTAAATCCTCATGATTTATTACAACTCATCGTATATATTAATTTTTTCATTTTATTTTCCACAGTGGGAAATGGTTAGTATACATTACACAAATTGTTTCTGGTTCATTTTATGCACAAAAAATATCAAGAGCACTACAGTTTAGAATCTCTGAACACTTGATTAATATCCAGCAAGACAAAGAAAAGAATGTATTGTATAAACATGTTATGTTATATTGCCAATTTTTACATTTAATGGATTAGATAAGGTCAATGCATTGCGATCCAATTCTTTTAGTGGTCCACATTACTGTGCAAGAAATGGAGGCCTTGGATTTTCAGCACCGGGGCACTATTCAGCCAAAGTTTAAATAAGAATTCTTAGTAAAATCAAAAAAGAACCGCCAAAAGGTGTAAACTTCTGTGGTTTAAATAAGTCACTAACAGTCAAGGAAATGTTTATATCATCCACAGAAGTTAAACACAGCTCAAAGCACCAAATAGCCAGAGATAATGCAGTCCAAACTAGATAAACGTATACTTATGGATAAATAAAGTTGTTAAATAAAGATGTTAAGAACGCAGACTTCTGTACACAGTCCAAACTTTAATTGTGAGCGCTTTCACCATCCAGGCTTCATCAGACAATAGACAAGGGTTCAAAACAATGAATTAAATAGTATCCCAAAGATATCTATTGGACAAACAATCCTGATGTCACATTGAGTTCTAATTAACAAATATGCACAGTGATAAAACATAAAGAACAAATCCTACAAACAAATATATTATGCAAAACATATAATAAAATATAAGATATAAAAGCATGTAAAAAAGCATGTGAAAAAACATATTTATAAAAACTTATATATAAAAAACTCTAAACAATACATGTATAAAAACACATAATGGATAATCCTAAAAAGCACTATGCAGAACCATCATAACTAGCGTTGGAATATCTAGCATTAACAGCCAGTCTTCTATTCCGAAGTATAGGTTTGAGTGGTACCTTATCATTAAGCCCAGGATTCTGCATAGTGGTTTTTATTTATGATTAACTGGTATCCTTTGTTAATTTATGAACACTGGAAGCTCTGTTGGGTAAAGCCAGTCCATGTTTTCCTCTTCTGTCCCTTAGTGGAGTTGCTTGTTTGTGAATACATTTATTGTTATATATTACACACATGATGAAACCTTTTGGTTTTTCCATTTGATGTTGAGTCCTGTGAAATTGTTATGGAGCATCTTTGCCTAATGTAGCCTTTTGGTTTCACTTACCATATTTTGCATACAACCCTTAAGTTTGAGCATTCCATTCATGGGATTTAATCTTGCAGCTTGGTGTTTAAACCAGGGAACTTGGGGTGGAACCTATTTCTTGGTCTGACATTTACCACATTGACTTCAGCCATTGTCATCCATCAACTCATACTCTTATTATGGAACAAGTTAAACGTAGAGATTTTAGGGCAACAAATTGTAACATTGTGTGATTGTTTGTTGACAAACTCTTTGATCTGGATGCAGTGGCTGCAGTGTGTAATAATGCTACAACTGAAGTAATAATCAGGCTGCCCTGAGAGTAAGAAATCTATCGCTGAGATTTGACATAAACCACCGTTTGACCATGGGTTGCTGTAGATGCACAGGTTAGGGTATATACAGGGTAGGATTGGCCTTCTTGAAGTCTTGTCCTGAGTGAACATTATGCATTGTGCCAGACAACAAACTTTCAAATGAAACTATTTCTGAATCTAAAGACATCTCTGAAACACTAAAGAATTTGCCTGCACTCTTTCATGTAATCAGCAACCTGCACAGCCTAATCTGCTTGTTAACCTACAGGGCATCTTTTCTGCTAATTGCAATAAAGCTACATGTTTTTTTTACTGCGAGATTACTGAGATAATGTGATCCTTTCCCCAGGATACATTCAGGTAACTCAGACTTCTGCAGAGCAGAGTAAATATGTCTTTGGAAACAAAGGTATCAGCATTGTTTCAGGTATGCATCTGGACAGTTGGGTAATGGATTCTGGTCTTGTGAGGTTAACAAGAGCGTGCATCAATTTGGTAGGTCTAGTTAGTCTCCAAGTATGCTCCTTATAAATATGACTATCAAATATTGCTATTTTCCATTAAACTTGTTTTATGCAGGGAACAACACCTCTACATTCCCCAATGTGGATGCAGAGCCTCCCCCTCAAACTTATGCATACCAACTTTGAGATCACCATACCTCTGAGAAGAGGGAATATTCTGAGAAATGGTAATCTCAGAATAATTACATGTAAGCCCAGATATTTGAATGTTCAGTTTCCATGTTTCTGGACTCAACATTCTGAGTCCCAACATTTCAAATGGTTACCCTCCAAATAGCATGATCCTCTTTGAGATGTGCAGTGTTGTCAATCTCTTTAAAAGAGACTTTGCTCACCCTGATATTTAAGAAGCCACCTGTAAATACAAATTTGTTGGAGAATTGTCAAACTGTCCTTAACCTTCCTTATATTAGAAAGGTTACTGAGACGATCATCTATATCCAGCTGTAGTCACGTGTGAAATTGCATGGCTTGTTGGATTTTTGTCGGTCTAGATTTACTTCCAGGCATTATATGGAAAGTGCTTTTATTAGACTGGCTAGTGAATTTCTAATGATAAGGGGTAAATAACAATACATTGTCTGTTAATCTTGACTTCATGGTAACTTTTGATGCGATGGACCATAATTTCCTTATCAAGCATCTGAAAGTATGATGTGGGTTATCTGGCATAGCCTTTTTATGTTTTCCTTTTCTTTTATCTTTTCAAGATGTGCTCAGTATATGAGAATTTCAGCCCTCCATACCCTGTTAAGTGTTTTTCCTCAGGGTTCAGTTTTTCACAGTATATTTACAGCAGGAAATGGAGACCATTATAGAGAGAGAGACATTTGCTATCAGTTTTATTCTGATGATATTCTATTGTGTATCCAAATTTTATAGTGTTGGTGATTTAAGATGCTCAGGATAACAACCTAGAATATTGTTAATGTAAATGCTCCTGCATGGCCAAGGTTGTCCCTGCAAAGGGTCTTTTGGACAAGTGTATTTACCCATTAAACAAATGGATAAATAAATCCATACATACATACATGCATATATACATGCATGCATAAATAAAGAAACAAATACCCTTCTTTTTTCTTTGGAGAGTATGATCACTTTTGATCTTTTGCAGATTCCTTATATTCCATCCATGAGTAGATTGCTTATCATCAGCAGTGTTGCTTACCACCATCTATATTTCAAATGTTCCTCTGGAAAGCAATTGGAATTTGTTTCTTACATCTGAGATCTGAAGATTGTTCTTGATAATAGGCTGACACTGAAGAACCAATTGTCAGCAATCGTTCAGTTATCTCCAGCTGAATAATGTAGCCCGCATCAAATGTTTTGTTCTGCCTGAAACGTGGGATATTAATAAATTCTAAAAGTGTTAAACCATCCTAATTACTGCAACTATGTTTCCCTTGAGTGTTTGGAAAGTGACTTTGTATACCTGCACTGGGTGCAGATTTTATTTGCTAGGCCTTTGTCTGATAAACCAAAGAGTTATTTATTTATTTACATTTGTTTACCAGGTAATGTCTGAATGGACAAAATGCCCTTTTTCAGCAAGACTCTGGGAAAAGAATCTCCAAAAACATAGTTATACATAATAAATTATCACAATGAGGTTACAGATCACACAGAGATGCAAATAGTTGTTAATTAAAAAAAAATCAATACAATCATTGATCTGAGTCACCATGTGAGTTGTGAGATTTATTTACTTTGAGTAGGACTTTGTCAGCTAACCTAAGAGAATGGTTTTATAGAGTTGAACAAGGTTAGTTAGCACTGACAGTGGTCAGGTTTATACATCAAAGTCTGGGTGATTAATAATTGGTTAAGTATGAGTAAGTTTGGGAGTTCTAAACAATTTAGTTGTTGAAGGGCAGTACAGTGATGTGCTTTTTGGGGTAGGTTAGATGCAAATGTAGCTATCTTGTTATAACGGGATTCAGGGTTGTTCATTTCTGTTTTGCAGAGGATTGTGAATATTTGAGAACAACAGAGTAGAGAAGGTAACAGGTGGGTTCTTGCTAATGCCAGTCTAGCATGGTCTGTAAGGTAGGGTTTTGCTCTTTATAGTGTTCCGAGTTTTATATGGACTTTTTTAATTGTCTTTGGTATATGTCTGTCAAATTTCAATGCAGTATCTATGATAACCCCGAAAAATTTAGTGTGTTCAACAGATTCTATTTTTGTGCCATTGGAAGAAAAAAATAGAGAGATGTGGATTATTAGTTAGTGAGGTAGGACTTGAAGTCCACAAGCTTAGTTTTATTGGGATTTAGTATAAGTTCATGGGCTTATAGATATTTTTCAATGTTGGTAAGGGCAGTCTGAGTTTTTAATTGAAGTGCCTCAATTGTTGGTACAGAGCAGATGAGCAAGGAGTCATCTGGATATTGTATAATGTGGGTGGGACTAGCGGCTGTTGTAAGGTCATTGGCAAAAACGGTAAAGAGTAGTGTCCCTAGAATTGACCCTTGGGGGACTCCGACAGAGATGGGAAGGTGGTGGACAATTTATTATTCCATAAGGTAGTTTGTTGCCTGTTTGAGAGGTAGCTGTGGATCCAGTTTAAGGCTTCAGGGCAGAGGTTGTAACTGGTAAGTTTATTTAGGAAGATTTGATATGATACAATATCAAATGCTTTTGACATGTCAAGAAAGGTTGCAGAGACAAGTCGGTTGTTTTTGAGATGATTTATAAGATTTTTCACATTACGTCTGTAATATGGGATCTGTGCTGGCTGCACTGTGACCATACAAGTTCATAGGTTCATAGTATATAGCAGGCTAACAATCATTAGTGTCTTTATAAACTTAACCAAGTAACACAGCCCAGTTGGGTACCTATTTCTGGGACTGTTTTGTAACTCTTGAGCATCAAATGTGAGCCATCTTTGTTGGTGGTTGCCCTTCTGCATCCTTGTGTAAGGACAGTTTTGTCCGGTTCCCATCTAATCAAGGGTGTTTGGTCTAGAGCTCAAAGAGAGCATTCTTATTGGTTAGTTTGAGTAAAAAACGGTATTTTCTTGTTTTGCTTAAGCCCCGCGTTTTCACTTGTTTGCATGTAGCACTCCATCATGCACTGCTATGTAGCAGTGGTTACCATTGGTGGATATAGATGTAAACATTTTGTTTGTTAATTTTTTTACTTAGCACCTTGCTTGTGGTCCTCCAGAGGTTTCTTGCAGCCCTGCTCTAATATCAGGTGGAACACTAAGCCTAGCCACAGAGGTACCAACACAACTCTAACCAAATAGCCACTCCTAAGTGTGACCTCTCTTCCTGACCATATAAATTTACCTATCACTATGGACAGATAATTTCCCACAGTTTCTCCAGCCAGCATGGTTGACATGGGCATCCTAAGGCAGTGTAAGAACTGTGTCATGTTTACTGACAACCCTCTACTCCTAGTCCACAAAAACACAATGTGCGAGAGATGCAACTATATTAAGAAACTTGAATACATGCTCTTTCACACACCAGTCAGTACATATGACAATGAGCGGGTTGTCAGCATGTACTCCTCCTATTCCACCCAAACCCACTTCACTCATACTTACATATGGCGAGGTCCTCACCAGAAATATACTTAAATACCAGAGACCTCCCAAACACAAACTCAAGCATGCTACATATAATACTTCCACTGCAGAACAAATTCCGCATAATAGCTCACGCACCAGTGTCTCACTGGTCAAACTCTTAAGGCAAAATACAAAACTAAACATATTAGTTATAGGTAATTCCATCATGAAACACACTGATGTCCCTTTCACCAGGCTGGATAAGGAAAAGGTCATGGTTAGCTGTCTGTCAGGTGCCAGGATTTGACATATTGCACTCACGTCTCTCAACAACAGGTACTTTTATGACTCTCTCATAGCCCATATTGGTGTGAATAACTTGAGATGTACCTCTCTGGACTATATGAAGAGAGACATGACTGAGCTCTTGGACTATGTGTCTCAGGCAGGTATGTCCTTGGCCTTAAGAAACATTTTACCTTCACCTAGGATGATGCCTCAATATAAACAGAAAATAATTGACTTCAATAAGTGGCTTAGTTTCTGGTGTCATTCTAAGGGGATTCATTATCTTTCACTCTGGGATGACATGATCAACAGACCTCGTTGCTTCGCCAGAGATGGTCTTCATCTGTCACCCCTGGATTTTCAGCTACTAGCTAAGGCTCTTGCCACCCTCATGGTGCCTTTTTTAGGCCATGTCCCAAGGACAAAATTCCTGATGTAAAAACTCCATCTGAAAACAACCTCAACGTTCACAGGTTCATAGATAGTATTGGCCCATGGCCCTATGTAAGCCTAGCCAACAAGTTCCCTGGCTTTCGCCACCCAAGAAAGTTAATTTCCTGTGCCCCTGTTGAGCAGAGCCACAGAAGTCATTCCTGGGGTGTATTTCCTATTTCCCATCCACTCATCAAGATTTCTCTTGAAGAGTGCTAGTGAGGAACTCTGCCTGACATAGCTAGGTAGCTTGTTCCAGAGTATGGGAAGTCTCTGGGACAGGAATCTATCCCTCCAGCATGTTCTGTTTATTGTGGTGACAAGGTTTAGGTCCCTAGAGCATGTATCTCAGAGGGACTGCGAGCTATTTAGGTGTAGCATGTCCGACAGCTCTGGGTTTGAGATAGGTTTGTATGTTAGGCAGAGATCACCTCAGAGTAGCCGATATGCTACTGTGTAAAGCTGGAGTTTTTTGAGGCGGTCAGCATAGGGCATCTGATTAAGGCCCATAATCCTCTTTGTGAGGTACTTCTGTGGCCTTTCCAGCTGTTGCAGTTGTCTTGTGAGGTACATTCCTAAAGGGGAGTTGTACTCAAGAATGGGTCTGATAAGAGCCGAGTAGAGGGGAACAAGGACTTCTTTTTTCCTGGACGAGAACACTTTCATGATAAGGTGTGCCATGTAGAAGGATTTCCTGACTACTGTGGTGATGTGATTATCAAAGGAGAGACTACTGTCCACCTGAGTACCAAGGTCTCTTATCACACCTTCAGCGTTAATTGGACTGCCGCCTATGTGGTAGTTCATGGGTACAGAATTTTTACCAAAGGGGATGACAATGCATTTTTTGGCATTGAGCTTGAGGCCGTGGCTCTGACACCAGGCATCTGTCTCAGTGAGGCCCTTCTGTAGAATGTCTACATCATTTGGGGACTATGGCACCTAATTTGCAGTCATCTATGAACTTCATCAGCCAGAGGCCCTCCTGGGCCTCTGTGTTAGCCCTTACATCAGAGAAGTAGATACCAAAAAGGAGAAGACACAGTACTGACCTCTGTGATACTCCACTTGTCACTGGTTTGAAGTCAGATTTGGAGTCTGCAACTTTTACAGTGTGGGTTCTGTCAGTGAGCCAGTTGGCAACCCATCTTGTGATGTATGGATTTATACCCAGTTTAGTGAGTTTATCTATAATTCCAGAATGAGGGATGGTGTCAAAAGCCTTGGTGAGGCCAAGATAGGCTGTGTGAACTGCCTTACCCTCGTCTATGGCTTTGGTGACTGTTTCAAAGAAGTCTATCATGTTCAGGAGGCATGATCTGCCCTTCACAAACTCAAACTGGGTGGGGTACAGAGTTTGGAGGTTACCAATGTCTTTGTTTCTGAGTTCCATGATGATACATTCCATGGACTTGCAGACCAGGCTCCTCAGGCTAATAGGGCAAAAGTTCCCGGGGTCCATGGTGGCTCCCCCTTTGTGGAGTCGTATAACTGTTGCTGTGCACCATTCAGTGTGTACAAAGCATGGCTCTATATTAAATCATCGAATGCTTAAAAAAGCGAATGGTGATTGATTGACCCTATGTAAGCGAAAGCTTACAATGTCGAAGTGTCAGAACAGCAATTTTTTTTCCAAGGGAAAAAAATCACTGTTCCAACAAAAAAAAAATATAAAAAATAAAAATCAATTTCAAACATTACATTAAGTGGGGGGCTTTGCCCCCCTCACCCCCCTACTGAAATATACCAACTCAGAGACCGCACTACAGTGCCAAAAACAGCAAAGTACCAAAGCAGCAAAGCAAATTCTTTCCCATGGAAAGACTTCACTTAACAGCTGCTTCAATATTTTGTGTTTTCAGCCTTTTAAGTTCGACCAAGACGCATTCAAAAGAATCCGTCTTCGGTTTTCTAATATAGACCCGTAAGCACGATGTGAGGTTATGATTGAATATGGTGCTTAGATGGGAGGGGGGCAGTTCATTCTGAAGTTTGTGTAGAATGCAGCCTGGGATGTTGTCTGGTCCCATGGAGGCTGTGTTTTTGGCTTTGGAGAGTGCAGTTTTTACCTGCACAGTTGTGATTGCAGGAGTTCTGCAGTCTTTCAGTATAGATATGGACCCTTTATGGGGTGAGAGGGGGGTAAAATTAGCATTGAACTTGGCAGCCACGATGTTGGTGATATCAGTTGGTTCTGTAATAGTTTCATATCATTGTGCTGTAGCTCAGGGCATATCTGGGTGTTGCCATTGAGATTCTTGACATAGCTATAGATTGCTTTGTGGTTGTCTTTAGAATCAGTGGCAAGCTTGTTTTCATAGCTAGATTTTGAGGATTTTATGAGGGATCTCAGCTTCTTGCTGAATCTGACCAGGGAGCTCCTCCGCTCATGGGATTTTACTCTCTTCTGCAACAGTTTCTTTCTTCTGTTGTAGAGTTTGTTTATAGCAGGGGACCAAAATATTGGCCTCCTTTTTTTGGAGGGTAGCATCTTGATTCTGTTAGGGATAGCATAATTCATTCACTTGTGTGAGTCCTTATAGAGTGCATTTGTGTAGGATTCGGTAGTCATATCTGTATTGTCCATCTGCATGGGTGCCCTGAAGTTAACCACTTCTGTCTTAAGAAGCATGAAGTTGGCTTTGGAGAAAAATTTTACAGTGGTTCCCTTAATGGGGGCTGGGGGGTTGGGATTTGGATATCTAAGGTGATTAGCTTATGGTCGGATCTGACCAATGAAGAGTTGACTTCAGGTGTGGAACACTGGTCACTCATGTTGGTAATGAATAGGTGTAGGATATTGTTGGCCCTGGTGCGGGTGTGAATAAGTTGATCCAGGGCACTGAAGTTTGTGAATTCTAGAAAGCTTTGGGTGAAGGAGTTGGTACATGAGTAGTCTTCCCAGTTAATGGTGGGGTAGTTGAAATCACGCATTATTAGGGTGCTTGGTTGAACCCTAATATTTTCCTGTATATCAGGAAAGGATGAGTGGAAATCCTTGGGCATGGTGGGGGATCTGTAGCAAGCTACAATTTGAATTGCAGTTTTGCCCAGAGTTAGTTGCACTTGGATAATTTCGGATGCATTATTTTGGGCAACTAACCTGGAGGTGTGGATATCCTTAATGAATATGGACACACCTCTGCCTTTGGTGTTCCGGTCCAGGTTAGATGGCTGAAAGGTATGGTATGAGTTATAGCCTGGTAATGCATGGGTGCTCTCTGGAGCCTTGAACCAGGTTTCAGTCACTGCACAGATATCAATGTTCTTCATTTTAAGGAGTGCCTCGAGTGAGTGCATTTTGAGGTTTAGACTTCTAGCGTTGAGTAGCATTACCCTTAGTTTTTGCTTGCCTGTACCTGTTACTGTGGTAGGTTTGTCATTTGAACCTTGCATAAAAAAGGCACTATAGGGGCGGCAAGAGGCTTAGCCAATATCCAGAATCCCAGGGGCAACAGGTGCAGGCCATCTCTGGCAAAGCATCTAACCTGTCAACCATGTTGTCCCAGGCAGACAGATACAGGATCCCCTTAGAATGTCACCAGAAGCTTAGCCAATTGCTGAAGTCAATCATTTTGTCCTTGTACTGCGGTATCATTCTGGGTGAAGGTATGATGCTAGTCAGGGCTAGGGTCATACCTGCCTGGATTACAAGATCTGGGAGCTCTTCCATGTCTCTTTTCATGTAGTCCAGGGAGGTACGTCTCAGGTCGTTCACAGCAACATGGACAATGACTGAGTCATATTTGTACTTGTTGTGGAGTGACCTGAGTGTGTGTGTTATGTGACAGATCCTGGCATCTAAGAGGTAGCTAACAGTAACCTTCTTCTTGTCTAGTCTGGTAAGTGGAACATCAGTGTGCCTGACTATAGAGTTACCTGTGACTAATGTGTTGGGTACATTGTTTTGCCTTATGGGTTGTGGTTGAGTGGCACACTGACTCTGTGGGTTATGTGTCTTTTGGGTTGTGTTGAGGGGTGGAGGTTGCTTTTGTTTCTGCTTTGGAGGTCTTTGTTGCTTGGGCAGATTATTATTGAGAGCCTCCAAGAATGTTTTTGTGCAGCTGTCTGTGGGTTTTGGTGGTGTAGATTAAGTGGGACTATGTGATGAGTGTGGTATGGTGCAAGTGTTTACCATCTCCTCTTGACTGACAAGTTCAGTCTTGGTTGGAGAGAGCTTTGTCTCCAGTTTGTCTAGATAAATGCATCTCTCACAGGTTGTAATGTTGGGTGGTAGGAGGAGAGGGTTGTCGATTTACATGAGGCAATTGCTGCATTGCCCCAAGTTGCCCAGATTCATCAGGTATACAGGAGAGAACCCCGGGAGCTGTCCCTTGGGCATGCCTGGGTAATCACTATTTCCCAGGTAGACAGGAGAGAACCCCGGGAGCTGTCCCTTGGACATGCCTGGGTAATCACTATTTCCCAGGTAGACAGGAGAGAACCCTGGGAGCTGTCCATTGGACATGCCTGGGTAATCACTATTTCCCAGGTAGACAGGAGAGAACCCCGGGAGCTGTTCCTTAGGCATGCCTGGGTAATCACTATTTCCCAGGTAGACAGGAGAGAACCCCGGGAGCTGTCCCTTGGACATGCCTGGGTAATCACTATTTCCCAGGTAGACAGGAGAGAACCCCGGGAGCTGTCCCTTGGGCATGCCTGGGTAATCACTATTTCCCCGGTAGACAGGAGAGAACCCCAGGAGCTGTCCCTTGGACATGCCTGGGGAATCACTATTTTCCTCTAGACAGGTAAGGAAGATAAGTACAAAAAATCTGTTATCCACTAGGTAATGAGGAAGGTTGACTGCTGTAGTAATTTGTAACTTAGTTAGTCCTTACAACAGTTCTGAACCAGTGCAGAGCACAAAGAAGCAGATTCAAGTGCTAAAATTAAGAATCTAGCTTATTCTAAGGGAAAAACTGAAGATCAGACTTTATGGCAGTGGGAATAGTATAATCCTAGCTAAGTGACGCTGTATGATGTGGAGAGTTTGCCAAACCCACAGAAACACAGGTTTTTAACTCAGAAAGTTGAAAGGGATAAAAATCTGCCCAAAATGGCCAATAAGGTTAATTTCAAAGACGGAAACCACTCCTCTTGAGACAGATAGGCTGCTCTAATGCTTACCACTATCACTGATAAGCAGAAAGACCTCCCACCACCACGAAAAGGTCTGGACCACTCAGAAACACAGACGAAAGTCCTGAAACCAGCAGATCTGGGATCTGAACTATTCTAGTATAGGAAAGGGTGGAAAGTAGTAGTTTTTTTTTTTTTTTTTATTAAGCAGCAAAAAGCAATTTAACAGTAGAAAAAAACTGTCACACTTGAGTGTGATGCCTACAGTACTAAATGCAGTTTAAATTTTAACTTTTAAGCAGATAAATCAAGTGCACACACAGTAAAATAATTTAACAGTAAAATGCAGCAGAAATACAACAGAACCACAGTAAAATTGCTTTTTTAATGTGTGATAAGCAAAAACATTTAAGAGAAAGCCAAAAAAGGTACTTAGATTAGCAAAAGGTCTCTCCTTCTCGTTTCTGGTGCTGTAGTAGTCTGTAGGATGCCCAAACAAGATACACTGCTGAATGCTAGGAGTCTTAACATGAAACTGCACTCACTGGAAGCAGTTCTCACCTTGGAAGATGCAGACATTTGTGCAGAAACGGAGACCTGGTTCAAGGCTGTGGAGAGCATCCCAAACATACTGGGTTATACCTCCTTCCACACATTCAGCCCACATACCTCTAGGAGTAAAAACTAAAGGAGGTAGTGTATCGATATTCATTAAAGTTAAATAAACCTCCAGATTGGTTAAACAGTATGGTTATCTGGAAACATGCTAGGTGCAATTAACTGTTGGTGGGACACCTATTTAAGACATTGCTAGCTACAGGACCCCTCCATGAATCAGGACACCCACTCTGCCTATTTTGATCTACAGTGGATATAAAAAGTTTACACACTCCTCTTAAAATGTCAGGTTTTGTGATATAAGCAAATGAGACCACAATCAATCTTTTCAAAATGTTTCCCACCTTTAATGCGATCTATAACCTGTACAATTCAATTGAAAAACAAACAAATCTGTTAGGAGAAAATATAAAAAATAAAAAATGTACAATAAACTGGTTGCATAAGTGCATACACCCTTAAACTAATATTTTGTTGAAGCACCTTTTGATTTAATTGCAGTATTCAGTCTTCTTGGGTACACACCTGCCATCAATTAAAAAGACTCTAATTAACCCCAAATAAAGTTCAGCTGTCCTTTTAGGATTTTCCTAACATTTACTCAGTTGCCTGCTACAGCAAAAGCCACAGTTCACAGAGAGCTTACAAAGCATCAAAGGGATCTCATTGTTGAAAGGCATCAGTCAGGAGACAGGTACAAAAAAATTTCCACAACACTGGATATAGCATGGAACACAGTGAAGACAGACATCAGAAGTGGAGAAAATATGGGGCAACAGTGACATTGCAAAGAACTGGATATCCCTCCAAAATTGATGAAAAGACAAGACAAAAACTGGTCAGGCAGGCTGTCAAGCAACCTACAGCAACACTGAAGGAGCTGCAGGAATTTCTGGCAAGTACTGATTGTGTACTACATGTGACAACAATCTCCCATATTCTCCATATGTCTGGGCTGTGGGGTAGGGTTGCAAGATGGAAGTCTTTTCTTACACAGAAAACCATCCAGGTCTATACAGCAAGTCTCCCAAAAGCATGTGGGGAAATGTTTTATGGTTTGATGAGACCAAGGTTGAACTTTCTGGCCACAATTCCAAAAGGTACGTTTGGCGCAAAAACAACACTTCACATCACCAAAAAAACACCATCCCCACAGTGAAGCATGGTGGTGGCAGTATCATGCTTTGGGGTTGATTTTCTTCCCCTGGAATTGGGGCTTTAGTCAAGGTGGAGGGAATTATGAACAGTTACAAATGCCAGTCACTTTTGGCCCAAAACCTTCAGGCATCTGCTAGAAAGCTGACGATGAAGAGGAATTTCACCTTTCGACACAACAATGACCCCAAGCATACATCCAAATTAACAAAATAATGGCTTCACCAGAAGAAAATTAAAGTTTTGGAATGGTCTAGCCACAGCCCAGACCTACATCTAATAAAAAATCTGTGAGGGTGACCTGAAGAGGGCTGTGCATAAGAGATGCCCTTGCAATCTGACAGATTTGGAGTGCTTTTGCAAAGGTGGGCAAATATCTCCAAGTCAAGATGTGCCATGCTGATAGACTGCTATCAAAGAAGATGGAATGCTGTAATTAAATCAAAAGGTGCTTCAGCAAAGTATTAGTTTAAGGGTGTGCACACTTATGCAACCAGCTTATTGTACGTTTTTTTATTTTTTATATTTTTCCCCTAACAGATTTGTTTGTTTTTCAATTGAATTGTACAGGTTATAGGTCATATTAAAGGTGAGAAAAGTTTTGAAATTATTTATTGCGGTCTTATTTTTTTTGTATCACAAAAATCTGGCATTTTAAGAGGGGTGTGTAAACTTTTTATATCCACTGTACTTGAATCTATCAAGATACATCCTAACCCCATGGTTTTGGGTGACTTTAACTACTCATCCATTGACTAGGTAAATTACTCGTGTTCAAACTCACTTACCCAAAGGTTCTTCGACTTCATCAATTCCAATGCCCGGCCAACATCCTGTAACCATCACACCTGACCCCACTCTAGCAGCAACAAAAATAAAAAACGTCTCCAAAGCAGACTATAACCTCGTATGGGATTGTATAAATAGTTCACTGCATTACCCCCTGAGATAGAATGGCAATTATCTCAAGCTCTACACCAGTGCTTTATAGAAACACCTGTATAACTGCATTAACTCAGCTGTACCTGATAGGACCTTAACAAGTTCCTCAAGGAAGAGGAAACCTGCCTGGTGGACTATTTCCAATAACAGGCTTTACAATAATAGGAAGAAATTGTTGTCTAAGAGTAAGATGGATCAAGCCCTAAACTGGAAACAATCCCTGCTAAGTTTAAACAAGCGAATAAGACTTCTTAAGCAAATTATGAATCCAAATTAACTGCCTCAGCCAAGGACAGCCACAAGGCATTCTATAGTTACATCAGTTAGCTAAAAGGAAAAGCCCAGATTTGTGCCAAACTGTTAGTTAACAATACCACATATACTGAGCCTGTGGACATAGCTAACCTGTTGGCTAACAGGTTCTGTGAAAACTTCACTCCCTTGTCCCCACCAAACATACCCCATGACATAGCTAACACCTGTCCCCTACCCTATATCTCTAAAGAACAGATCATAAATTCCATCTCTAAGACCAAAAACACACCATCTATGGGACCTGATAACATCTCTGGGTGTGTCCTACATGGGCTCAAATATGAATTAGCATCACCATTGAGTACTCTTTTTAATCATAGTCTAAGCACTGGCTTCATACTAGCTGAATGGAAAACAGCCACCATTATTCCCTTGCCCAAAGGTGGTGCTTCCACTGATCCCAGGAACTATAGACATATTAGCCTAACTAGCCTTATCTGCAAGGCCATGGAGTGACTCATCATGGACCTTATCAACACAGATATAGGAAATCATCAAACACTCGATCCTACTCAGCTGGGATTTGTCAAGGGGAGATGGTGCCTGTTAAACCTGGTGGACTTCTTCAAGACAGTCACCAAGGCCGTGGATGAGGGAAAATCTGTGCATATGGCCTACCTGGACTAAGCCAAGATATTTGACACTGTCCCCCACTCTGGCATCATTGACAAATTAAACCAGAAAAAAACTAAGAAGCACAGCAAACTGCAGAACTTTAATCCAAGCCAGATGGCTAAGAAGGCTAAGTTACTGTCAGCTGTCTGTTGGGTGCCAGGATCCACCACATAACGCATGCACTCAGGTCACTCCACAACAAGTACAAATATGACTCTGTCATTGTCCATGTTGGTGTGAATGACCTGAGATGTACCTCCTTGGACTACATGAAAAGGGACATGGAGGAGCTGTCTGATCTTGTAGCCCAGGCAGGTATGACGCTAGCCCTGGTAGCATCCTGCCATCACCCAGAATGATACCACAGTACAAGGACAAAATGATTGACTTCAACAATTGGCTAAGCTTCTGGTGTCATTCTAAGGGGATCCAGTATCTGTCTGCCTGGGATGACATGATCGACAAGCCACGATGCTTTGCCAGAGATGGCCTGCACCTGTCACCCCTGGGATTCCGGATACTGGCTAAGGCTCTAGCCACCCCTATAGTGCCTTTTTTAGGCAAGGTTCAAATGACAAATTCACCACCCTAACAGGTACAGGCAAGAAGAATCTGAGGGTATTGCTACTCAATGCTAGAAGTCTAAACCTCAAAATGCACTCTCTCGAGGCACTCCTTAAAATGGAGAACATTGACATCTGTGCAGTGACAGAGACCTGGTTCAAGGCTCCAGAGAGTACCCCTGCATTGCCAGGCTATAATTCATACCACACCTTTTGGCCACCTAACCTGGACTGAAACACTAAAGGCGGAGGCATGTCCATATTCATTAAGGATATCCACATCTCCAGGCTAGTTGCTCAGCATAATACATCCGAGATTATCCAAGTGCAACTAACTCTGGGCAAGACCACAATCCAAATTGTAGCTTGCTACAGATCCACCACCATGCCCCAGGAATCTCACTCCTCATTTCTTAATACACTGGAAAATATTAGGGTACAACCTAACACCCTAATAATGGGCGATTTCAACTACCCTACCATTAACTGGGAAAACTACTCATGTACCAACTCTTGTGCTCAATGTTTTCTGGAATTCATAAATTCCAATGCCATGGATCAACTTATCCACACCCCCACCCGGGGCAGCAATATCCTAGACCTGGTTATTACCAACATGGGCAACTGGTGCTCCACACCAGAGGTCAATTCCTCGTTGGTCAGATCTGACTATTAGCTAATCACCCTATACATCCACATCGCTCCCCCACCCCCCATTAGGGAAACCACAGTAAAAAAAATTCTAGAAAGCCAACTTCACGCTTCTTAAGACAGAAGTGGCAAACTTCATGACACCCATGCTGACGGACAATAGAGGTATGACTGCTGAATCCTACACAAATGCACTTTATAAACACTTACATGAGTGCATGGATTGTGCAATCCCTAACAGAACCAAGATGCTATCCTCCAAAAAAAGGAAGCCAATCTGGTGGTCCCCTGCCATAAACAAACTCTACAACAGAAGAAAGAAACTGTTGCAAAAAAGAGTAAAATCCCATGATTGGAGAAACTCCCTGGTCAGCTTCAGTAAGTAGCTGAGATCCCTCATAAAATCCTCCAAAGCTAGTTATGAAAACAAAATTACCACTGACTCTAAAGACAACCACAAAGCATTCTATAGCTATGTCAAGAATCTCAATGGCAACACTCAGATCTGCTCTGAGTTACAGCACAATGGCACTAAATATACAGAACCAATGGATATTGCCACATCCTGGGAGATAGCTTCAGTGCTAACTTTACCCCTCTGTCATCCTCTAAAGGGTCCATCTCTATGCCAGAAGAATGCAAAGTTCCTGTAATCACGGCTGCACAGGTAAAAAACACACTATCCAAAGCCAAGAACACAGCATCCATGGGACCTGACGACATACCAGGTTGTGTTCTACATGAACTACAGAATGAACTGGCACCTCACCTAAGTACCATGTTCAATCATAGCCTCACCTCAGGCTATGTGCCCACTGAATGGCACACAGCAACAGTTATCCTACTCCACAAAGGGGGAGCCACCACAGACCTCGGAAACTACCTCCCCATTAGCCTAACGAGCCTGGTCTGCAAGGCTATGGAACGTATCATCATGGAACTTATAAACAATGACATTGGTAATCTCCAAACTCAGTACCCTACCCAGTTCGGGTTTGTAAAAGGCAGATCATGTCTCCTAAACCTGATAGACTTCTTTGAAGCAGTCACCAAAGCCATAGATGAGGATAAGGTGGTTCACACAGCCTATCTAGATCTCGCCAAGGCTTTTGACACCATCCCACACTCTGGAATTATAGATAAACTCACTAAATTAGGTATAAATCCCTATGTCATAAGATGGGTTGCCAACTGGCTCACTGACAGAACCCACACTAAGAAAGTAGCAGACTCCAAATCCAGCTTCAGACCAGTGACAAGTGGAGTACCACAGGGTTCAGTCCTGGGTCCTCTCCTGTTTGGTATCTACTTCTCTGAAGTACAGGCCAACACAGAAGGTTTTTGGCTAACGAAGTTTGCAGATGACTGCAAACTAGGAGCCATAATCAAAACTCCAAAAGATGTGGACATCCTACAAAAGGGCCTTGCTGAGACAGATGCCTGGTGTCAAAGCCATGACCTCAAGCTCAATGCCAAAAAGTGCATTGTCATTCCTTTTGGTAAAAACTCAGTACCCATGAACTACCACATAGGTGGTAGTCTACTTAACACTGAAAGTGTGATAAGAGACCTTGGGACACAGGTGGACAGTAGTCTCTCCTTTGATAATCACATCACCACAGTAGTCAGGAAATCCTTCTATGTGGCACACCTCATCACAAAAGGTTTCTCATCCAGGAAAAAAGAGGTAATTGTTCCCCTCTACTCGTCACTCATTAGACCCATTATAGAGTACAATGCCCATTTTGGTATGTATCTCACAAAACATCTACAACAACTGGAAAGGCCACAGAAATACCTCACAAAGAGGATTACCGGCCTCAAAGAGATGCCCTATGCACACCATCTCAAAAAACTGCAGCTTTACTCCATTGCATATCGCCTACTCAGAGGCGATCTCTGCCTAACACACAAAGCTATGTCAAACCCAGAGCTTTTAGACATGCTCCACTTAAAGAAATCCCAATTCCTATGAGCTACATGCTCTAGGGACCTAAACCTCGTCACCACAATAAACAGAACATGCTGGAGGGATAGATTCCTGTCCCAGAGACTTCCCATACTCTGGAACAAACTACCTATCTATATCAAACAAAGCTCCTCATTAGCACTGTTCAAGAAAAATCTTGATGATTGGATGGGAGATAGGAAATTCACCCTGGGGATGACTTCTGTGGCTCTGCTCAACAGTGGCACAGGAAAATAATTTTCTTGGGTGGCGAACGCCAGGGTACCTTTGGCTAGGCTTATATAGGCCCTAGGGCCAATAGCCTAGTACCTACTTATGAACCTATGAACCTATGAAAAAGAAACCAGCAGAACTTTTAAAGATTTATTTCATTAGCACTTTCATTTAAAAAATATGTGAACTTCTTCAGACAAAGAATACTTGTTTCATTAAAATTTAAATTAAACTAGTATAATGACATGACATCCTTTCCTCTGAGCCATGTATAAAAAATAGCCACAATCAACTGTAAAAAAACAAGCCCGTCAAAGGGAGTCTATATTAAAAAGTATATATGAACAATAGAAAACATACCTGCATATGTATACAAGAAAAACAAACTGTATATGGATGTACATAAAATTATTTATGCACAAAATAAAATCACTTGTCAAGTGATTTTAGTTTTAAAATACATTTTAAATTATTGTGATCATTCAAACCAGGATGAACACAAGCATTGAGTTTCAACTGCCACAAACATTCCCTTTCCTCTAACTTCAGTGTCCAAGGGCCTCCCCTTACATCCTTCTTTACTTGTTCAATGACCAAGAATAAAAAAGGTATGCCCTCGGTTTGTTACAGTGTGTCTGGCCAGTGCATTGTTTAAATATGACTTTGCTATTTCATACTGGTGCTGCCCCAAGTGTCTCTCAGTATTTCCTATGTAGAAACCACAACATAATTGGCACCTAGTCAAGTAAACAATACCAGTGGTGTCACGCTTATATTCCCCATGACTGGTGTATTCAGTGTTATTGATGTTAAACCTATTGGTGGTGTCAATAAACTTACAACTTGTGCATCTCCCACATTTATACATACCACCACTTGGGATATACATATCTTTAGGTCTTTCCAAAACCATCTTTATGGTCCGACCTCTTTTGAAAACCACCTTAGGGAAGTCTCCTAGTCTAAGCTTAGTTGTTGTGTCTTCACTGAACATTACCCAGTTTTTCATAATAATATCATGTACGGCTTGACCATCAATGGAAAAAGAAGTCATAAAACTGGTACTAAAGTCAGTTTTGTTAGAACTCTGTTCTACATTTAAGGTAGTAACCCCATTACCGGACATGGGCATAGGTAGTCTCCATTGCCCTGCATACAAGATAGGTTTAAACACCCCCATTTCTCTCTTAATAGTGACTTCAGCTATAACCTGGTCTACCAGCTGAGGGTAATAAGCCCTCTTCAGAAACATATTCCTTAGTAAATTACATTCTTTATGAAAGGTAGTTTCCAAAGAGGACATCCTAGCTGCCCTTTCAAGTTGTCCTTTAATGATTGCCTTCTTTTGGTGGAAGGGGTGGAAGCTCTCGAAATGCAAAAATGCATTTGAGTGTGCGGGTTTTCTATGTATCTTAGCCACATACCTCTTATTTGGTATGTCCTTAGATATTAGGACATCCAAAAAAAGAAATTGAGTCAGATGCAAAATTAAAGGTGAATTTCAAAAAGGTGGTGAAAGTAGAGATGTGATTAACAAACTGCTGAGCTGTTGTGTACCCACCTTTAAAAATTACAAAAATATCATCAAGGTAACGGGTATATCAATGTACCCTGCTTTTAAACATTTCATCCTAGAATAGATATTCAGGCTCCCAATGTGCCAGCATGCAGTTGGCAAAACTCCCTCTACAGGGTGACCCCATGGCCACACTGGTCTTTTGTAGGTAGTATTCGTTATTAAACAAGATGTAGTTACTGGACAAATAATGTCCAAGAGGAATTCCACCAGGTATATCTCATCATTATCAGCACTTTTCCTATGTAGGTGTTCCCTGACCCAACTTATGCCCAAATTTTGTGGAATAACTGTATGGAGATCCTTAATGTCGATGGTCAAAAAATTGTAAGATTCATCAAATTGCAAGAAAGTAAGTGTCTCTAAGAAATTCCATGAATCACAAAAAATTTGTGTCACGTTCACCAAGTACTTCTTTAACTTCAAGTCAACAAATTTAGCACAGGCATATGTGATGGACCATCTACCATCCACTATGAGGCGCAGGGGGGCAGGGTCAGCCAGGTCTTTATGGATTTTCAGAATGCCGAAAATAGTTGGAGTCGGGGGGATGCAATGTCTAGATAACTGTAGGCATCTATATCGATGATAGCTTCAATAAACAAGTCATTCAAGAAGCCTCTAATTCTACGATTTGCTCAATTGATCTTTTTTAAAGAGGCTTTGACATAATTTATTTTATTTTATTTATTTATTTATTTTACATTTGTTGACTGGGCTAGTCTAACTGGATATACGTGCATTTTCAGTAGAGGCCCGGGGAGAAAAGCTCCAAGTATCAGCAGTGACAAAGAATACAATATTTAGTAATAGTCAAGTGAATTACAGTACATTGGCTACATTGGTCAGAACAAAATTGTACCAAGTCATTTAGTAGGTTTAAGCTAAGATCAAATACAGAGAGAAAAACGTATTTTTTTTCATACAATGATGGAAATTCATAATTACAGATAGGCAGCATAGAATAGAAAAGTAGAGAAGTATAGGGATAGCAAGAAGAGGAATGAGATATCAGTCAGGGTTAGAGCATGGACAACGCCAGTGAGCTTTAAGATGTTCTTTAAGATGTTTTTTAAAAAGAAAAGTGGAAGCAAGGGTGGAAAGTTCAGTAGGAAGCTGGCTCCAGTTTTTACCTACTGTGTTGGTGAAAAGTGAGACCCCAGCTTTGTTTTTTGATTTAATAAGGGAGACGAGGAGCTTATTAGCTGAGCATAGTGTTGCAAGATTTTTGTAGGGTGTAATCAGATTAGTGAGGATAGGGGTATTATAAGGGTGGTAAAGGATCTTTTGGGTGATAACAAGTTGTTGACAAAGTAGTTGGTTCTGCAGTTCTAGACATCCCAGTTGTTTGAGGTTGAGACAGTGGTGAGTTCTAAAGGGGGTGCCAGTGGCAAATCTGGCTATGTTATTATAACTGGTGGAAAGTTTGGTGAGGTTGTTTTTAGATAGATTGGTATAAATTGCAGAACTATAGAACAGAGTAGAGATAAGGTGGGTCTGGGCAATAGTCATTCTCTCTGAAGGGGTTTGGAAGGGTTTGATTCTGTAAAGGGTGCCTAGTTTTTTGTTGACAGACTTTATTGTAGAATTAATGTGGTCATCATAGCTAAGGTTGTTATCAACTGTTACTCCTAGTAGACGGGTTGTAGTGTCTGGGGATATGTTAGTTCCATTGTTTGAGGTTATTGTGAAGTACAGTTGAGGTGATTTTAGAGTTGGAGCAAAGAGCAATAATTTTGTTTTTTTGGGATTCAGGAGGAGGCAGTGTTGCATTAATCAGTTTTCAACACTGTTAAATATAGTTTGGGTGAGGGACTGGAGAGAGGTTATGGACTTGGCTGAACAAATTAAAGTAGAGTCATCTGCATATTGTATGCAGGTGGCTTGAGGAATTTTGGTATGTAGATCATTAATAAACAATGAAAAGAATAGAGGTCCTAAGATAGAGCCTTGGGGTACTCCGATGTTCACTGGGAGGGATGTAGAAAGATTATTATCCCAAAGTACTGCTTGATGTCTGTTTTCCAGATAGGATTTAAACCATTGTAATGCTTGTGGATCAAGTGACTGGGCTTTTAGTATGTCTATAAGCATGTTATAGTTCACCATATCAAAGGCTTTTGAAAGGTCAATAAATAGTGCAGAGGAAAAAGTGTTATTGTTACAATTTTTATTTATGGAGTCAGAAAAGGATAGCAGGGCAGTGGTTGTGCTATGGAATGGCCTGAAGCCATGTTGGCAGTTGGCAAGTGGATTATTTTGGAGAAGGTGGTTAAGTAGTTGTCTGTGAATGCATTTTTCCATTATCTTAGCTATTGGAGAGAGTAAGGCAATAGGCCGAACGTTGGAGAGCTCAGTAGATGACCCACCTTTATGTAATGGGATGATGTGGGATACTTTCCATATGGAAGGGATTTTGCTTTCTAAAATAGTTCTATTTAGAAGGATGGAGATGGGATAGGCAATGGCTTTTGCTGCAATTTGCAAATATTGAGCTGGCAGCCAGTCAGTAGAAGGGGTGTAAGGTTTTAGTTTTTGAAGGAGGTTGCAGATGAGGGATGTAGGTACAGGTTGTATTTGAAAGGTAGGAGATGGGGTCTTAGTGGTATTTAATGGGGAAGTGGTAATAGGTGGTAAAGTATCGGCTAGGGTTCGAATGGCTTCAGTAAAGTAGTTATTAAAGGCATCGGGAATCTGGTTGGAGTTATTATGGTTGAATCCTGAAGGGGCAGGAGTTATAAAGTGCCCTGACTGAAGAAGTTTGTTTATGCCTGACCAGACTTTTTGTGGTTTTTGTTGATGGGTTTGTTGGAGGTTCATAGGTTCATAGGTTCATACTAGGCTATCTGCCCTAGGGCATTTATAAGCCTAGCCAGAGTGTGTTTGGCTTTCGCCACCCATTTTAAATTAATTTTGCTATGCCCTTTTTCGAGGTTAGTATACTGTGCCTGTGTCTAACTGTGACACAGAAGTGATACCCGGAGTAAACCTATGATCTCCCATCCACTCATCAAGATTCCTCTTGAAGAGAGTCAGTGAGGGACTCTGCCCAACCTGGACTGAGATTTTATTCCAGAGCGAACGGAGCCTCTGGGTTATAAATCTGTCCCTCCAGCATGTCCTATTTATTTCAGTGCTGAAATAATTTATTTATTTATTTCAGGTGAAGGTAATAGTCTTTTTTGCCTCTAAGAATATCTTTCTTGGTGGTATTTCTTAACTGTTTAAAGTAAAGGTATTCTGATGGACATTTGGAGGCTCTCCCTTTAGCCCAGATTTTATTTCTGAAGAGGATCTTTTGCCTAATTTGTTTTATGAGCCAGGGGGCAATTTTGGTTCTTATTCGGGAGAGCGATAGGGGGTGCAGTAATCTAGAATTTGAAGAAATTTAGTGTTAAAGTAGGTCACTGCTTCATCAAGTTGAAGATGAGACACTGGTGACCAGTCACATGCTTTCAGTTCATTTAGGAAGCTCTCTGGATTAAAAAGTTTTTTGGAGCGGGAGGTTTTAAAATTATTAATAGTTGGGATATGGACTCTTTGTTTAATAATGTAGGTTAGCATATGGTCACTGATATTGTCAGGAAGGGTTCCTGGTTTATAAGTATCAAGATGGCTGTTAATAAGGATCCAGTCTAGGGTAGTTTCTTACTGCTTGGCTTATGGATTCTAGTAGGAGCAGTTATAATTTGTGAGAATCCATAAAAATGTATGTGATTAGTAGGATTAGGGGAACTACAGGTAACCCAGTCTATATTAAAGTCACCTAATACAATGGTCTCCTGAGGTAGGTGGGTAGAGAGGTAACTAAGTAAGTTTTCAAGAGTATTGATATTATTTCCAGGGTGGAGATATGTGCAAATTACATAGATAGATTTGGAGTTGTTGATTTGAAGTTTGGCAGTAAGGGTTTCTGAATTAGTATCCGATGGTAGGTGCACATTGAAGGGTGAAACTTGGAGTTTAGATTTGTACAAAATGGCTATACCTCCACCTTTTTTGGTTTTACTGTCACATCTCAGGATATTATATCCAAGAGGGGTAATCTCCTGGTCCAGATTTGAGGGCTTTGGCCATGTCTCTGTAATACAGAGAATATCAAATAAATGCACATCTAAGAGTGCATGTAGGTGGGTAATTGTATTGTTTATGCTACGGATGTTAAGGTGAGCTATCAGGAGGGAGTTAGACGGTTTAGTTAAGGTAGTGATAACAGGCAATGTTAGGTTGTGCAGGTTATTGGGATTATGAATATTGGGGCCAGGGTTTGGATGAATATCACCATCTAATAGGGGGTGTTGTTGAGGATATTGTACAAACTTAAGGATTGTGTAGTAATTATTTTAATTTTTTTTTATAAGGAATTAAGTAACATAGGTAGCACTATGATATTTTGGTAATATATAGATAGAGGTGGAGGTTATGTTACTGTGGTTGAGGGAGTAAATGCAAGAAGATGGTAGAGTCTGATGGTAGTAGTGGTGTTGTTCAGGAAGAGAAAAATGTTGAACGAAGGTTAGTGTGTATGGTATTGTAAGAGAAGCAAGGGTTGTAGTTAAGAGTAGCATGTTTATGAATATAGTTTTGTGTGTTGGGGCCATTAGGATATGTAGATAAGTGGTTAGAGTATATTGTGGAAGGGAGTGTAGTAAGTAAAAGGAGAGAGTGCTATAAGAGGTTGAGTAGGGAAGAAGTATCCAATTAAGTAAAATAGAGTTGGTTGTAAGAGAGATGCTTTAAAAAATAATCAGTGCAGGATATGGTGTGGAGAGGTGAGGGAGTAGACAGGTAATTAGTTTAATTAAGGAATTGTAGAGGTGGGGGTAGGGCTGTTAAGTCGAGGAGGTAAGAGATAGGCTGAAAATGGGAGGGGGAGTGGCTACAGAAGTATATGGCTAGGACCACTGGGGGTGGGGGGGAATTGGGATAGGTTAGGGGAGCGGAGTGAGCCTGCAGGGCAAATGGAGTGGGGCAGACCCAAAGGAAAGCAATAGCAGGGAGAAAAACAATCAGTATAGTAGAAGGTAAGACCAAGGGAAGGTAAGTAAAAAGGCAGTAGTTAGAGTAAGGAAAGGAAAGACTCAGAGGCAAAAGGGAGAGTAAGGGCTAGTATAGGACTAGAGATGAAGAAGAGGGCAAGATACTAGGGTTAATAGACTATAGTAAGTGGAACGTAGTGCAGTAAGAGTGAAGTAAGAGTAAATAATTTATAGTAAGTGGAAAGTAGTGAAGTAAGTGAAATTAAAAGTGGGTGAAGACGGCCATCTAGTGGTCGAAACCTGTAATTACACTGAGTGGAGACCACACTAGATGGTTGAAAGAAGAAAAAAAGAAATTTAGAAGGGAAAGGCTTGAAGGAGTTAGAAATACTTGAAAGGCTGGGAAGACTTAGGGAAAGAGGAAACGGAGTACAAGAAAGCAAGCGGGGGGGTATGGCTGCTGGCTGATATGGCAGTTTAAAATGGACACCTACCAAGTATTACAACACTAACATATACATGTAGAAGAAGATATAATATTATTTGACATACAATTTTAGTTTATCTTGGCTTTCAATCTGGGGGGGTACTTTGGTTACCCAGGTGAGGAGATACGCAAGCAGGGTTAGGTAGGTGAATAAAGTTGGTCTTTGGAGTCCAGTAGGGCACAGCTGGAAGTAGAAAAAGTAGGTAAAAGAAGTATGCACAACTGTAATAACAAGCTGCTATCAGGTATACATATGACTTGGTAGCCATAAGCATCAGTCTTCAAGATACGCTGCACCCCATATATGTAGTCACCCTCATCCATGAAGACTAGACCTCCCCCTTATCAGGTTTCATGACCCTGACCTGGTGCAATTTGTGTCTGCAACTCTGTCCTTTCATCCCCTGACATGTTAAACTCTGTACTAAATTGACGTGATTTATTTAGAAGATGTCTAATGTCTAACTCAAGCATTTTTTCATACACCAACACGGAAGGATGTAAGGGTGGGTTAAAAATGCTTGAAACTCTACAAGTGCCATCATGCAAACAATTATTGCCAAACAATAAAATCAAATTCACCTTCTGTACAAACATTTTAAGGTCCACTACAGTTCTGGCCAAGTCACCATGTGCACTCAGAACAAAGCCAAGACCCTTAGCCAAAACAGCAACTAAACTATGTGGCACATTGTAGGAAGAATAGCTATAAATTTTAAAGTCACCTGTAAAATTCACTAAAACACATAAATTAAGTCCATTGGATTCACTGTCATTCACTGAAGGGGCCTCCATGATGGCTATCTCCTCTGTCGGTTGTGTTTCCTCTGGCGTCGGCCTTGGGAAGAATCACTCCTCATTCCTGGTTGGCTCCTCACCCAGTCACTCTGATAATCCCCTTGTTTTGAACTGTTGTTTTGTTGTCATTCCATTATATGCTCACTGCATCGGACAGGTAAACCCTCTCTCTGGTTGTTGGTAGGGTTGCCAATGTAAGAGCCATTAATTTCGGTGTCCCCAAATCCCTCATTATAGTCAACAAAATATGTAAGTCGCCCTTCAGCCTGGGTCTGTACATGGGGGGGAGAGGGAGATAAGCTATCCCATTGTCATAATCATACTAATTTCTATTCAGTTTCTTTAACTTAACTTCCTGAAGTTTACCCAGGCTGCTTTCAATGCTGGAAAAAGTATGACAAAAGTCATATTTATATCGAGAAAAATCAGGATCTCCCTTGATGTTGTTTTCAAGTGCACTAAGTTCCTCAGTAAGTTTGTCTATTTGCAGGCAGTAATCATTTACCAATAATTCCAAAAACTCACATCCATGTTGGTCAGATAGGTGCATGAGTTCACAATGAAAAGAAGAATGCTTCACAAAACCAACCGGATACTGCCATTGCCTAAGCCCCTTAGGATGTGGCATCTGTGAATACATTCACACAAATAAGCCAACTGTAATTGAAATTTTTTGCACTTGAACAATTTAGAGTCAAATGTTTTAAGACTGACCACAATACTATTATTTGGGTTCCTATTATGTAAGTGAATGCCTAAAGTTGCAAACACTGTTTAATCGAATGTGTTTACCCGAAATGGTGAAATTCTGAAAGCACAGAACAGCGAATTTTTTTCCAGGGGAAAAAATAACTGGGCCACTTTCAGGACTTTTCCATTTCCTCCACTGTGGTGCGATCTCAGAGTTGGTATATTTAAGTAGGGGGTGTGGGAGGTGAAGCCCCCTCCCTTTATATTGTGTTTGTTTTTTTTTGTTTGTTTTTTTAATGGATCTGATCCGTGTGTTTGGCATTTTGGATTTTCAAAGTGTTTGCGTCAATTATACAGTGTTCCCAATTTCAAGCATTTGCTGATATAATATAGACCCTATTATTCTCAGAATTTAAGATGTTACTACTACCAGAGTTTCTAGCAGCATTCTCACTATAAACCGCCCCCTCCAGTGAGGTCCTCCCTTATGAGATCTGACCACAAATCGGTCTCATTCGAAGTATCAATCACACCTGACCCCCTAGCAGTAGCAAAACTAAAAAACTTCTCCAGAGTAGAGTATAACCTCTTATGGGATTGTATAAATAGTTCACTGCACTTCCTCCCTGAGATGGAATAGCAATTATGCCGAGCTCTACACCAGTGCTTTATAGAAGCACCTGTATAACTGCATTAACTCAGCTGTACCTGATAGGACCAAAACAAGTTCCTCAAGGAAGAGCAAACCTGCCTGGTGGACAACTTCCGTTAACAGACTTTACAATAATAGGAAGAAATTGTTGTCTAAGAGTAAGATGGACCAAGCCCAAAACTGGAATCAATCCCTGCTTAGCTTAAACAAGCAAATAAGACATCTTGTGAAGTCCTCCAAAGCAAACTATGAACCCAAATTAACTGCCTCAGCCAAGAACAGCCACAAAGCATTTTGTAGTTACATCAGTAAGCTAAAAGGAAAGGCCCAGATTTGTACCAAACTGTTAGTTAATGATACCACATATACTGAGTTTGTGGACATAGCTAACCTGTTGGCTAAGAAGGCTTGTGAAAACTTCACTCTCATTTCCCCAGCAAACATACCCCATGACATTGCTCCCACCTGTTCCCTACCCTATATCTCTAAAGAACAGATCATAAATGCCTCTCTAAGACCAAAACCACAGCATCTATTGGACCTGATAACATCTCTGGCTGCAGTCTACATGGGCTCCAACATGAATTAGCATCACCACTAAGTACTCTTTTCAATCATAGTCTAAGCACTGGCTTCATACCAGCTGAATGGAAAACAGTCACCATTATTCCCTTGCCCAAAGGTGGTGTTTCCACTGATCCCAGGAACTATAGACATATTAGCCTAACTATCCTTATCTGCAAGGCCATGAAGTGAATCATCATGGACCTTATCAACATAGATATAGGAAATCACCAAACACTTGACCCTACTCAGTTTGGATTTGTCAAGGGGAGATAGTGCCTGTTAAATCTAGTAGACTTCTTAGAGACAGTCACCAAGATCCTGGATTAGGGAAAATCTGTGCATACAGCCTACCTGGACTAAGCCAAGATGTTTAACACTATCCCCTCTCTGGAATCATTAACAAATTCACCCAACTAGGCATCAACCCTTATATCATTAAATGGGTTGCTAAATGGCTCACTGATAGAACTCATATAATGAAAATAAGGGAATCCACCTCCAGCAGCAGACCTGTAATCAGTGGTGTTCCACACAGATCAGACCTGGAACCTCTACTGCTTGGGATCTATTTCTCCAGAGTATAAGCAAAGCCTAAAGGTCTGTGGCTGACAAAGTTTGCTGATGACTGCAAACTGGGAGCTGTCATAGAATCTCTAAATGATGTCAACATCCTACAAGAGCGTCTTACACAAACAAATGATTGATACCAGAATCATGACCTTAAACTCAATGCAAAAAAAAAGTATAATCATTCCTTTCAGTAAGAGCAGTGTTCTTGCTAAGTACCACATCAATATCAACAACTTAAGTACACACTCAGTAGTGAGAGACCTGGGCACACAGGTTGACAGCGGCCTTACCATTGACTATTATGTCTCCTCAGTGGTAAGAAGGGCCTTCTATATTGCTCATCTCATAAGTAAGGACATTGCCTCCAGAAGAAAAAGAAGTTATAACCTCCCTGTGCTCTTCCCTCATCAGGCCAATAATTGAGTATCAGGTTGGGAGGGTGGCCTAATGGTTAAGGTGTTTGCCTTACAAACACAAGGTACAGGGTTTGAATCTCAAAGGGGATAACTGGCTAGGCTTAAAATGGCTCACAAGGGCAGTTAGCCTAGTACTAACCTATGAACCTATGAGTACAACACCCCCTTTTGGTATGTACCTTTCCTAGCACCTCCAGCAATTTGAAAGACCACAAAGGGTCCTCACAAGGAAAATTCTAGGACTTCAACATGTGTCCTGTGGGGATCATCTGAAATCACTGACACTTTATTCTGTTTCATACAGACTACTCAGAGGTGATCTCTGCCTAGCATACAAGGCAATCTCTGACCCTGCATTACTGGAAATGCTGCATATCCATAAATTAAATGGTACACAGGTTGTTTATTCCAAAGACCTTAACCTGGTATTTGACATTAATAATACCTGCAAGAATGACAGATTTGTCTCCCAGAGGGTACCACACCTTTGGTATAGACACCTACTTCATGTCAAATAGGGCATGTCACTGGCCTTCTTCCAATGCAATCTGGCAATTGGATGGGTAATCATAAATTCACCCCGGGGGTCCACCTGTGTCCCTCTTGGACAGGGGCAATAGGTGCTGATCATGGAAATAAGAGTATGAACTTGGCTAGGCTTGCAAAGGCCCTAGGGCCATTAGCCTAGTAACTTGCTATGATCCTATGTATCATAGGCATTTCTTAGGTGGGGGTATATAAGTTAGGAATAGGGAGCCATTACATTAGTTTGGGCATTATTGTTTGCTTTTGTCAATCTGAAAAATAGGGGCCAGACCTGGGGTGAAATTTCAATTTCACATCCATTGCTCTGAGAGTATTGATGTAGAAGTACAGAGAAGGTCAGAAGGAGTTGCATTGTGGTTTTGTAGACTTAGAGAAAGCATATGACAGGGTGCCTAGAGAGGAGTTGTGGTATTGTATGAGGAAGTCGGGAGTGTCAGAGAAGTATGTAAGAGTGGTACAGGATATATACAAGGGTTGTGTGACAGTGGTGAGGTCTGCTGTGGGAGTGATGGATGCGTTTAAGGTGGAGGTGGGATTACATCAAAGATCAGCTCTGAGCCCTTTCTTATTTGCAGTGGTGATGGACAGTTTGACAGATGAGATCAGACAGGAGTCTCCGTGGACTATGATGTTTGCAGATGACATTGTGATCTGTAGTGAGAGTAGGGAACAGGTGGATGAGACCCTGGAGAGATGGAGATATGCTCCAGAAAGAAGAGGAATGAAGGTCAGCAGGACTACGAAAGAATATATGTGTGTGAATGAGAGGGAGGATAGAGGAATGGTGAGGATGCAAGGAGTAGAAGTGACGAAAGTGGATGAGTTTAAATACTTGGGATCAGTAGTTCAGAGTAATGATGAGTGTGAAAGAGAGGTATAGAAGAGAGTACAGGCAGGATGAATTGGGTGGAGAAGAGTGTCAGGAGTGATTTGTGACAGACGAGCACCAGTAAGAGTGAAAGCGAAGGTCTACAAGAATGTAGTGAGACCAACTATGTTATATGGGATGGAGACAGTGGCATTGACAAAAAGGCAGTAGTTAGAGCTGGATGTGGCAGAGTTAAAGATGTTAAGATTTGCACTGGGTGTGATGAGGATGGACAGGATCAGGAATAAGTATATTAGAGGGTCAGCCCAGGTTGGAAGGTTTGGAGACAAAGCCAGAGAGGCAAGATTATGTTGGTTTGGACATGTGCTGAGGAGGGATGCTGAGTATATTAGGAAAAAGATGCTAAGGATGAAGCTACCAGGTAATAGGAAAAGAGGAAGGCCCAAGATAAGGTTTATGGATTTGGTGAGAGAGGACATGTGGGTGGTTGGTGTGACAGAGCAAGATGCAGAGGACAGGAAGAAACAGAAACAGATAATCCACTGTGGCAATCCCTAATGGGAAAAGCCGAAAGAAGATGATGATCCATTGTTCAAGTTTATGCTTAAGTATGGATAGGGATGGACTGTACAATGGGGAGCCTGTACCTGAGCATTGGGATCATCTGAGACACATATCTGTTTCAACAATTATTTTTTGTCACAAGCAAAATTGGAATCCTTGGATCAAGTGGTTCTGATGCTGTTTATTTTGCAAATGTGTAAAAGGTCCTTCAGATCTAGGGATGCCTTGCATGCCAGGCATAGATTGCCAAGGTGATCCATATAGGACAATGTGCTTACACCTTGGATTGTCCTGGTAAAGAACCTTTGTAGGCATTCCAGCTGATGCATATGTCTGAACAGATACGTGCCAAATGAGATATTATACTCAATGATAGGTCTGATAGGGCTGAATAATGTGGCACTTAACATCCTTGGACCTGGATGCCTTGTCCCTACTTATAAGTTGGGTGATATAAGATGATTTTCTTACTACCTTGGCCACATTTAGGTCAAAGGCCAGGTTGGTGTCTATATATTTTACCAGATCCTTGACTACTGGCTCAACTTTTAGGGGTGTCTTATCAATGGAATAATTAGCCTGGGTGTCAGTTTCCCAAAAAGGCACTATAATGCATTTCTTGGAATTGAGTTTTAATCCATGACTTTGGTAGCAGTCATTTGCTTGTATTGATCCTCTTGTAAGATGTCTGTGTCATGGTGGGAATCTATGATGGCTCCCAGTTTACAGTAGTCTGTGATCTTGGTCAGACAAATGCTCTTGATATTAGCATTTACCTCTGATGTCAAATTAGAGCAGCCCCAACAGAGAGCCCTGAGGTACCCCGATGGGGCCTGTCTGTTAGTGGAGGTAGTATCACCAATCATGACTTTCTGGGTCCTGTTTTTGAGCTGGCTGGCAATCCAGCAAGCTAGGTAGGGGTTTATGCGCAGTTCTATAAGTCTGTCAATTGTGTCAGAGTGAAATATTGTATCGAAGACCTTAGCAGGATACAGTTAGGCAATATGCACTGTTTTCTCCTCATCTATTGCCTTGGTGGCCTCCTCAAAGGATCCCCCACAGGTTTAATAGGTATGACATTTCCTTAACAAAGCTAAGCTGGTTTGGGACCAATGTCTGAAGGTTGTCCATTCCTCTTTTGATCATTTCCATGATAATTCGTTAGGCTTTGCATATTAGATTAGTCAGACTAATAGGTCATTTTTTTTCCTGGGTCAGTTGATGGTCCACCTTTTTGAAGTGGGACAACCATTGCAGTCCTCCATTCTTATGGAACAAAGCCTGTTTTTAGGCTATAGTGGAAAAGTTACTCAAGTGGTCCTGATAAGTTATGTTCCAAGCTATTTAGGAGGCATCCCAGGATATTGTTGGGGCCCACTGAGGCAGTGTTTTTGGCCTTAGTGAGCACCACCAGGGCCTGCTCCCTGTTGATAGTTGGGGAATTATGCTTATAGGTATTTCAGAGAGTGAGGAAGGGGAAGGACTGTGAGGCGAAGTTTGAGATGAATCTGTCAGCCAGCAAATTTAGTTTGCTGCTGTGCTCAGTGAAGGTGGCATCGCTGATCACCAGTTCATTACACTGAGGTGTGCTGCCTTTGTGGTTTTCGACATGGCTGTAGAAGGCCTTGTGGTTTTCTTTAGTCTGTGAAGCTATTTTGACCTTGTAATTGGATTTTGTGGACTTAACGTAGTCCTCTTAGTTTCTTGTTTAGTTTAATTAGAGGGATCCTATCACTATGGGAGTTGATCTTCCTGATTTTAGCCATGACTTTTTTCCTTTTGTTATAGACCCTATTAAGGTAAGGATTCCACCAGGGTGGTTTGTTTTGAGATTACTTCTAGAAGGTACAGCAGCCTCTGTAGAAAAATTTACATGGTTGTACAGTGTATATGTGAACGATTTTTACATAGGTTGTTGTGAACTCAGGGTTGGGAGGGGCATTTAATTTTACATGGTTGTACAGTGTATATGTGAACAATTTTCACATAGGTTGTTGTGAACTCAGGGTTGGGAGGGGCATTGAATTTTGACAAACTATTGCTTAATAAGATGTATTTTGCTTTGAAATAGGTCCTAGCTGTTACAGGGTTTCCTGGGGTTAAAGAGTTGATTTTTATTTTGAAGGAGACAGCTCTGAGGTCTGAAGTCACTATTGAGAATGTGTCATAGGTGACAACAATCCACCATATTGTTGAGTACCAGGTCCAGTATGTTTAAACTTCAGGTGAGTGTGTGCACTATCTGGTCTATATAACTATTTGTGTTAGTAAAGTCCAGGAAAAAATAGTGCCTGTGAGCATGAGGCAGTGTATGCTTCCCAGTCTATAGAGATATAGTTAAAGTCTCCCATGAATAATTTATTTGCTTTATTGATTGGTTTATCCATAGGTCTAGGTATGAGTTATGGGATTTTAGAGACATACAGGGTGACCTCTTTGTAGCTTGCTAGGAAATGCTATGAGACATTGTCTATGGTGATGTGGAAATTAATAACTTCCCAGTAATCATACTGTTTGACCAACCTAAAGGTACTGCTTACTGTAATACAGATTGAGACTCCACCTTTTGTCTCTGTCTCTGCAGTTGATGGTCTAATTTGTGGGAGGCACTGAAGCCTTGACATGAGGAAATACTTTCTGTGGATTAAAACATGTCTCATTAATGGTAGAGATGTCTATATTCTCCAGAAGGAGGAGAGTAAAATGTAGAGTTTGTTGTTTAGGCTCCTAGCATTGACCAGTAACACCTTTAAGTTTTGCATTTTCTAAAAACTGCTCTAAGGGCTGGATAAAGTTTTAACTTATATTTGGAAGCCTAGGTGAGACAAGTGCAGCCCATCCTGTCTAAAATTTTGGTTTATTAATCATGACCTTCCATGCTGACAAATATTGAACCCCATGAAAAGACACCAGATACTAGGCTAATTATTACAGTTAGTCATCTTTTGTTCATACTGTCGCATCATCCTTGGTGTAGGTAGGCTCAGTGCAAGGCACAAAGCTGCGGGAGATACAAATTCAGTGAGATTAATAAACTCTGTCTTCATATAGTCCAGGGAAATATGTATCAGTTCATTAACATCCTTATGGCCTATGATAGAATCATACTGGTACCTGTGGTGTAGTGTCTTGAGTACATGCATAACTTGGTGGATCCTGGCTCCAGATAAGCAACTATTACCATCTTGTGCAGTCCCGTGAGTGGGGCATCTGTGTCATACAAGACTTTTGGGTAATGAGTCTGCTTGCTTTATGGGCTTTGATCTTTGGGTTCCCTAAAGGTAGATGTATGTGTGATATTTGGTGTTGCTTTTGGAGAGTGCTTTAGAGATTGCTGAGAATAGGCATTGCTGTTTATAGGCTTAGACAGTCTTTGAGGTTTGGGAAGATTGCGTTTTAGTACCTCAGCATAAGTTGATCTGTGTCTGTGCTGGATACTATCTGTGGTGAATGTAATGTTTGTGTTCTTGACAGCCTTGTTAGTATGTGAGAATTATGCCTTCAGTGAAACTGTGTATGTGCATATCTTGCATACTGTGTTTGTTTGTTTAAGAATGAAACAGTTGTCTCTGAACATGAAAAAATTGCTACATTGCTGTATGATGCCCATATGTACCATGCTGGCTAAGGAGAAAATTGAAAATTGCATATCCATGTTGTTCAGACCTGTATTTGGGTGGGCTACTGTAGATTGTGGACTGGGTTATACCGAGGTATTCTTGGGTGGTCTCTGGTGTTTGGCACTAGACTAGGTTAGATTGTGCTAAGATTTGATGGTAGCAGTGTTTTATGTGCACACTAGCTGATCTAAGCTTGTCGCCATGTAATGGCTTTGCTTTAGCCACAGTAAGTTACAGGTTTCAGTTCTAGGGGTAGTTTCATTGATAAAATTTGATTTCTGTGCGTTTGCGTCTGTACAGGGTTCTGTTAACCTCTTAATGTAAAAACTACAACAGAAGGAGGAAACTGATGTGGAGTAACTTGAAATCCCAACACTGGAAAAACTCCCATATCAGCCTCAATAAAAAGTTGAGATCCCTCATCAAATCCTCTAAAGCTAGCTATGAAAACAGAATTGCAGCAGATAGTAAAGACAACCACAAGGTCTTCTATAGTTATGTAAAGAATCTCCATGGCAATACCCAGATTTGCTCTGAGCTACTGCACAGTGGTACCTCCTATACCGAGCCAACAGATATTGCCAATATACTAGCTGACAGATTCAGTGCCAACTTTACTGTTCAGTCCCCACCAAAGGACCAATCACAATACGAGTAGATTGCCAGGCAACCAGTATTAATGCTGCACAGGTTAAAACAACACCATCCAAGGCCAAGAATACAGCTTCCATGGGACCTGATAATATCCCTGGCTGTGTTCTACATGAACTACAGAGTGAACTGTCACCTCAGCTGTGTGCCCTGTTTAATCGCAGCCTCACCTCAGGCTTTGTCCCAACCGAATGGCGCACTGCTACAGTCATCCCTTTCCACAAAGGAGGAGCGACTACAGACCCTGGGAATTATCACCTCATTAGCCTGACAAGTCTGATATGCAAAGCTATGGAACACATCATCATGGACCTAATAAACAAGAATCTCCAAACTCTGGATCCAACATAGTTTGGTTTTGTGAAGAGTAGATCATGCCTGCTCAACTTGGTCAACTTCTTTGAGTCCATCACCAGAGATGTGGATGAAGGCAAGGTGGTTCATACAGCCTACCTTGATCTGACAAGGTGTTTGGTACCATTCCCCATTCAGTAATCATAGAAAAACTCACTAAGCTAGGCATCAACCCCTATATCACTAGATGGGTTGCAAACTGGCTCACAGATAGAACCCACAGTGTGAAAGTAGTGGACTCCAAGTCAAACTGCTGACTAGTTATGAGTGGAGTCCCACAGGGTTCAGTCCTGGGTCCTCTCCTGTTTGGTATCTACTTCTCTGAAGTCCAGGCCAATATAAAGGGTCTCTGACTAACAAAGTTCACAGATTATTGCAAGTTTTGAGCTATTATTAACTCCCCAAGTGAAGTTGACATCCTACAGAAAGGCCTCACTGAGACCAACAGCTGGTGTCAGAACCATGGCCTTAAGCTCAATGCCAAAAAAAGTGTCATCATCCCCTTTGGGAAAAACCTGGTTCCCAAGAATTACCACACTGATGGTAGTCCACTGAACACAGAAGGTGTTATAAGAGATCTGGGAACACAGGTTGACAGCAGCCTCTCTTTTGACCACCACATTGCCACTGTAGTCAGAAAGTCCTTCTATGTGGCACATCTCATTACTAAGGGTTTTGCATCCAGGAAGAAAGAGGTCATTGTCTCCCTCTACTCTTCCCTCATTAGGCCATTCATTGAGTACAATGCCCCATTTGGCATGAACTTCACTAAACACCTGCAACAACTGGAGAGGCCACAAAAGTATCTCACAAAGAGGATCCTGGGCCTTAAACATTTGTCCTATATGGACAGAGTAAAAAAAACTCCAACTATTCTCTGTCTCATATCATCTACTTAGAGGCAATCTCTGCTTGACTTACAAAGCCATGTCTGATCCAGCTCTGTTAGAAATGCTACATCTAAAGAAATCCCAATCCCTCCACATCACACACTCCAGTGACCTCAACCTCATTACCACAATCAACAGAACATACTGGAGGGACAGGTTCATAACTCAGAGACTGCCCATGCTACGGAATAGACTTCCCGTACATATAAAACAGAGCACCTCACTGGCCCTATTCAAAAGAAACGTTGATGAGTGGATGGGAAATAGATAATTCACTCCAGTGGCTCTACTTGACAGAGGCACTGGGAATTAAGGTTGAGTGGCACAATGTCAGGATAATCCTATGGGCTAGGACTGTAAAGGCTCCAGGGCCATTAGCCTAGTACACACCTATGAACCTATGAACCAAGAAAGAGTGCTTGTGAGTGTAATGCTATTACAAAACTTAAGCAAACTGCTTTAACAAGGCAATTTCAAGTACTAGGGACCATTAGAATAATTTAAAGGTAAAATTAATAAATAAACCAAAACAAAGCAGTAGCACTTTAAACAATACACTGAAGTGCAAAACAATAAAACAATAAAACATCACTTATTTGCCTTGGATGGAGCAGGATTAACTCAGGACTATCTCAGAGTGTGGTGAGAGGACCAAAAGATGGGAAATCAAGGAAAATGAGCAGAAGACAATTTGTAATAAGGAAGGTTTACTCAAGTGCAATACTTGTTTGTGGATACGCACTTTATATTATGGATATATGGAAAACAATGGGTGAGAAAGTATATAGATAGGTAACACAACTGACAATAGCAAAGAAAGAGGGTGTGCAGGACTGTGGAAGTCTGATTACCATAACAGGTAGAAGCCAGAGACACAACCTTTCAAAACCACAAGAGATGGGTGGGAAGGCTGGAGAAAAAAATCAATACCAGAGTTCCAGTCCTTTGGTTAGAATTTTAGAAACTTTTAGCTTAATGTCTCAGTGGGGGTTGGTCAGACTGAAAGAACAAGGAAAAAACAATAACAAGGCAAACAGAAAGGCAGTGGAATGCAACTTTAAGCAGGCATATACAGGTATAAACAATTAATGAAGCACAAATCCTTAAGCAGAATTCATGATACAGCCACTACTGCAATCCCACCAAAGACTAAGGCACCAGATTATGCAGAAATATATAAGTAATTTTGTAGTAAATGTCTAAATAAGGCTCAAGTCTGGCAGTAGGTCACAATCCTGCCACAAATGTGAATGAATCTCCAAGACTGATTGAGGCCCATACTGGGATCATAATACAAAAAGCTACCTTTGACATATAATTGTACACATGGAAAAGCATGTATCTCACAATTTGGGACTATCCGTGTCTATTTTTTACCATGCACAGTCTAAGTCATGCATATATGAAAGACTTGCTTTTACCTTGTATCTAACTAAGACATTTCAGATCATCAAATTAGAGTGCTACCTATTCCAAGGGCCTGGTCTGTCACTAAGAACACAATTTCATTTGCATATCTTTCACAGTTCCTATGGAATCATCTACCTTCCCTGATATTGGCATGTTAACAGAGTTCTCATTTAGGAAACCTCTGAGAAAATATCATTAAAGAAGAGCTTATTGTGAGACTGGCAGATATATCTCTTCCAACTTTAGAATTATGATGTTTTGAATCTTCCAACTTTAGAATTCTGACATTTTGAAGCAAGATCATCTTAAACATGCATGCTGTGAATAATATAAACAACTTCAATGAAAGGTTCAAAGTCATTCTTTGTTTTTCTACATAAAAGTTGTTTAGTTTAAATAACATACTTAGGTATAGGCATTTCAATATTATAGTAAATAAAGAAAATTGCACTGCCATGTACACTCATGGTGATTGTGTGTGTGTGGGGGGGAGGTAAATCTTCTTTTGCTAATTACTTAAATTCATTAACATTTTACTGAAGACAGCTTGGTGGTAAAGTGTTGTCGGACAATAGCAAATGGAGCACACTGAAGTCTGTCTACCTAGTAATATTTGCCTGTTGGAAATAGTATTTTCATCTGAAAGAAGGAAAGAGTGTCTCAAATTAAGGATATATTCATGGGATCGGAGGTAATGCTGGGAAGATACTGAGAGAACAGATACTAACTGGGGTGCAGTCTTCTACCAAAACATGAATCCTTTGAAAGGGCTATCTCTCTGCAGAAAAGGGAGAACTGGTTAGAGAGTGTGGGTGACTTTGAGTCAAGAAGCTGGAGGGACCAATGCTCTTTAGAACACTAGGTAGTCATGTCTACTCATGTATTTCTGCATTGTTTCCCACTTCTCTCTTTGAGGATGTACTGAGCATGTGCATAGGACTTATGTTCCCAGGCTTATGCAGTATATCGTTGGTTTAACAAGCAAGCAACAGAAAAAGGACAATTTCTGTTTTTATTTTATTTTTGAAAGAAGTAAAAAATGATAACCTCCAGACAGTTTAGCAGTATTAGAGAAACAGGAAAATACAATGAAAAATAGGTATGTTTTGCATTGTAGAACATACCTGATTTTCTTTGTATTTTATGTGGTCTCATATGTACCTCTCAATCTTTTATTTAAAAAAATATGAATATGTGTGCATTGTCTGAAGGAAAGAAAGTCTGAAACTTAAATGCCTGTCATTATTTAGTGACATTGTTCCTCAGTGATTTGACAGAAAAAAAAACACATTTTATGAGGAACAAAGTCACTGAATAATGACATGCATTTCAGTTTCAGATTTTCTTTCAGTCAGACTAATGCATGTCTACCACATAACAATAGAAAAGAAAAAGTCTGGCCACTCAATGATACCTTATAGGTTGGACTTTTATCATTGGTGTATTCACCATTTACAATGGTCACGCTGGTTGGGCTGACCAATCTGCTTGCTTGTTCTGGAATGTTAATGGCCAGTCATTGTATAATATATTTTTGGTGATGGACACTAAAAGTATTTTAGGTTTACTGATGGGCAATTTTTTGTGTCTTTCGGCTTTTCCCGGTTAGGGGTCGCCACTGCGGAACTCCGGTCCACTAATGATTGGCAGTTGATTTTTACGTACCGGCTTGCCAGGCCTGATGCACAACCTTCAACAAAGGTACGCCCATTCACGCATGTCTCCACAGAGAAGGTTTGCTGATGGGCAATAAATGCATTTAATATTTAATATTTATTGAAAGAACACTCAATTCTTCCCTGTAATGTCGGTCCACCATGTGTGTTCTAATAAATTGCATTCACTATGTCGAGAATCAAATCCCTCATCTTGAATTACTGCAAGATGAAAACCACCAAAACTAACATACATTTAGCACATCCACAGTGTTGGGAATCAGATCCCTCCGCTTGAATTACTGCAAGTTGAAAACCATCAAAACTAAGCTGAAACCAGCTCTTTAACATACATTCAGGTTGTTATTTAAGTCTGTTACTGTTTTCCACAGGAATGGTAGCAGACAAGGTGCTATCTGCAGTTGAGTCCCCATCCCAGTAGTTAATCCCCTAGTACCTCAGCAGCCATAGCTGAGTAGAAAGTGTCCTGGCACTGCTGTAACATTAAGTTTCAGTACTCTAATGTGCTCCTATTCTCCCACCCGTATTTGAGAGCTTACCTCTGCTCTTGCTGGTCCCCACATTTAACTATCTTTACATTTTACAGATGGCTACTCATTATTCAAATTGTAACAAATATTGTATTAGTATACCATACCCTCTTCAAACTTGCTGATAGTTTATTGAAGATCCTTACAAGTGGACCTTGGTGACATCATCATGTCATCCACCTAGTGCCTTTTACCCCTCCCCCTACCCTCTGACCCATCTGAGATTTTAAATCCCCTGGATTTTTGGGCATCAGCTGCAGATCTCCTTCCCTGTACTGTTGGTCCACCATGTGTGTTTTAATAAATGTAAGTGAGCTTTATCTAATATTTGTAAAGTTTTTTTACTGACTGATAAGCATAGCTAGTGATAAACAAAAATGTAACATCTGTTTTACAGTTTACTGAGTTGGGTCTGTACTCGGCAAGCATTGCCTACAATATTATACTGCACATGGAGTTCTCTGCAATTTAACTGCTTAGCTTCTGTTAAATGGTCTGTTACCTATTGTGCTACGTGCTGTGTAATAATGAATGTTTAATTGCTGTTAAAATTACTCTGTATTAATGATGTAAATGCAGTTTGCTACATTTCCACTAAAGTATGTCTATTAACCAGGACGGAACTGCAACAGCAGTCAGTTCTTTTTGAAATAGGTTTGCCTACACTGTTATTTGTGATGTTTTAATGCATCTGCTGTAACTATATTCTCCAGTGTGGCTCTATATCCCATGTCCCACTCTGTTCTTTCTGAAATTCATAGTGCACTGGTAAGAATTCATGGTCTAACCATGCCTAGCTATTTTGTACTCTGTTGCTTCTTAAGAACTCCCTTCTAGCCTTTAGCTCACCTTCTTGTACTGAGCTAGATATACCAACTGTAATCACGGTCTGACAATTGCAACATATTCTTCACTAAGAGACGCACACTCTGCAACCATATTTTTCATTAATCTAGTTACAGCAAGCACCAAATATAGTAAGTAGTGCCACCTGGTGGCCTAATAATTAATTTCCTTTTTTCTATCTGGGAGCCTAGTCCCACAACTGATCAGGTGGTGACATCCCTTCTACTGTAATAACATAGTGATCAAACCCGATTCCTGTAGCAACCTGTGACCTGATATTATATTGTTCCTTACTTACAGAGAATACTTAACTGCAGTTCTGACCAGAACATTATTTAAAATGTATTTTATGCCTAGCACATTTGTTAAAGCTTATTTTATGTCTAGATATCCCCAAACAAATGTTCCCAATTTATTCCACCTTAGCAAATAGACCATACTATACTAGTGACTGCTCATTTAATCCTGTTTATCTGGACATTGCAGTAGTGCAGTGGTTGCGTTGTTGCCTCATAGCAAGCGGTACTCCGGTTCAATTCTCGACTGGGGTTCCTTCTGTGCGGTGTCTGCATGTCCTCTCCTGATTTCGTGTGGGTTCCCTCTGAGTGCTCCGGTTTCCTCCCATGTTATAAAGACATGCATCTGGAGTTTTTCTCCCTGGGCCTCTGCTGAAAATTGGCTCTGTTCCAAGTCAGACTTTCTCGGTAAACAAATGTTAAATAAATACAAATCTCTTTTATTCTACAGCGCATCCACTGCATCGGGAATCAGATCCCTTGCCTTTAATTACTCAAGTTCAAAACCAGCAAAACTAAGCTAAAACCAGCTCTTTAACATACATTCAGGTTGTTATTTAAGTCTGTTACTGTTTTCCACAGGAATGGTAGCAGACAAGGTGCTATCTGCAGTTGAGTCCCCATCCCAGTAGTTAATCCCCTAGTACCTCAGCAGCCATAGCTGAGTAGAAAGTGTCCTGGCACTGCTGTAACATTAAGTTTCAGTACTCTAATGTGCTCCTATTCTCCCACCCATATTTGAAAGCTTACCTCTGCTCTTGCTGGTCCCCACATTTAACTATCTTTACATTTTACAGATGGCTATTCATTATTCAAATTGCAACAAAGATTGTATTAGTATACCATACCCTCTTCAAACTTGCTGATAGTTTATTGAAGATCCTTACAAGTGGACCTTGGTGACATCATCATGTCATCCACCTAGTGCCTTTTACCCCTCCCCCTACCCCCTGACCCATCTGAGATTTTAAATCCCCTGGATTCTGGGCGTCAGCTGCAGATCTCCTTCCCTGTACTGTCGGTCCACCATGTGTGTTTTAATAAATGTAAGTGAGCTTTATCTAATATCTGTAAAGTTTTTTACTGACTGATATGCATAGCTAGTGATAAACAAAAGTGTAACATCTGTTTTACAATTTACTGAGTTGGGTCTGTACTCGGCAAGCATTGCCTACAATATTATACTGCACATGGAGTCCTCTGCAATTTAACTGCTTAGCTTCTGTTAAATGGTTTGTTACCTATTGTGCTACGTGCTGTGTAATAATGTATGTTTAATTGCTGTTAAAATTACTCTGTATTAATGATGTAAATGCAGTTTGCTACATTTCCACTAAAGTATGTCTATTAACCAGGACGGAACTGCAACAGCAGTCAGTTCTTCTTGAAATAGGTTTGCCTACACTGTTATTTGTGATGTTTTAATGCATCTGCTGTAACTATATTCTCCAGTGTGGCTCTATATCCCATGTCCCACTCTGTTCTTTCTGAAATTCATAGTGTACTGGTAAGAACTCATGGTCTAACCATGCCTAGCTATTTTGTACTCTGTTGCTTCTTAAGAACTCCATTCTAGCCTTTAGCTCACCTTCTTGTACTGAGCTATATATACCAACTGTAATCACGGTCTGACAGTTATAACCTATTCTTCACTAAGAGACGCACACTCTGCAACCATATTTTTCATTAATCTAGTTACAGCAAGCACCAAATATAGTAAGTAGTGCCACCTGGTGGCCTAATAATTAATTTCCTTTTTTCTATCTGGGAGCCTAGTCCCACAACTGATCAGGTGGTGACATCCCTTCTACTGTAATAACATAGTGATCAAACCCGATTTCTGTAGCAACCTGTGGCCTGATATTATATTGTTCCTTACTTACAGAGAATACTTAACTGCAGTTCTGACCAGAACATTATTTAAAATGTATTTTATGCCTAGCACATTTGTTAAAGCTTATTTTATGTCTAGATATCCCCAAACAAATGTTCCCAATTTATTCCATCTTAGCAAATAGACCATACTATACTAGTGACTGCTCATTTAATCCTGTTTATCTGGACAGTGCAGTAGAGCAGTGGTTGCGTTGTTGCCTCATAGCAAGAGGTACTCCGGTTCAATTCTCGACTGGGGTTCCTTCTGTGCGGTGTCTGCATGTCCTCTCCTGATTTCGTGTGGGTTCCCTCTGAGTGCTCCGGTTTCCTCCCATGTTATAAAGACATGCATCTGGAGTTTTTCTCCCTGGGCCTCTGCTGAAAATTGGCTCTGTTCCAAGTCAGACTTTCTCGGTAAATAAATGTTAAGTAAATACAAATCTCTTTTATTCTACAGCGCATCCACTGCATCGGGAATCAGATCCCTTGCCTTTAATTACTCAAGTTCAAAACCAGCAAAACTAAGCTAAAACCAGCTCTTTAACATACATTCAGGTTGTTATTTAACTCACTTCCTATTTTCTACAGGACTGGAAGCAGACTAGGTGCTATCTGCAGTTGAGTCCCCGTCTCAGTAGTTAATCCCCAAACATCTCAGCAGCCATAGCTGAATAGAAAGTGCTCTGGCACTGCTCTAACATTAACTTTTAGTACTCTAACATGCTCCTAGTCCCCACCGTATTTGAAAGCATACCTGTGTTCTTGCTGGTCCCCACATTTAACTATGTTTACATTTTACAATTGGCTTCTCAGTATTCAAATTTCAACATATAAAGAGTGTATTAGTGTACCTACCCTCTTCAAACATACTGATAGTTTAATGAAGATCCTTACCTGTGGACCTTTGTGCAGCCCCACGCTGTTTGCCCTCACTACTGCTTGGGCTCACTCCTCTCCCCTACCCCGCCCCCATTTCCCACCCACCACCACTACTCCTAGGTCTTATACCTAACCATATCCTCCCACCACAACTACAACCAATCACAGATTAGGCACTCCCTCTTACAAACCTTCCATTAACCTATCCCACATTACATCCCCCTCCATACCCCCGCCTACAATAATGAAACCCTCACATGATCATAGATTAACCACAATCCTTGCAATCAATCTTACTATCCTACATATCCTAACACTAACATACTACCTCACCTCCTACCATAACACACTAAATGCTACCTATGCTACTCCAACAAAGCATACCTCAACTTATATTCCTCACACTCCTCACTACAGCCTACACATATCCCCAAGCCTCCACCATGACACTACAATAACATCTAACTCACTCATATTCCTCCAATCACTCCTAGGTCACCAAGTACAAGCAAGTATATTGCCATCCTAACTAAGCTCACCAAATTCTTACACCATATAAACTACCAACTGATCCTGGCAGGAGACATGCACTCAAATCCAGGGCCTAACCCTATACAAACTGCCACAGCTAATTCAACCCTCTCCTCTAGCCAACTACCCACTACTAGACCAAAAAAACAGTATTTTAATCCTGAACGTAAATATTTGGAGTATTAACAGTAAGGTACACTCATTGCATGCACTACTATCCACCTATTCCACTGATATATTATCTCTGACTGAAACTGGCTAAATCCCACAACAGCAGACAATGAGTTCCTCCTACTGGATACAATGTACTATGCCATGATAGACTGTCTAAAAAAGGGAAAGGGGCAGCATTACTTTATAATAACACCTTAAACATCACCATAATTAATCTGCAAATCCCTCCCTTCAACAATTCTGAACTCCTCCAAGCTAAACTGAAACTTAGAGACAAAAAGTCAATCAGTGTTATCACAAATCCCTTCCCTTGAAGCCTTCTTACAATGGACAAGTCAATACCTGCCCCCAGGAAACTATCGTCCTCTGTGACTTTAATATAGATTGGAACACATGTTCAACTATTAACCCCACAAACCATATCAACCTCTAAAGTTTCTCACAAGTCATTCAATCAACCACTAGACTAGGAAAAATAAACATCAAAGAAAGCCTCATAGACTGGATCTTAATAAGTAAGACCAGCACCTCTTACAAAGCAGGCATCCTTCCAGACTCCCTTAGTGACCATCTGTCCACCTTCCTACTAAAATTGAAATCCCAGGCCAAGCCCATCTCCATATTACAAACAACCCTGAACACAAAAAACTTTGACCCCAACAAATTCAAACTTGAGCTAAAGCACCATAACTGGAACATACTAAAAGTACTACCCCTAGAAGAAGCCATTACCCATTTCAATAACACTTTCCTAGAAATCCTAAATGCCCACGCTCCACTCCAGTCCACAAAACTCAAAATGAAAACAGCCTTCTGGCTTACCAAAAAGACTTCTTCTTCTTTCGGCTTTTCCCGGTTGGGGCTCGCCACAGCGGATCACCTGTCTGCTCATGATTGGCAGTGGAGTTTTACAGTGTCAAGTTGCCAGTCCAGTGCCCAACCTTCCACAGAAGGCACACACAGATGCACACCTAGGGCAAATTTAGAGTGTCTAGTCCACCTACAGCATGTCTTTGGGATGTGGGAGGAAACCGGAGCACCCGGAGGAAACCCACATGACCACAGGGAGGACATGTAGACTCCACACAGAAGGCACCCCAGACAAGAATTGAACTGGAGAACCTCTTGCTGTAAGGAGGCAATGCTAACCGCTTCACCACCGTGGCTGCCCACTTACTAAAAAGACTAAAAATAGAATATCAGAAAGGAACAGAGCCTGGAATCGCTGGAGAGTCACAAAAACCCCAGCAGCCAAGGAACAATTCCAAAACTTAGAAATTAGACAAAAAAGCAGTTCTAGATAAAAATAACTATTTCCTACAGCTACAAAACAAGCATAAAAAAAACAAAAAAATTCTGGGCAGGAATAAATAAACTACTCCACCCTGGCAGACCTTCCACCACATCTCTAACCTCTACAAGTGAAATCATAAATATACCAGACACATTTAACAAATACTTTATAGAAACTATTTCCAATCTTGTTCAAAAACAGCCCATATCAACAACTAATTATCCCAAACCTATAGATAGACCCAAAACAACTTTCCAATTTAAACCCGTCCCTACCATCTATGTCAAAACGCTGCTAACCAAACTTAAACCTTCTACACTAGCAGCTGATGGCATCCCTGCTGAATACCTTCAGCTGGCTACCAATGAACTTGCCCTCCCAATATCCATCCTTCTAAACAGATCTATCTCAGAAACCTCAATACCACCCATCTGGAAGACCTCCTATATTATCCCCCTACACAAAGGCAGCACCTCCACCAACCTCACTAACTATTGCCCCAATAGCCAGGGTGTATATTAGATGAACGAAAGTTCATCTTAGTGAACGGTCACATGAGCGAATATCCAGGTACTCAAAACTGCAATTGTGGGAGGCTGCACCCCCCACACCCCCCGTAAATATATATTCCAACTCCGAGATCACACTACAGTGAGGAAAGGGCAAATATTCCCATCTTCACTGTACCACGATCTCACAATTGCGGTTTCGAGTTCCGCAATATTTGCTCATGTGAGCATTCGCTAAGATGAACTTTCGTTCATCTAATATAGAACCAATAGCCATTGTGTCTCGACTAGCTAAAATACTTGAGAAATGTACACACCACCAATGTATGTCATACCTGCTCAAGAACCAACTTCTTTCTCTTACCCAACATGGATGTCGGCCTGCTCACAGCACCATCACTGCCCTACTTTCTTTCACAAACCTCATTAACCAAAACAAACACGCAGGTAATCTAACATCTGCCATACTCTTATACCTTATGGTCAACCATCTTAAACTAGTACAAGCCCTTACTGACCTTGGCCTTAGTAACCAAGCACTAGGCTTGTTTCGGAACTATCTACAAGGAAGACAACAAGCAGATCAATGTGACGCAATCTATTCTCACTGCTACCCATCCCCACAGGAGTCTCACACGGATCCATTTTAGGTCCCCTCCTATTCTCCATTTTCATCGATAATCTCCAAAGCATCTGTCAAGATGCAACAGATATACAATACACTGACTCAATATTTGTCTGTTCAGACGGTGATCCTTAGAAACTCCTCTCTATCACCCAGAAAGCCTTCCATACCACTGAAAACTGGTTTCTTAACAAAAACCTAATACTAAATCCCCACAAAAAGCAAACTGTTGCAATTTACACCTAACAAATCTACCAGGATACCAAGCCCATTTAATAGTGTGTCCAGGGGTGGGACTATCATCTCCCCTGATACTCATACTAAACTGCTAGGAATTACTATTGATAATAACCTCAAATTTGATCAGCATATAAATCAAACCATTACAAAATATCCACAAAAAATGGTCAGTCTACATAAAAATAAACCATTTCTAACCCAACCTGCTAGAATAATAGTTGCTCAAACTCACCTCCTTTCCACACTATTCTATACCTCGCCCATTTTTACCAACCTACCCAAAACCAAAATCACCAAACTCAATACCTGTTACAATCAAATTGCCAAATTTGCTACCGGTGCCACCCACTGAGCCCACCACTGCCATCCCCTAAAACAACATGACTGCCTTCAATTTCCTAATCTCCTAAACTATCATCAACTTCCCTTTGCCCACAATCTCCTACTACTCTCAGATAATACTTCAGCACTGGTGAATCTACTAGAACTACAAACTAATACTAGACAACTTCGCTCTAGCGACTAAAAACTATCAAGGTCACCAAGACCAAGAACACAGCAGGAGACTCCCTCTTCCCTAACTACAAAGGCAACATTTGGAATGCCCTACCTTCTGCTACTACCTCAGCAGTCTCAAAGGTTACTTTTAAACGTTTCCTGAAAGATCACCTAAAATGCACTTGGATATGCACATGTTCCCCACCAGGCTGACCTCCCCAAACCCCCCTCCCACCCTCTTCCTCTTCCTCCTGCCTTCTGACTCTGCTTCATCACTAAAAGAATGCAGCTTTTAATTTCTAGCTTCCTCCTAGTTCCACCTCTAATTCTAGCCCTTTAGCCAATACCCATACAGATAGAGGCACTAAATCACTGCTAGGACACTCTGTTATAAATCTGCTAAGCTTTACTTTTCTCTTTACAATTCTACTCTTGCTTTATAATTAAGCTACTTACACTTTTCTGCTTTCTTACTTAACCTTTTATCCTATCACCCAACTCTGTCTCTTCTCCTGCCACTATACTCCTTACTATGTCTAACTGGCTTGCAACTCAACTTTATAAAGCAAAAGAATGCAACCTCTACTCCCAATGTTCACCATTATACAATGTATCATCCTAAAACTATAAAAGATGAGTTCATTCTAATGTAAATATGTTAAATTTTAAGCTTCAATGCTATGTAACTAGTCAATGTTAAGATTGGTACTATCTAGGTAAACTTGAAGGCTTCTGTATACTCCTTATATTTTGCTTAAAATTTAATTTGTGGAGCTTTTCTTCCTAGGCCTCCACTGAAAATGGACATGCAACTAATCAGACTTTCCTGGTCAAATAATGTAAAATAAATAAAAATAAAATAAATTATCTTACAATAATGTATTTGTGCAATTCAACCTAGGAAAGCATTATTAGTAAATAGGTTGATAAAGGAGGCAGTGCAATATGTTTATCTTTTGTATATAAAAGCTTTTTTTCCTCTCTTAGATGGTGAAGCAAATTGCACTTTTATTTCTTGTTGCAGTACGTCCTTTTGATGTCACAATCTACTTACTATATAGTGCAGTACACATCAATGCATTGTAGAATTGAAAATGAATGGTAACTAACATTACTAGGAAAATCAAATGGCCTGCTATATTATGCACTAACTTTTAAACTTTTATGATGGGTGTATTCAATTAATTCTATAAGTAGATTTATGGCTTACTATCTTGGCCACTGCTGGTAGATGATTAGAAATTAATTAGCTATTGTAGGACTTTATGAAATGTTTTCAGATGTGGATGCAATGGATTGTAATTTGGGACAAGTGGAATGTGAAGGATGAAAAAAGGTTTATATTTATTTTTCAAGTTGTGTGCAGTGGAGGATCAGACAGAGAACAAGAGAGGAGTCACTAACTAAAAACTCGAGAAATTACATGGGACTAGATTCTTTGATTATATTATATACAGTTGAATGCATAGAGTAAAAAATATAGGGGGCTAAAATCTAATATTAGGATGGAAGATGGAGAAGGAGCTCCTTGCTCTGCTTTAACATTATGATGGCAGTCATTAGCACATATAAGAGTTTACTGGAATGGAGCCTATAGGTGGGGGGTAGAAATTCATGAAGTTATTTGAAATAAAATGTAGAACAATGTCTAGGACATAAAGTTTGATGATGTGGGGTATGGATAGCTGTGTGGTTCACCTGGAGGATAATGGGGTGGGCATTATGGCAGTGACTTATTAGCAGTGGATAAAGTAGAATGCAACAGAAGTCCAAAATGGGAAGCTTTTCACTTCAATAGAAATTACTGGGTCTAGCTCTTTGACAGGAACCTCAGCATTCAGAGAAGAGGGAGGTTATGGATTTTTATAGTGTGCAAGTTGAATGTGGTGGTTTGAATAACATTGTCAAGAGGGCAAGCATTATTAACTGATGGGCAGGGAAATGGATGGTGTGCTGATGAAGGATAATAAAGTGTTAAGGCTGGAAACTCTCAAGCAGGGATCTAAGGATTACAAATGCTGAATTTAGACTACAACAAAGGAGGGATGAAAATTCGGGCTTAGAGATTTTTCTTATGAAAAGTTTAGATTTGCTGACAAAGTTAGAAATTGAAAGTGGGGTAGGTAGGTCGGTAATTATAAAATGTATTGTAGAAATTCAGGCATACTTAAATTCCTTTCTACAGTCCAGATTGTGATGAACATCAAGGTGTGATATAACTTTTTGTGGCAGTGAACAGGGTAATACAGAGAGTGGTGTAGTTTCTGTGCAGATATTTCAGTGTGGCTTCTGTAGACAGTGAGTATAGGCTGTCTATGAAAAAGAAAAACAGCATTTAAACCACAGAAGATATCTGCATATAGAACTGGAGACCAACAAATTGAAGGCTATATTGATGGTTAGCAGTAGAAGTGAAGTGAGGTTTATACTTTTCCATGATTCAGCTGTGCAAGCTACTAGGAAAGAGTATTTGTTTCTAGATGCTGATGATGTGGGAGAGATTTTCCATGATAAGATTATGGAGGTGGGTTAGTGATATGACATCCTGTTGATGACTTAGTATTTAAGGACACAGAGGACCAGTAATGGAAGGGAAGACTCTTTAACTGGAGGCACTTAAGAGATGGCTCATTTATCACCAAAGGATGACAGTGATAGTGTGGAACAGAATGTACCTCCACAAGAAGGAAAATGTTAGGCTTAACAGAAGAAAGAGGGCAAGATGTGAAAGATTTGGTGAAAGAGATTGGAAACTAACATATTTAGAGTACAATGAGCAGTACTAAATGGTAGGAATGAAAACAGGGAAGGCTCCAAAAAAGATAAAGAGAAGAACATTCAGCAAAGGTCACAGCATAAATCAGATGCAGAAAGGCATGTTGCTGGGCCTTAGGGAAGACTGAGGCTAAATTACTGGAAACAGATTAGAAGGATAGAAGTAAGAAAGACAGAGCTCAGTGCTTGAAGGTTGAGATTTGGAACAAATAAGGGAACTCCATTGAGATAAGGGAAGTATTCTACATTTCTTATGAGAAACTGTATACAAGTCCATTGAAGAGTTTCCTGTTGTGAGAAGGGAGTACCATATGGAGATTGCAGGAAGTAATTTCTTTGGAGAGGAAGAAAGGGGTACATTATCTAACAAGAACTTGACTGAAGTCTTACATGTCAAAAGGAAAATTGCAATAGGGGAGTGGAAGAGGTTGCCAATTACCAGATACTTTTTTTTCAAAGTCATAGAGCAGCAGGTAGCTACAGACTTTACAGTGGCTTTTAATGTGTATTTTAAGGGAAGGAATTCCAAACCTTCATGAATGGAAGGCAGTATAGATGCCATTCCAAAAGTGAAACAAGACATGGAAGCACTAAAAACTTATACACCAGTTTTACTGATAAATTTTAATGGAAAGATCTATATAAGAGTTCTTGGGGTTAGACCGATACATGTATCTCGTTTTGCAGCTAAGCACCATGTCAGGATTGCTGTAAAATCCCGACTATGACCGAAGTGCCCCATGTTTGACTAATGTCTCAGGCACTTGTTGGTGCTGATGTGACGGAGGAGAAAAATGGTGAGGCTCACTCTGACCTCCTCCATTCAGAGGGATGGGTCATGTGTTTAAATGGGTCATGTGTTCAAGGCACACTCTCTGTGGGAGAATCCCTAGTGGAGACTGAGGATCATGCAGGGTGGCTGTCTACAAGGAGGGGCAGGGCCATTTGATCCCATCACAGGGATGTATCACCATGCATCACAGTGTTTTTTTTCTGGATTTTTTCTAGAAACAGTGGACAGCTTTTTGATAATAAAACGACATCAAATCAAAATGTTGATCTTGAACTTTCTGGAGCATGTGTTGAAAAAAAAGTAGGGAAAGGTTAACTTTAATTTATTATGAGGTTATAGCTTTGTATCATAATTTGACCCTGATGGCCATGGGAAATAATGACAGGTCTTGACAGAGAATATCATCAGTGGTGATCAGTTCCACCCCTGATATTCTTATTTGCAACCAATGTTATGGTACAGAGGATCTGAAAAAGACTTAAGTGAAAAATGGGGATAAAAATGGGTAATAACATTTGAAAGTCTTAACATTTTTGATGATACCTGCATGGTTTTGTTATGGAATGTGGTGAATAACCTGTCAGACATCTCAGAGAAGTTTATTGAGTTGCACAAACAATCAGGGCTTCACTACCTTCTTAAAAAGTTGGTAATAGTAGCAGCGAAGGATTGAATGTATAAGTCTGCCAGCGCAGAAGACATGAGGTACAAAATACTTGGGATTGAAGGTATATGGGAATAACTGTGAGCCAAACTTGTTTGATAGGTAGGTTGGTAGGGTCAAGATGCTTTCATCATGCATTTATTTGCTTATAAATTAGTTGGCATACTGATTAAGGTCTTTGCCTGCCATGCACAAGGCACATGGTTTGGTCCTGATGCCCTGCCAATGTCTGTTTGGAATTTGCATGTTCTCATACTGTGTCTGCAGTGTCCCTTCCATGTCCAAAAACATGCTGAGTGTTTCCATCTGAAACTCACCCAAACATGGAGTGGTGGGCATCTACTGTGGTGTGCAATATCACCAATACAGGAGAATATAAATCACAAACTGGGCAGCATGACAGGGCTAACCACTTGGCAGTGTAAAAATGTGCTCTAGGTGATTTGGTCATGCTGACTAATGTCGCCAAAATAGGCATGGGTATTTGCTGGTGGTAAGTGGGTACTGGCATACTCTGACTTGCACCAGGGAGCCATGCTAATGGTAAGAGAGGATGTATGTGCCTCTATTGGCCAGTGTGTGTCCACCATAAACCCCAACAGCCCTGAGACAATAAGCTACTGGCCAGTGTCCAGTTGGGTTACCTGGGATAGCTCTGTTGAGCGAAAGCCGGACATAAACTAATCAACCTGCTAAACATGAACTAAGAACTGCTATATTCAGTGTAAATTGGATGACAGGATGCCCCTGGAAGAAGATGGCATGATGGTAAGGAGGAGGCTGGACATCTTATGTATCCAGGAGACAAGATGAAAGGAGGGTGCATCAAAGACATTTATCTTGGGATCCAGACTCTACTACTCAGGAGGTGGACAGACTAGAAATGGTGTTGGAATTGTGGCAAGGGAGAGGCTTCAGAAGACACTGAGGAATGCCATCAGAATTAATGACAGACTTGTGGCAATCAAATTTTGATATAAGTATAGGGCTGTATTCATATTCTCAGCCTATACCCCACAGCAGGGTTGCGATAGTAAAGAAATGAGTGAATCAGACAGCAGTTGCAGGATATAATAGATAAAGCAGGACAACATGAATTGGTGTTGATAATGAGGACTCAGATGCACATATTGAGACAGACAGAACAGGATATGAGGACTGCCTGGGTACACATGGGTGGGGCAAAAGGAATAAAGAAAGAGATGCCATTCTAGACTTCTGTCTGGCAAATGGCTTGATGGCAGAAACAGTGCTCAGCAAGAGAGACAGTCACAAGATCATATACAAGAATGGCCAACATGCAACTCAGGTAGACTTCCTCCTAGTAAGGAAAGGGCACTGGGATAGAATCAGTAACTGCAAAGTCATCCCCAGTGAAACTGTCAACCCACAGCATAAACCACTGGTTGCCATAATCAGCTGCAAGCAATGGTCAGAGAAGGCTCTAAGGTCAACAGAGACCAGGGTAAAGATCTGGAATTTGACTGGAGAGAAAGCACAATGGTTCAAGGAATTATGCATGGTTCTATCACCTCAAGTAGAAGAGGAAATAGGTGGAGGTGAAGAAGAATGTTGACTGCTCAAAACAGCATGTGTGAGGACTATAGGACCGATATGCAGCTGAGACAGGTATGGAAACCCTGTACATGAGAAAAACTGGTGGTGGAATGCAGAAGTCCTGGAAGTCAAGAAATGAAAGTAGGAGTGCAGAAAAAAGTGAGAGATAAAAAAACTGACCAGGCTAGGAAGGAATACTGATTGGCTAACAAAGAGGCTAACAAAGGAGCTGCAGTAACAAAGGCCAAGGAATCAGAGGCACTCTACTAGCTTATGAAATTGACTCAGTAGATGGCCAAAAAAAAAAGTATATCAGGTTGCAAGGCAAAGACAGAAAGATAAATAAAACAGTCAGGCACCCTTCATAAGGGATGCCAGCAACAACCTGTTCACTAGTCCTCAGGACATCAAATGCAGAAGGAAAGAGTACTTCCAACAGCTTCTGAATGAAGAAAACCTCAAAGATGCTCTACTGCCTACAATGAGATAAAACAAGGAGCCCACTATAAAAGAAGCAAAAATAGCACTAAGGAAAATGAAGTTAGGAAAAGCAGCAGGCACAGATGAGGTCACAGCAGAAATTATAAAGATGTTGGGTGGGATGGGGAAAACATAGCTCCTGAGGCTACTCATAGTGTGGAGAGACAGGCATATCCCAGATGACTGTACAATAAGCATACTAGTGCTAGTGTTCAAGAACAAAGAGGATATTCACAACTATGGTCAATACAGAGGTATCAAACTCCTTTCACATTGCATGAAAGCTCTGGAGAGGGCAACTGATAAAAAATATGCAGTGTAGTGGAAAGTAACGTGGAAGATGAGCAGTTTGGATTCAGATCAGGATCCAACACAACTGACCTGATGTTTGCAGTGAGATGGATAATTGAGAAAGAGCTGGAGGTGAAGGGGGAGTCCAACTGGGCATTCATAGACATGGAGAAAGCATGTGACAAGGTGCCAGGAAAGCTGATTTGGGCATTCCTGTGGTAATTTAAAGTTCCAAAATCATTGATGACATTAGTTATGTACAAAGATCCATTGACTGAAGTATGAACAATGTTTGGTCTCACATAGGGGTTCCCAGTGGTCCAGTGGGAGTGGGTGCGCATCAAGGTTCATCTCTGAGAACATTGCTTTTCATACTGTTGATGGACTAAATTAGCAAACAGGTTGGACAGGCAGATCAACAAAGTTGCTAAATACAGCATTACAGGCAGACTCTGAGCAAAAACATCAGTAAAGGATTGGGGAATGGAATTCAAAACTGAAGGCATATTGGATGAAATGGAATACCGATAACACTGTTGTAATGGCAGCAAATGGGGAAAATCAGAAGAAGCTGAGAACTGAGATAGGTAGGAAAATAGTAGAACAGGCTACTAGCTTCAAATATATGGGAAGGGTGGTTGAGGAAAAAGGAAGTCTGAATGAGGAGGTCAAAGCTATACTCAGAGGGCTGCAGCCAACTTGTACCGAGTATCAAGTGTAGTGTGTGACAGAAGAATGCCAAAGAAACAGAAAAAATATGGTATACAAAACAGAGGTGCAACCAGTAGCACTGTATGGTACAGAGACCTGGGCAGTAAATACAGAACAGTTGAGGAACGTAGAGGTGATGGAAATGAAGTGCCTGAGAAGGGTAGTGGGATGCACACTGTGGGACAGGTTTAAAAATGAGGGCAGAAACGCAGAAGACAAAGTAGCTCCAATTCCAGAAAGGGTCAGTGAGAACAGATTACATTAGTTCAGGCACATGTGCAGAAAAGCAGAGGACAATCTGGTAAAAAAAGATTTGGGGACAGACAGGAAGAAGTCAAGATGAAACAAGGACTTCCAGGAAAGAGGTGGATAGATTATGTAAGAGAAGACCTGCTACAGCCAAGCAAGAATGTCAAAAAAGGTAAGAGAGTGGCACTGAACTGGAAGAGATAGTAACAGTTGATACTACACCCTGACCCCATGTAGAAAGTGGGAAAAGGTGGTTGATGATGGTGATGATGATGCATACAGTTACAAACTTGGTTTGGCATAATATCCTGTACATAGCTAATCAAATCTCAATTATCCCAGGCAAGATACAACTCAATAACTTAAAAGACTTATGTAGGAGGTTTGTATATAGGGGTAAAGAGAGAAGTTTTGGTAAAGTGTGACTAAATGTACTAGAGAAATAAAGGTGGCTGGGAATCCTGGCCTTCACTATCTACCCTGTGAAGGGGAATAGAGCACAACGGTCAAAGATGGGTTAGGTGAAAGAAAAAATTCAATCTAAAAGGAGGGAAGGCATGTCTGTTTAGACTAATTGATGGCAGAGAAGCTATGAATGGAAAAAAAAATATTTGGTCAGGGGTAAAAGAGGAGTGAAAATGATTTGGGGTAGAGAGAAAGCATTTAGAATGCAATGATGCAATAATGGAAAACCTATGGTATATGGGGAATTAGAGAAAAGGAAAGATGTGAAAATTAAAGAAGGGGTGTGACTACATGGAAAACATTTGAGCAGTCATGTAGAAAGTGTGATATTCCAAGGCGATAATGGTTAGAGAACCTGAGCGTGTCAAAAGCATTGCAGGTTGGAGGAAATTGAACTTACACAGAAGAAAGTAAGAATAAAATGTGATGAGGGTATTTAGAGCTACCCATTTGAGAACCTATAAGTTAAGTATATTGAGTAAGTTTTCTAAGAACACTGGGTAGGTGACGATAAAAGTTCAGGGGACTAAATCCACACTGAGTTACTAAATGGGATGGATAGAAAATAGGGTAATGTGGATGAACTTGTGGAGTGTCATCAAGTTAATTAGGAGAATTAGCCTAGTGAATGATAAACCACTGAGAATACAGTAAAGGAGTCACCTAATACACAGGTAGGTTAGAAGTGAGGTGGAGGAAGAGACATCATATGTATCCTGTTGGTGGTGACATCAGAGAGAAACATGAGAGGTCCATATCTGGTGGGACTATCCTGAAGTGAGAATATCATGGGCAAAATATTAAAAACTAGCTACAAAGGTTTAACATAAAACAACAAGAAATACTTCTTATTTTGGGGATTTGAAGGGAACGAGCCATAATAGGGACTATCATGAAAAAAGATAGACATTGAGGAAGTTTTAGCAAAGGAGGAAAATATGTCCTTATATTCTCCTTTCATTTGTATATTATGAGTAAAAACAGGGGCTAACTGAAGTGTGTTGGTGAGTTGAAGGCTATGAGAAAGAAAGCTTGACTATAATCTTGAAGAATTTACAGAATTGCATCTTGAGAAGCAGTAAAAGAGCTATATTTATCATAGAAGGGATATATCATACAATGGAGAAACTCAAAAACCCATGCATTCATCTCAGAGCTCACCTAGTAAAGGCAGTATATGTGTGTTGCTCATAAAACTTATTTTACTGCATCATTGCAAAGAAAGAACTAGACCCGAGGCTTGCAGAAATTGTTTGCTTCCATTTTATATTTTTTCTAAGCTTATTATTTCCTTCTTTGATTAAAATGCTGATGTTTGTTGATGTTTTCATACCACTGAATTGCTTTATATGAATACAATAAAGTCTGCTTACAAATACTGTTATTTTAAATGTTTTAATAAACATTTAAAATGATTACATAGTATATGAAGAATTGAAATATAACACAATATGTAAACAAATTGAAATGTATTGTTTTAAGATAAATTTAAAATCCAATTATTTACATTCTATACAAAATGCCTTAGGCGAAATTTTTAACAATTAACACAAGACATACATAAAACGTAAACAATAAATAAAACGTATATTAGTTATATTAAAGATGAAAATGTTTCATTGAGGGCTTATACTTTCAAGCAAGGATTATTCTTGAGTTTGTTACGATAAAGCCTATTTTACTGTTATTTCTTTGGCTGCTGTGTCTTTCTAAAGGATAAGAAAATCTTCAAATTGTGATTCTGCAGGATCCTTACAGTTTCTTGTAATACTTTTCCTGGCCACAGCAAGTATTGTCCAAGTTAAGTAAGAAAAGTCATTTTTTTATATTTTTATTTTTAAAATAATTTTTATTATTAAACAAAATCTTTAGTTAAAATGAAGGTGTCATTCCATAAAGCTTTAAAACATCTTGTACCTTTTCTTAAAATGTATAAACCATAAAACATTGTCATTTTTTGACTGCTTACAAATATTGTAGACAGTTGTCTGTTTGTCCACTAACCATATTTCACAAAATCTTTGCATTTTTGCAGTTCTGCATTGAAAACAACACATTTTGGGTTTTCTTCTCTCTTCTGATCACTATCATCATGTCCCGTATTACCTTATCACTTTAAAGATCCTGGAGTAAGAAAAAAGCTTTTACTCTGATGATTTTATTTTCCCTACCTACTACTTTTATTAGCTTCATATACTTCACAATTATTTTAAATATGAGCATTTTACTTAAGTTTCCACATACTGCTTTTGGTAGTCAGTTCATGTATGGCAATGTTTTGCTCATGCACTTTCCATATTTCCTTTTCTGTTTTGGGGGGAAAATCAGAACCATTTTCAATTCTCCATTTAAGAATAAAGTATTTTGATTTTGAACCTTTTATGACATTCTTTCCAGAGGATTTAAGTTTTTTACAGTCCTTAGTTCAAGAACAACAGTACTCTGGTCTTCACCTTGCTTGACAGTTTTTTTTTTCTTGCAGAAAAATCAGTAGTGATCTGATATGAGACACTGTAATAGTGAATCAATGTTTGGGATGACCCAGCATATGTGTTCTTCTTTCCTATGACAGACTTCCCCAACTGTAACATTATGTTGATAACAACCACTGCTGTTCGAAGCTCAGTAATTGAATGAAGCAATATACACCAAGAGCCTTCATTTCTTTTGCCATTCTAAGATCTACACTGACAGACATCTTTGAAGTTGAAATAGTTAAGATGAACTTTCTGTAGTTTATTGTTACTCCTAATAACTGCAACAGGACAACTATCTGACTCATGCTGCAGCAGAACTTTACTTACCTTTGTCACAATTAAAAAATCATCCAGACAAGTGAAGATCCTGATTTTCTTATAATTAATGAATATATGCTAAAAACACAATAAAATAAAATAGAATAAAATAGAATAGTATAATTATGGCAGCACCCATGTATTTTAATTCATTTGAGTTATTTATTTATTATTTTTATAAGTTTTATCAAGCACCATTAGTGGAATGCTTTTACAATAATGTACTTCAGCTGTCTGACAACATACACTCCTATTTTATTGTGTATTTTAGAATATATTCATTAATTTAGCACAATATTTATAGTTATATATTTCCAATTTTAACTTTGTAATGGCTTTGTGTAATGATTTTTACATATTATTTATGTATATAGTATACTACAACTCCATTTAAATAGTGTTTGTGATATTCCCTGCAACGTGTATTGTCCTTTTTGTGATTAATTGGCCTTCAGTATTTAATAACAATATTAATGGTTGACACAATCACTATGATGAAGTCTATGTATATTTGAAAGTAGATGAAACCGCTCAATATTTATTTTATTTACTTTATTAAATGGTTGGTTGCAGTGTTGGCTTTGTCTTTTTTTCATTTTCTGAAAAGTAAGTACATCTGGCCAGAAATCTAGATAGCTAATTAGCATACTTTTTGTGTAAATAATAACATAGCTCCTACCATTTCAGGCAGGTTACGAGAAACCACCCCTCAGAAACAGGAGCTTAAAAAACCAAGAGCAACAAAATGATGCAAAATATAAGTGTAAATAAATATAAACCAGCACCAAAATACGACTGTTAGCATACAAATCCAGGTTTAATGTAACAAGATAGGTAAGTGCTTTCACACATTAAATGTGCTTCTTCAGACAACAAAAAAATAAAATCAGGCACATTATATAATGCATTCATCTAATGTAATAAAACAATTAACCAATAAGAACACTATTTCAATTAATCAATAAAACATTCTCCTTTATTTAAAGAGGCCTCTGGTTTTCAAAGCCGGCTTAATAGAGGCCTTTTCATTAATACCAGGAAACCTGTCTGCCTGCATGATGATAATCCATGACAGTTCCCTTTCCTCAGTAAAATTTCTGAAGTCACCACCCCGAATATTAGGAATCACCATCTCAATTACCCTAATCTCAATTACCCTAAAACCAAACATATGCTCACGTCCACATTCAACATTATGCTTGTCAAGGGCATTATGTACATCAACTATATTTATACTGTTGACAGGCTCTCTCATTTTTGCCAGCAAAGACCTATTGGTCTTGCCTATGTAGAAACAATCACATGCTCTACACTTGGCTAAATAGACCAGATTTCTGCTTCTACAATCAGCAGTAACATTAAAACGAAACCTCTTATTAGCAGATGGATGAAGAAAATCCACACATATATCTATAAACGTGCAAAAATTGCATCTTGAGCAGCAACACATCCGAGGTCTGCTCACTAATTCTCCCTTCTCCTGTGTGGAGTTTTTAATAACACAACTGTCTCTTCAGAGACTTTTTGTTTTTACAACTAAACCTGAGATATTCACTTACAATGAAGTGAACATCTAGGTCTAAATGCAAGATAGACCAATTGTTCTTAATAATTCCTGTGATGTCACTGATATCACTAGTATAGTAGAGAGACATGGGAAGTGTCTCCTTCTTCATGGGGCTGTTTTCAATCTCATTAGATGAACCCACTCTATGTGTGAAAAAGGGTCTATGCCTTCCCCTCCTATTTTCATGTGTAAAACGGATAGCATCAGCCACCTCCTTCTTCTTATAACCCCTATCAATCAATTCCTGTGGAAAACAATTAATATCTGCCTCATACAGCACATCTTCATTATTCAATCTTGACAGGTGCATACATTGACCTTTGGCAACATATTTAAAGACATGACCCGCATGCATACTATTAAGTTGTAGCAGTGTATTTTTTCTGCAACTTTTTCTGTGTAAAGTAGTGGTCAAATGTCCCAGAGAATTAACAAAAACCTTTATATCTAAATAATCTATTTCTGTCATTGAAATCCTAAAAGTAAATGATAAAAATGGCACAGTATTATTTAAATGGGATCTAAAACTAAGCAGCTGTGCCTTTGTTCCCCTCCAAATCAAAAAAAAAGTCATCCACAAACATTCTTTATAGTATAATGCTCAATGAAAGACCAGAGTCAAAGATATGTTTCTCCTCCCATGCAGCCATAACAATGTTGGTGTAGCTAATGGTGCAACTAGTGCCCATAGCTACACCAACCTTCTGTAAGAAGAGATGTAGATTAAACATAAAAATGTTATTTTCTAGGGCCATTTCTAAAAATTAACATACAAGATCAATAGTTATCACATCGTAGTCACTTTTAGTTATTAAAAGTTCCTTCAACATTGTAATACCGTCCACATGCGGAATTCATGTGAAAGAGATACAACATCCAATGTGACCAAGAAGTAAGTCCCATCAAAATACAAACCATTTGTGGCCTCATATAAATCGCCCAAAAATTGCTGTGTATCCCTCAAAACTTGCATCTGTGCATTGAGAACAGATCTTAACTTTTTCTCTATAAAAACAGAGACTGGCTCTGTAATCCAGCCTCTGCCAGACACTATAGGTCTGAAAGGAGGTCTCTCTTTGCATTTATGAATTTTAGGTAGTACTTGAAACACCAGGACTACAGGATGTTTCACTGTTAAAAATCAAACAATTCTTTAGAGATTAAATCACTCCGTAGGCAGTCACTCAAACGAGTTAATTCTGTCACATACTAAATTGACATCTTCATAACTAATTTCATTATAAACCTCAGTGTCATTCAACATTCCCATCATACTGTTATCATAAAAATCAGAATCCATCAAAACAATGGATCCCCCTTTATATGCAGACTTTATAGTTAGCTCTGTGTCCCTCTGTAACTCCAACAGCACTTGCCGCTGGCCAGCATTTAAATCACCAAACATCTTTCTCAAACCCTCATCATTCTTAGCAGCCATTAAGTTATATTTACATTTTCTAGAAAATGTTTCAAGTACAGGATTCAACAAGGGTTGAAAAACACTGGGTCTCCTAAATGAGACACCCTCAGTAGTATGATTCATGTCAGCATGCATTACTTTAAGCATGACATTTCTAACAAACTTTTTAACATCTATAATAGTATCACTTGGACAAGAGCCCTGAGCTGGAATAAATGATAGACCATGCTCCAGTAAAGATATTTGTGCTACAGTCAACTCTTTTCCAGAAATACTGTATATTACCAAACCACATGGTCCTTCCCCATGGTTTTTAAAGTCTGAAATCTGCATCTTCCATCAAATGCTGCTGCTTTCTCCCTCAGCTCTGGGAACATGAATAGTGTGATTTCTCCCTCTGTCGAATAGGAAGAGGTAAAGGGAATGTCTTCATAGAGCCAACCACATTTGTAGACTTTGGCCGTACATCTACAGGTTTAGAAAACAAAGCCAGATTTAAAGGGGAACTAACTGACGTACTGGCAATTTTAGTATAGTCCATATTATTCCTACTATCAGAATTTTTGTTCAAATTATGATCATTAACAGAAAAAGTCTTAGATACAGCTATATTCTTCTCTTTCTGGGGAGCATTATTATTCTCTACCACATCAGCGGCCACACTTGAATTTCTTGGCCAGGTGAAAACATTGCCCCTAGAAAAGTCAGTAGTGTCTCTTATTAATTTCTTCATTTTCTGAGCTCTCAGTCTTTGCTCATAGGAGGACACATTATCAATAACTCTGTCCATTCTCACTAAAATTCTTCTTTATGTAATTCAAGCATCACACTATATATTTTTCAACAGAATCAGTCAGTTCTTTCTCCAAAGGTTTAAAATGGTCTATTAATAGACGCATATAATTAAAAATGAGTTCCAAGTTCATCTGCTGCCACTTACTTAGTATGTCAGGATGAGTTTCTCCATAAGTTTGCATGACTAGAACCCATAGTCCACAAGGTATAACTTTATTGAACAGGCATGCCTCTAGGTGCAAGCATTGCCACTGAAGGTGTTTTAGTTTAAACAATTCATTTTCCAGTTCTCTAGTAGCATTCAGTAAACTCACATCATCTTTAACCACCTGGTCACCACTACTAATCACAGGCTTTATTAATAATGGATTACCATCAGTTTTCAGAAAGCTCAGGAACCGATCTTCACCTCTTTTCCTAGC
>NC_056741.1:99701285-99891285 GCF_019279795.1 Protopterus annectens
TAGCAGTAGGTAATAGAGGCTTAAGGTTACAGCTAGAAAGTAGCAAGGCAACATGTACCTTTCTAGGTTATTAACAATGACTTATATGCTATAAAGCATGTAATCTATGATATGATAGTATTTTATGATTTTATTGTTTTATTGTCATACATTTCTTCTTTTGTGTAACAAGAACATGAACTTTAATAGGAGTACATCAGTACATAGTGTCTAAGATGGCTGAAATAAATAAACTGCATAGGATAAAAGTGAGCTGATTAAACTTCCTGTTAAGGATGGGGCAGTGGCGCAGTTCAATTCTTGGGTGGGGTGCTTTCTGTGCAGAGTTTGCATGCCCTCCCTGTGTTTGTGTGGGTTTTCTCCCATGTCATAAAGATGTATGTCTGGAGTGTTTCTCACTGGGCCTCTGCTGAAAATTTGCTTTGTTCTAAGTCAGACTTTCGCGGTAAATAAATAAAATTGGTATTGTATGCGTATCAGAAGTTTATTATTAGATGGGACTCTGATTTTGCTATTTGCTGATACCATCATCCGTATTTTCAGGGAAATTAATTTGTACTTTTTGCAATATTTTCTGTGTCTGTGCCTCTTACAATGATATTGAGAGTCTAGAAGTATTTGAGAAAGCTCAGTGCAGCATACAAGCACTTGTTGTTAAACAAGTTTATTAATCATGACACTTTTAAAAAGTGGCATAGGTACATGCACAGTAATAGAATAAGAGAATAAACCATAATGGCACTGCTATTGTTATTTGCATGCAGTATACAGCTATGATTTCTTTTCAATACTAACTGAATTCCTGCCTTTCCCTAAAGTTTACTTGCTCCTCCTCCTGCTGAACGTTATTCTACGTTTACTCCATTTTTTTATCGCCTTTACAATATTTTTGGTAGTTCATTACTGTCAGTGTAGATTTTGATTTCCATTTTTAAGTAACTGTTTTTTGGTAGCCAGTAGCATTAATAATATCTAGGCAAGTCAGATCCTATACCCCAGCTCAAAATAATTTCCTTAGTTATAACCATTTGTCACCCTACCATTTCTGTCAAAGTGGTCTGCGTGGAATTTTTAAAATCCTTCAACTTTTTGAGAAATAAAACCTTTCTATGTAGTTGCTGGTCATTTGTGTTAACGTATCTTTATTGGCTAAACCCCAACTAGTTAAACCTTACCTTACCTTACAACAGACCATGTCTCTAAAATGCCTTCCAGATCTAATATTCAATGTTAACAATACATGTATGCTGTACTGGGAGTTCAGAAAATAGGTGAACATGGTATGTCTATAAATAATGAGACTGGCTTTATTGGCCTGAATGTATCAAATAGACTTAAACTGAAACACTTGTATGTCTATAAGGGGTAATTTGTATATGTCCCATAGGCCGCGACTATAGGAGGTTTAAAGCATTACACAGAAATAACTCCTGGTACCATGTGTAATAGTTTAATGAATCAATATGGAAAAATGTATTAACTTTAAGTAAACAATTTGTTGTTCCAGTCCTTTGGTGGGGATTCAGAAACATAATCAGTGTACCAAAAAATAGTTGAATAGAAACTACTGTTCACAAGCACAGTCTGGAAAAGAGATCACCTTATGTTCAAAGATACGTAGTGTTCCACAGTATATATGACTTTGGTGCATTGAAACATGTCATACCTCTCCATTTGTGGCAGTGCCACTAGATGCAGACCAATGGAAAACATGGATATACTCTACCTGGTATGCCACAGAGAGAAAAGCTCATCATCAGCTCAGAGATGTCATCTATATAGAGGAATGATAGTATGCATAGTCTTTTTTTTTCCTTTGGAAACAATGTCTAGCACTTGCATCTAAGGAATCTGAAGCTTGGTGTTAGACTAAAGCCTTGTTGTTTGTGGATATAAACAAGAATGAAAGTTTACCCTTTCAAGCAGCACACCTCTATATGTAAGACTTTATTTATTCATTGATTAATTAATTAATTTATTTGCTTGTTTGCTTTTTGGTGTTTGTTTGTTGAAATTATGTCTCTTTGTTAACCAGGTGGTTGGACTGCTCCATGGACAATTTTCAACCATGTCTCAAATGCATTTTTTTTAAACAATTCAGCATGCATAGTTGGTGCATGCAACTGTTTGAAGAAGTATATAAAAAATTGTAAAATGATTTTGAGATACAAAGTACATGTACAAGTCAAACAATCCTAGTTAATTCATAGCATTCATCACTTCTAAAGAGTCTAAGGTATCATACACCACTGAATCTAATATTGGTAAATTGTGTTTATAAGAAGCTTGATGACATATGACACTGGATGCTATTACACTAGTAATGTGAGATCCTTTGTATGTAGTTACATAGTTATAAAGAGTATCTTAGAAGGTATCATTAACTATATTGTGTTGTATAACTAAGAGAGAGAGTGAGAGACATAGAATATGTTGCAAATTTAGCTTTAGACATAAAACTCATGCACTAGTACACATTTTCTAACATAGATGGGGTTTTCTTGCCAAATGTTGTGCAATCTGCCATTTTTTTCTGACACTAAGGGAAAGTGATTCCACTTTGCAGGAAATATTTTATTGAAGCTTTTCAATCCATTAGGGATTCTGAAAGAAGGGGGTGATATAACAACAGTTTTATCATTTTGACTTCTTAATGAGCAAAGGGAATATTTGATTTGAAGCTTACTTCTTAGGGATGGGAAGAAACTGATGTGTAGTATCTTAAAATGTATGGTAGAAAGCAATAGTGTAAAAAAGTCAGATACAGATAGCCAGCTAGCATTTCTAAAGGAGGGCAATCTTATTTTGTTTGAAGGGGTAAGGCTGATAAATTCATGGTTTACATTTAATGTTCTTTAAATGCTGTAGCTATTAATAAATGAGTGGAAGGAAGAAGTACATAATTAATTTCTAGGAATAAAAAAAAAATGTTTGCAATAGCCTTTCTGGCATTGATAGCAAGATGGATATAGAAATATTAGAATGCTGTATGTTACAAGGAGATTTCAGAAAAACAAGGGTCTGTGTGGTTTTAAATTTAGAAAAGGGTCTATTGTGAGGCCAAGGTATTTTTACTAGTCTACCATGTTTATAGGCCAATTGGTGAGTGTTAGTAACTTGCTATTCTTGTTTGGGGCATTTTTTGATGTTTACTAAAAAAGTTATAGTTGCTGTTTTAAAGATGCCCATAGTAAGTTACTTTTTTATCCCTCTTTGATAGCCATATGGAGAGATTGTATAAGTCTTTTTATCAGTGCTGCTATATTGCTGCAGAGGTGAGTTCATCTCTATAGAGCACAATACCATCTGCAGAGAGGGTGATGTTAATAGAGTAACTAAGTTTATAGTATTAATAAACAATTAAGTTAATGTTGTGCTCAGTACCAAGTCTCAGGAGACACCCGATGTAAAAATTCCCTCCCCATTTATAATGTTACCTGACTATAGAAAGAAGGTTCTATTTAGTAATTAGTTGTTGAACACATCAAGTGTCTTCCTACTAAAGCTAATGGACCTAACCTTTTTTTAGAAGTATTTTGTAGTTAATGCTTTTGAGGGATCTTTATAAATCTATGCATATGGCAGTAGTAAGATAGTTATTTTCTATTGCTATGTACAATTTGCCTGTTACTGCATACATTGTGTTTGAGGTATTATGTCAATTTCTGATTTCATTTTGGGAGGGAGTGATAAGACCATATTTGTTTAGGTGCTTGAATTCTTTTTTTATTAATCAGTTTAGCAGATATCCTTGTGACATGACAGAAGTTGGACAGAGGATGGACATTTTGAGGGTACAAAGTAGATGATTTTTTAGGTATAGGTATAGGCATTATTAGTGAATGCTTGAATTGGGAAGATTATGTCCAAAATGATAGAAAGGTTTAGCTATTGATTTGGCAATCATTTTAAGGAAAGGGGGTTATATACTTTAATTGTTTGGATTTTTTTTTGTTTTCATGCTCCGTAGGAATTTTACCAAACTGGAGGAAACATCTTAGAAATAGAATGATGTTTTAAAGGGAAAGGCTTGATGGGGCGTTCTTTAGTGTGTGAGGTGAAGGAGTTTGGTATTATGCTGGAATGAAGTAACAATGCTAACAGTAAGTAGGAAGAGAATAAGGTTGTATATTAGGGATTGTGGGTGAAAATATTTGAGTGTGAATCCTTGGATAAAGTTGATGTTTAATGTTTTTGGTGGCTTGCTTCATTTACTTTTGTCAAAGTAAGATATCACTTTTACTATTTTTCAGAAATGTTTTTGGGCTGAAGGAAGATGTTTGGAGTTTATTACAAAGATTGGATGATTTAATTTTCTTAGTGTCTGGTTTGCACCCTTATCTTAGTGAAAGGGAAGAGTTATGCTTATATGAGCTATAGGCTATTTTTCAGTGTAACCAGGATTTTCACAATCATTCAGTCATGTTTTATAGCAAGAATAAGACAAGGACAATATTCTTCTTTAACGCATTTGTTTATTTTTAGGGAGGTGTACATTAAGAACAGCACTCAAGAAAGAGTTAAACATTCCAGTACTGCTACAGGGCTGGTTATTTGATAGAGAGTAGACAAATCTATGTTATGGAATTGCGTTACTAGAGTATCTTCTTTAGATTCAGAGATGTTACATTTTTCAATTACTAAGATTGGCATGTGAGGAGCTTTGAATGTGAAGATGGCCTGAATAGGGAGATGGTCTCCCATGTTATTTGGTAAACATGTTATATCTTTAAGTCTGTGACTGCTTAGTCTAGTGGTTGAATTACTAGGTTGGGAAAAGCTGTGTGTGAAAAAAGAAAGGAATTTATTTGGTCTTCTTTGTCTGTGAGATTTTTCATGCTGTAATAATCTATAATGATGATGTTATCATTGCCATGTTGATTTATGTAAGTCTGTGGTTATTGCATGTTTGAATACTGTGGAGGGATTGTCAGGTAGCAGAATGAAGCATAATGAATATTAAAGATCATTATGGAGCAATTGTCAGGTAAATGGAAAGTGAGTGAGGAATTAAGTAGTTATTTGAATGGCCCATTTGCCTTTGAGGAAGTATGCAGAGTATAAGGGAATGATTTCCAGGAGGTAAGGTTGCAAAGCAAAGTGGTATTGTGTTTGTTGACTGAGAAAGAAAAACAATCTGATAAGTTGTTTTCAATAGGACATTGCCGGACTGCATTAATTAAGTAACCTATGTTAATAAGATAACACTAGATTATAGTTTTGCTGTTTGCTTGCACTAAATTATCTAGGTGTCTGAGGTCATTCAAGTAGAAAGCATGATGGAATCATAGGAGGTTACTAGGCTATTGACCTTGAGGCTCTTATAAGCTTAGCCAAGAGTTTAGCTCATGTTTAGACAAATCATCACCCGATGCCCCTGTCTGGTAGTGACATGGGTGGAATCCCAGGGGAATATTTTCTGTTTTTCATCCAGATATCAAGGTTGTGCTTAAAAATGGGTAAAGAGGTACTCTGCTTGATGTGTAGAGGGAGTCTATTCCATAGATGGGGGAGTCTCTGGGACACAAATCTGTCCTGCCAAAAAGTTTTGTTGAGGCTACAGGTGTGGGTTACTGGAGTGGAACTTGACTTGCGGATATGCAGCAGTCCCATCAAAGTGGGGTCCGTGAACGCGTTGTATGCCAGACAGAGGTCATCTCTGTGGGGTCTGTATGAAACCGAGTAGAGGGATAGGGCTTTTAGCCTATCTGTGTATGGTAGATGTTTGAGGCCTTGGATTCTCCTGGTAAGGCATCACTGTGGTCTCTCCAGCTACTGCATGTGCTTTGCGAGGTACATGCCAAAAGGGACATTGTACTCGATAATGAGCCTTATAAGGGAAGAATACATGGGTTTTATGACCTTCTTGTCCCTGGATGAGATACCCTTACTTATGAGTTGGGCCATGTAGAAGGCTTTCTGTACAAAGGAAGCAACATGGTGGTCAAAATTGTATCAATCTGGGTGCTCAAATCCCTCACGACTGACTGAGTGCTTAGGATGTTGTTATTAATGTGATAATTTGTGTGGACATCATTCTCCCCAAAGGGGATGATGATACATTTTTTGGTAGTCAGTTTGAGGCCAAGTTTCTGACACCAGTCATTTGTCTGAGTGAGACCCTCTTGGAGGATGTCCACATCACTAGGGGAATTGATGACAGCACCCAGCTTGTAGTCATCTGCAAACTTGGTCAGCCATAGCCCACTGGTTTTGGCCTGCAGCTCAGAAAAGTATATCCCAAATAACAGAGGCCCCAAGACTGAACCCCATGGTACATCACTTGTTACAGGTCTACTGCTTGAGGTGGCTTCACCTAATTTGACTACATGGGTTCTATCAGTGAACCAGTTTGCTACCCATCTGGTAACATATGGATTGATGCCTAGTTGAGAGAGTTCATCTATTATGCCCAAGTGTGGAATAGTGTCAAAGGCTTTGGCCAGGTGTAGGTAGATGTTATGCACCATCTTCCCCTCATCCATGGCTTTGTTGACTGTCTCAAAGAAGTTGGCCAAATTTGGCAGACATGACCTCCCATTGATGAAGCCAAACTGTGTGGGATCAAGTGTTTGGAGGTTGCCATTGTCCTTGGTGATGAGGTCCATGATAATCCAGTCCATGGCTTTGCAGATCAGGCTAGTTAGGGTGAAGGATCTATAATTTCCCAGATGGGTGAACACTCCACCTTTGTGTAAAGGGATGACAGGTTAAGGAAGCATTACAATAGTAGCTATAGCAAGTTGCTGCATATGGCTAGACCTTTAGCCATGTAGGATTTTTGAATCATGTATAAACTTTACCTTTTTTCTGTTTATAACATCAGGGGTCCCAAAATAATCAGCATTGTTCTAATTCTGTAAGACTGAGGTACAATCTTTATCTTATATAGAGGCTGTGAAGGACATTTTGGAGACAGATATCCATAGTGTAAGACAGAAAGAGGTATAGGGTGAAAAATATAAGTAGTCACAAAGGAGGAAGAAGTACAGAGTTAAAATCACTTTTAATTAGAAATAATTAAATTTATTAGATTGTGCTAAACATGGACTATTAACTTATGTACACCTTCGAGTGCCATGCCATACCATTGTCAGAGGGTTCCCGGACATTGCTGAGATATCTTGTTGAGATTATCTTTTGGTCTAAGCATGTGATCATATGGATAACAGTTAATGCTTACTCTGCTAAACATGGGCTATTAATTAATATACACCTTCTAGTGCCATACCATTGTCTGTGGGTTCCCAGACATTACTGAGATATCTTATGGAAATTATCCTTTGGTCTAAGCATGTGAGCATATGGATAACAAATAATACTTGCCTTACTTGTCATGACTCTCTCTGTGGGAAAGGCTTAGACTAAAACCCAAACAAGCAAACAGTACTAAGATTGCAAGTGTATACACATTGCATTGTCTAAAGTTAAGTACTAAGCAGCTGAAAGTGAATTTAAAGTAAGTATTTATTACTGGATCTGATACTAGTACACAAAATGTATTACCAATATATATATATATATATATATATATATATATATATATATATATATAGGTTCTATATGACTACACCGAAAGATCAGAACAGCGAATGTATATACATCGACACATTTACATCGATGTACATACAGAGTGAAACACCTAAACAGTGAAAACTGGTATATATATATATATATATATATATATATATATATATATAGAGAGAGAGAGAGAGAGAGAGAGAGACATGTATATAAATAGTTTGTGACACAACTTACAGTTGATGGGTTACATATAATATTTGTATGAGTCACAGTTAAGATATAATGACATCTCCAAGAACCTGCACTTACAAAAATGTATTACACCTGTAAAAATACAGAATTACTTGAGTCCAGGCATAACAAATATTTCCTGTGAAAACTGATGCACTAGCATATAGTGCAGCACATAATGACCAGTTAAATACAAATATAGGCTATCAGTAGTGGACATTCATCTGCAGATGTAAAAAATGCAAAATTAGTATGACTAGGTAATCACAGCTGACAAAGTAAATTGATAGCTAACATTAAGCAGGTTGTCCTTCTTAATGCTGTTGGAGATTTGATTTTTCCATTGGGATATGTTTTAAAAAAATTGTCACTTTTAGTGTAAAAACCTGTAGTGCAGAGAAATAGAAAGGGAATTGAGTAGGGAAACTGAGACAGAACAGCTAATGAACTGGGAAAATGAGAAATAACATCCAGGTTTGCTCTGTGCTAAGTGGAGCTAAGCATTTTTAAAAATGGCTAACGGTGGCAAAGGGCAGGAAAACAGCCTTATTTAAACTGAACATGTGGGAATACAGCCAGAAACTGTTAGAGGTTTGATCACTACAGGAGCTATGGCTGGAGTTGGAGAGGGAGCGGTCTTTTGGGCACAGCTCTGGGGCATGTTGGAGTCCAGGGTCATAGTTGAACTCGTACAGAAAGAAAATAATGTCAGATTGCTGCAGGGCCAGTACCAGGGCTTTGAATACAAGTCTGAGGCCCAGGACCATCTGGTATGTGACCTCACCAATGCCACTGGAATCCCCTGTGCTGGTGTCCAGTTGTGTCATCATTATGACGACCTGAAGCAAAGAAAGGTGGGGCTCTTGGCCCAGTGGCCCCAAGATGATCATGACCAGAATGCCAGGTATGCATAATGGTGTGTTTTCCCCCCACAGCTGCAGAGGAGAGGGTTCGCAACCTAGAGGCCCATGCAGGGGGCCTAGCGAGGATGTGCTGACAATGTGGTGAGTACAGATCTATCTTGCAATATATAGTACAATAAATAAGAAGGAGTACATTGTTTACTGCCAGAAGGTATAGTGTGTTCTGAGTGTACTGCAATAAATGTGTTCTTAGACCCACATTGATATAAATGAGTAATGCCAGGTACTGTGCATTACAGATAAAGGCATCAAACAAGCTACTCTTGATGAAAGAAAGCCAATACTGTAGTAATACTGTGTAGGAATGACATAAGTATATACTGTATTAATACTAAGAATTTTGTAATAAAGTATACCATGACTAAAAATGTGAAGGCAATAAATGACATTCATTCATAATCTACAGGATTTACAGTAAAACTGCAAGCAGAATTTTGAATGTAATGAACCACTGTGTCATGTCACCCTCAATAAAGCTCTTTCCTCCAAGTGTTGTGTTTATTCTGGTCTGTTGTCGAAGAAATCCAATTGTACAAGTGCTCCACAACAAATATGGCTATAACACCATGAAGTGACTGAAGTTGGGTGATAAAGAATTGTTATGCTAAAGTGTAGGTGCAGAGCTGTACAACAAGATACAATGCAATTTGATATGTGTTCTGCACTAAGATCTGAACCTTGAAGAGTAATGTGTAATGTATAATAGTGTGTTTCCCTCAGGATTGTCTTGTGTTAACCTTTGCATTTCAGCTATATGTAGTCCTGAATGTAGGTATGCTGATGCAGGTAAGTATGAGACTGTAATAGCTGAAGACTGCAAATACACCATGTGCAAATGTATATGGGTCGGGTATGCAACCTAGCACCCCAATATGGTCTGTACAGATCACACATATTCCCATCCACTAGGGGGTTAAATGTATACACCTGCCTTCCAACTATTAATACACACTTCCCCTACTATCTCTGTCAGGCATGAATCTCATGCATGTATGTTCAACTATCACTGCAGTCTTCTGTGACACTCTACCTATATTATCAGGTCAGACTTTGTAACCAATTGAGCTTTAGACACAAATCAGTCAACTGGCACACAGCAGTGGCTCAGTAGCTCAGTGTGATAATAAGTAAATATGTTGTTCATGTTTGCACACACAGGCCAGGGTTTGAATCTAGGGACAGGTACTAAGATGTACAGACAAGAAGTCTTAAATAATTGTAGAAACAGTTATGTAGTGTTAACAGATATTTTCTCCACAGGGCTTACAGGTAATGCAATGTTTGTAGTAACTGTATGAAAGCTATACTAATAAACTGTGCCCAGATATCTTAGTGTATGCCTGGTGCATCTGTGAATGTGTGCCGATAGTCCAACCCCATGTCTACAAATGACAGCAGGTTAGGTATATGCACCATACACTGTGCCAGATACATGTCTCTCAAGTGTCACGCTGTCACAGCTAGTGATCACTGTTGCCATTAACCTTGCACACAGATATATATCCATTTGAAGTATACCAGTAGCACACTCACACAACATCAGTGCAGGGTACACCTTGTTAATCATGTACGTATGTTACCCTGACATGTATAAGTCTCCTGTAGTTATGTACCTATAGTTCTTACAGCTTGGCCCATCCCATTCCATGTCGACAGTTTGAAAGGTATGTATGTGCTACAGAAGCCATAGGGCACATGTAGATGTAAGGTAAGGGCAGACCTGTAGAGTACTGAGTAGTACTGTTGTGTAAAAATATAGCGTATGCAGTTGTTAATGGAATATTTTTCTTTCCCCCACCCCTTATCTACATCACAGATTATTATTCTTATACTACGGGTATGCTGTTCTCAAAACTTAATGTTGGGACTTGTATTATTTTTATTGGTCATATATTTCAATGGTTGCATACTAACATACCTTGTTGAAATTCCACTGTTGTTGGCCTTTTGCTGTAACTGTTACTAGCATACTGTTACAATAATGAGTGTTATTCCATTTATGCCTGTGTTCCATATGCTATGAAATTCTATTGTTCTGGGTTAATTGGAACATCCACGCATGCTGTTATAACTAACATTGAAATGTTTTGTGCATGACTAACCAATAAACTTTCACAAACCTCAACACCATAGAACATTTGGGTAGGCAGATCCCAGCAGATCTGCCTGTTCCACACCATCTGGCCATGGCACTGGGTCCCAGCATGTCTGGTACCAAACCTGGAACTGCCTCCTCCACTGGTCTTGCACCACCTTTAGGTGGAACCGCCTCAGGAGATAGGGCTCGTCCCTCCCTTGCCGAGGACACAGAGAGGATCCTGTCACCTGTAATCAGCTATCAGATAGTGCGCAGGGTCCTCTAGTATGATTTGGATGACCAACTGCACCAGATTGAGGGCAGACTGATGCACCTCAAGGGCTAGGCTGGCCCCAGTGCCCAGCCCCCAGCACAGCCACCTTCAAGGCTGTGAAGGGGCAGTGGTGACTGCCCATGGGTGGGGAACTCAGTCCCACTGTTTCCATCTGGGGACACTTGGTCCTCTGATTCCCAACCACCCTCCCTGTCCAAGGTGTTTACCCCCCAATGTGTCATACACCGTGCCCCTGTCTGCTGTCTTGTCTTTCTTGTCTGTCTGCAAACGCAACCGCTCCTACTTAACTTACCTCCCCAAATGCACCTACAACCCTTCCCCAACATTCCACTCCTTCATACCTCAAAACATATCCCATAGGTCACTCTCTATTTTGACCCCACATACACTGGCATTAGTCAATCATAGGTTCTTAGGTTAATAGGTTCATACTAGGCTATCTCCCTAGGGCAGTTATAAGCCTAGCCAGAGTGCGGTTGGCTTTCGCCACCCATTTTAAATTAATTTTGCTATGCCCTTTTTTGAGGTTAATATACTGTGCCTCTGTCTAACAGTGACACAGAAGTGATACCCAGGGTAAACCTACAATTTCCCATCCACTCATCAAGATTCCTCTTGAAGAGAGTCAATGAAGGACTCTGCCTAACCTGGACTTGATTTTATTCCAGAGTGAAGGGAGCCTCTGGGTTATAAATCTGTCCCTCCAGAATGTCCTATTTATTTCAGTGCTGAGGTTCATGTCTCTCGAGCATGTAGCTCGATGGGATTTGGATTTTCTGAGGTGCAACATGTCCATTAATTCCGGGTTGGACATGGCTTTATACGTCAGTCACAGATCACCTCTGAGCAGGCAGTATGCCACTGAGTAGAGTTGGAGTTTCTTTAACCAGGCAGCATATGGCATCTGTTTGAGCCCTTTGATCCTCTTGGTGAGGTACTTTTGGTGTCTTTCCAGTTGCTGCAGGAGTCTGGTAGGGTACATCCCAAAAGGGGCATTGTACTCAATTATGGGCCTGATGAGGGATGTGTAAAGAGGCACGATGACCTCCCCTGATCTAGATGTGAATCTCTTCATGATTAGGTGGGCTATATAAAATGTTTTTCTAACCACTTTGGCCACGTGGTTGTCAAATGAGAGATTGCTATCAACTTGGGTCCCCAGGTTGCTAATTACTTCTTCTGTACTTAATGGATTACCACCTATGTGGTAAATTGTGGGTACTTTGTTTTTGCCAAAGGGGGTGACTATACACTTTTTGGCATTTAGCCTGAGGCCATGGCTCTGGCACCAGTTGTCTGTTTCTATGAGGCCCTTTTGGAGGATGCTTGTGTCGGCTGGAGAGTTGATTATGGTGCCCAGTTTGCAGTCATCTGTGAACTTGGCCAGCCACAGTCCTTCCGTGTTAGCCTGTACCTCTGAGAAATATAAACCAAACAAGAGAGGTCCCAGGACTGAGCCTTGTGGGACACCACTTGTAACTGGTTTGGAGTCTGACATGGCTGCAGCAATTCTAACCATGTGGGTTCTGTCCTTGAGCCAGTTTGCAACCCATCTAGTGACATAGGGGTTTATATTTAAGCTGGTGAGCTTATCTATATTGCCTGAGTGGGGTTTTGTATCGAAGGCTTTTGTGAGGTCCAGGTAGGCTGTGCGGACCACCTTCACCTCGTCAATGGCCTTGGTGACTGTTTCAAAGAAATCAACCAGGTTTAAGAGGCAGGATCTGCTCTTAACAAAGCCGAACTGGGTAGGATCCAGTGTCTGTAGGTCCCCAATATCTTTATTTATGAGGTCCATGATGATCCTTTCCATAGCTTTGCAGACCAAGCTAATCAGGCTTATGGGGTGATAGTTTCCAGGATCCGTTGAGGCACCACCTTTGTGGAGAGGGACCACTGTTGCTGTACTCCACTCTTTGGGTACATATCCTGTAGTAAGGCTGAACAGTAGTTTTATGTTTGGGTTTAGCTCTTCTTGGAGTTCATGTAGGATGCAGCCCGGGACAGCGTCTGGTCCCATTGATGCTGTGTTTTTTGCTTTGGAGAGGGCGGCTCTTACCTGAGCATCTGAGATGTCAGGGGAGCAGCACTCTGCTGGGATAGATATTTTCCCTTTTGGTGGGGAGGGGGGGGGGAGAAGTTTGCGCTGAACCTGTCAGCTAGGATGTTGGCAATGTCTGTGGGTTCGATGTATTTTTTGCCATTTCGGACTAATTCTGAGCATATCTGGGAATTCCCACCCAGGTTCCTAACATAACTAAAGAAAGCCTTGTGATTATCCTTCGTGTCCTGTGCATTTTTCTCTCGAAGCTGGCCTTAGATGATTTTATGAGTGCCCGTAGTTTTTTGCTAATACTGATCAGAGATGTCTTCCCTTTTTGGGATTTTGCTCTGTCATGTAGTAGCTTCCTCCTTCTATTTTATAGTTTGTTTATGGCTGGGGTCCACCAGACAGGACGTCTGCCTTTGGAGGATTGGGTCTTGGTTTTATTTGGGATTGCATGATCCATGCATTCCTGAATGTGATCATAGAATGCGTTTATAAAGGATTCTGCGGTCTGGGCCGTATTTTCCACAGGCTCGGGGGCTTTGAAGGATTCCACCTCAGTTTTGAGAAGTGTGAAATTTGCTTTAGAGAGGTTTTTCACTGTGGTTTTCTGGGCAGGGGGTGGGGTCGGGATGTGAATATCCAGTGAGATTAGTTTATGGTCTGATCTTACCAGTGTGGGATACACTTCTAGTCTGGAGCATAGAGTCCCCATGTTGGTGATGATCAGGTCCAGTATGTTTTCCCCTCTTGTGGGAGTGGTAACAAGTTGTTCCATAGCATTTGAGTTTATAAATTCTAGGAACCTTTGGGCTAGGTTGTTGGAGCTAGAGTAATGCTCCCAGTCTATGTTTGGGTAGTTGAAGTCACCAAATATAATGGTGTTTGGAGAGACCTTCATATTTTCCAGTGTTCTCGGGAAGGCTGAGTGGGGTTCCTGGGTTTGGGAGGGTTGTCTGTAGCAGGCTATAAACTGGAAGGCAGTTTTACCCACTATTAGTTGCACATGGATAGTCTCTGAAGCTTCGTGCTGTACCACCAACCTGGAGGTGTGGGTCTCTTTGATGAATATTGATACTGCCCCTCCTTTTGTCACTCGGTCCAAGTTTTGGGGCCGAAAAACATGGTATGAGGTATAACCTGGTAGTGCTGGGGTGCTCTCGGGAGCCTTGAACCAGGTTTCTGTTACTGCACAGATATCGATGTTCTCCATGCTAAGGAGAGTTTCGAGTGCATGCATCTTGAGGTTTAGACTTCTGGCATTGAGTAGCATTACTCTTAGTTTCTTATCCCTTGTGATACCTATGGAGGTGGGTTTGTCTTTTGAGCCTTGCCTAAAAAGGGCACTATGGGGGAAGCAAGAGCCTTTGCCAATATCCAAAAGCCCAGGGGTGACAGGTGCAAGCAATCCCTAGCAAAGCATCATGGCTTGTCGAGCATGTCATCCCAGGCTGACAGGCATTGGATCCCCTTTGAATGACACCAATACTTAAGCCAATTGTTGAAATTGATCATCTTGTCTTTATATTGTGGCATCATTCTTGGTGAGGGTAAGATGCTACTCAAGGTCAGGGTCATATCGGCCTGGGCTACATGCTCAGAGAGCTCCTCTATGTCTATTTTCATGTAGTCCAGGGAGGTACGTCTCAGGTCATTCACACCAGCATGGACAATGACCGAGTCATATTTGTACTTGCCTTGGAGTGACCTGAGTGCTTGTGTTATGTGGCGGATCCTAGCGCCCAACAGGCAGCTCACCATGACCTTCTCCTTGTTCAGCCTGGTGAGTGGGACGTCAGTGTGCCTGACGATAGAGTCACCAATTACAAGTGTATCAGGTGTGTTGTTTAGCCTTAAGGGCTGTGACTGTTTGGCACACTGGCTTTGTGAGCTATGTGTTGCACATGTTTTGTTTTGGGGTAGCGGTTGCTTGGGTGTCTGCTTTGGAGGTCTCTGCTGCTTAGGCAGATTTTTATTTAGAGCCTCCGAGTATGTTTTTGTGTGTTTATGTGTTTGGTTTGCTGTCATGGTAGGTCTATGTGAGACTGGAATTGTAGTGACTGTGGTTTCCTTTGCCTCCTGACTGGTTACACCAGTACTAAGTTGAGAGAGCTTAGCCTCCAGTTTGGCTATATGGTTGCATCTCTCACATGTGTTGGAATTTGTTGGGAGGAGGAGAAGGTTGTCTGTGTACATGATGCAGTTGTAACATTGCCTCAAGATTCCCAGATTCACCAGCTGGACCGGAGAGGAGATTGACAACTGACCTTTGGACATGCTAGAATACTATTGGGAATTCATTTATAATTGAAAAAAAAGGGACAGTGGGGAACAAGGTACTCAAGGGGAGTTTGTGAGGGTGTAGTGCTTTTAATTTTTTAGTGCTGACTTATATAATTGCTTTAGTGAGCAAGTGCCAGGTAACTTAAATGCAATGTGTTACAGGTAACTTAAATGCAATGTGTTACAGGTAACTTAAATGCAGAAATGACAAACAGTAACTTTCTTTCAAGTGAAACAAGGAAATAAGTACAGTAAACAATGCAGATATCACTAGGGATCCACAGAAGCGCTGCAAAGCGGCATTTTAAGTGGAATTAGTGTTTCAGGGAAATAACAAGCAAACAAACAACAAGCATACAAACAAAGCTACATTCAGCAGGCCTGGATCTAGTCTATGCTACAGCAAACAAGGTGTACCAATTTCAGTAAGAAATAATTCAAACATGCAGGCACTATAAGCCTTTAACCAGAAATTCCCAGCTCAGAAGGGCAGAGTCCAGCCTCTCCTCCCACAAGAGTGCAGACCAAGAACCTTCTTAATGTAAAATAACTGGCCTGAAGCCCAAGTGCTTAAACCAGAACTAATACACTTTTAGAATAACAGACACTGAGCCCTCAATCAGCAGTTCCCAACTTAGAAGGATGTAAGCTACCTGTCCTGCCACCACAGTGCAGGCCACAAACTTTCCTAATGTAAAACAACTGGTCTGAAGCCCAAGTGCTTAATCCAAAAGACTTAGAATGATAGCTGCACTTTAATCAAGTTACTACCAAACAGTAATAAATACAATTGAATAATTTAAAGAATGCCTGGATTAGTGCTCAAGTTATGCAAACAAAGCTAGATTCAGCATGCCTGGATCTACTCTATGCTACAGCAAACAAGGTGTACCAATTTCAGTAAGAAGCTGTTCAAATATGCAGGCACTATAAGCCTTTAACCAGAAATTCCCAGCTCAGAAGGGCAGAGTCCATCCTCTCCTCCCACAAGAGTGCAGACCATGAACCCTCTTAATGTAAAATAACTGGCCTGAAGCCCAAGTGCTTAAACCAGAATTAATACACTTTTAGAATAACAGACACTGAACCCTCAATCAGCAGTTCCCAACTTAGAAGGATGTAAGCTACCTGTTCTGCCACTACAGTGCAGACCACAAACCTTCTTAATGTAAAATAACTGGTTTGAAGCCAAAGTGCTTAAACTGAAAGGCTTAGAATAAGTTACACCAAGCAGTAATAAATACAACTGTGTACTATTAAGATGGCGCAAAAGCAAAATAAAGTAGGAAAAAACACAAATACAGTAAAAGCAGATACATTTTTTTTTTTTTTTTTTTTTTTGAGTGAGCAAATGAGATAGGCCCAGGAGATACAGTCACATGCAGGCCTTCAAATCAGAAAGTTGAGAGAGATGGAAGACCACCCAAATGGCCAATAACTATAAATTCTGGGCCAGAACCACTCCTTATGTGGTAGACAGGTTACCTAATGCTTACCACTCCCACTGATAAGCTAGAAGGCTTCCCTCCAACACAGAAAGGCTTGGGGGGCTCAGAAGCTTACAGACAGTCTTGGATACAGCAAATCTGTATCTGGAACACTAATTATAGGAAAGGTAGGAAACAGGCTTACAATTTTTTTTTTCAGAATATAGCAAAAACAGTAGTAAAAACAATTCACATGCAGTGCAAGCTGGCACACTTGAGTATGTAGCAATATTAGTCCACACACAGTTTGGAAAAATGTAATTAAATTAAAAAGGACTAAAAGCAAATGCAGAAAGGGTTTATTAGGTAGAATGCTGTAAAAAGATGGGACTGGGGGAGTGTCCTAGATCGAATCTACAGCGGGGTGGGCACTGCAAAAGCCACCAAATTTAAACTACAACCAAGAACAGGGAGGGGGGGTGGAGAAGACAGTTTCAACAGAGATGTGAGGAATCACAGTGCAAATTATAAAACCAGAAAAATATATACTGATCTCTGTATATTTGCAGAACAGTAAGACAAAAGATATCTAAGCAACAATTTAGCTCTATAATACAGAATAATACAGAAAAATATACTCAGCTCTATATATTTGCAGATAGTCTTGTAAGGCTCTCTCTCAGTGCACAGGTTCCAATTTAAATGCAGACTGTTTTTTCTCACATCAATTAATCAACCAAGTTATGTCACCCACACCCCTCCCTGTCGGATGTGAGGCTCCAAATTCCAAATTGTCCACAACATGCACAGCTGGTGCTGTAGAAGAAATGGACAGTTATGGTCCTTTCCTACACCCGTCCTGCAAGTCCTACCTGCCTTTCATATTGTTTTTCCCCCTGCTTGCCCCTATTTCACCACTTTCCTATCACCCCTTTTTTTCTTTACTCTTTTTGGAAATAGTGCATGTTTAAGCAGGGATAAGCACAGCTTAGCGTCATGGTGCAGCATGCAAACCCATGTAAACCCACTTAAAACTGCTTTACTCTATCTGATTCAGACACTGTTATGCCCAGCAACAAAATAATCAGCCCTTGCAAGTCTGAAACCCAGGACCCTCTGCACTACAGTCAGAACAATGCAGCTGTAGACCAACTCAGATCTGGGGAATTATGTTTTATTTTTATAAATATATCATGCAGTATAGTCATGTAACATTAGGGAAGAAAGACTGTATTGCCAAGTATTGAACCAGGGCTTTCCAAACTACAGTCAGAGCAACACATCACTACACCAACTCAGTTCTGGGGAATTGTTACTGATTTTGTAAATATATCATGCATTGCAGTCATGTAATATTAGGAAAAAAAGACACCACTGCCAAGCCTTGGACCCAGGACCTTCTGAACTACAGTCAGAGCAACACACTACTATACCAACTCAGCAGTGGAGAATTGCTACTGCTTTTGTAAATATATCATTCAGTACAGTCATGTAACATTAGGGAAAAATAGACACTACCACCAGGAATTGAATGCAGGACCTTCTGAACTACAGTCAGAGCAACATAGCACTATACCAACTTAGCTCTGGGGAGCTGTCACTGCTTTTGTAAATATAGCATGCAGTACAGTCATGTAACATTAGGGGAAAAAGACAGCCCTGCCAAGTATTCGCCCCAGGACCCTCTGAACTACAGTTCGCTGCAATTAACCAGTAGGACAACTCAACTTTGGGGAATTACTGGTGTTGTTATGGAGAAATCCTGAGTACCAGTGACACTACTTCTACACATAATGTGATAAATGACAGCGTACTTCAGCCTGTGATGCAGACACTGAACCAGTACACAGCCAAAGACATGTTGGATTTACGGGAGGCCTACAATATCAGGTACAGCTGACAATGGTCCAGACTGTTGTAGAATGTCCACAGTCATGTCCCTACATATGTCATGGTTGTCATCAAAGCTACTCTGTGTGCTGATGTACTGGCAAGGCAGTGCAGATTGATTTTGCAAAAGCATGACAGACAGGTCAGTGTCACATGTCATAGCCATACAAACATACATGTTCATGCCAATCCTGTGTAACACACTGTATGTATGCACATATGTCTTGCAACTACACCTCCCATAATAATTACTCAGTAGGTCTATCTGTAACATTCCTAGCATATCTTACATCTGGACAACCACAGTTCAGGCCCACAGTCCAGTCTGTTGCATGACAACTACATGCCTGGTAATACAACCTAGAAATAACTGAGCCCTGCAATGTCCAGGAGACCTGATTGCTGCTACCACAGTCACTGCCACCCATAGTAGCATGTCAAAGGCCTGCAGGGTGGGAAACATTTCACAAATATGAATGTGTGCTCTAAATGTTGCCTATCAATCTCTGGACTGCACTATTACGTAACATATGTACCAGAAGCACATGCATCACCTGGAATTTTAGGGGTACCCTCAACCTGGCCATGCTGTGACACCGCAGCCGACACTGCTCCCTCACAGTAGCACCTTGCTGTCCCCCACTGTTTTCACAATCCCTAGTCTGACTCCTGTCCAGAATGAATCAACTGTGGCCTGCTACACATACAGCAGTATGTTCAGCTACCTGCTATGGACCTAAAATACATCCCAAACACCTAGAACAGGGGATCCACACAACATCCATACAAAAAGGGTAGGGAGAATACTCAGGTGAAAGGGACATGTGTCACAGTCTCCCCCTACAAACATACACAGCTGATAGACCAGCAGCAACTGCAGCAGCATGCACATTCAAATAAAAAGGATGTATGACACTCACATCTGCCTGTCTCCTTACTGACCCCAACACACATTGTTAAACAGTGCACTGCTACAGAATCTGAAAGTCTCTCAACAATGACCAGATGTAGCATGCAAAAATGTGGACATAACACATCAATCAAAACAGTGGACAGTATTTCTATCTACCCTCTGTGATGCTGTAGCTCCCACACCTCGATAATGTCCTCCTCATAGGCCAGGAAAAGAGGCAAGTCTTACATGAAGACCTTAATTATACCACTGTGTTCTCATGCCATTGGCTAATGGAAAGATAACCCAGCTGTTCTGGATGCATTTAGCAAGTGGGAGTCATTTATTGGTGCACAGGCAATCAGCTGTTCATGAGCATTAATTACAAAAGGCAATCTGCTGCCTATGGTAAACAGGTCTGACAATTTCTTCATGAAGACAGACTGCGATTCTCTAGGATACAACAACTGAATTTCTTCTCATATTTTCATAGTTTCATAGTATAGTACTAGGCTATCTGCCCTAGGGCATTTATAAGCCTAGCCAAAGTGTATGTGGCTTTCGCCACCCCATGTAATGATACAAAAGTGTACAATTTAAATTAGATTTAGTTTACTGTGCCTCTATCTAGCAATGACATAGAGATGACCCCCGGGGTAAACCTACGATCACCCATCCATTCGTCCAGGTTTCTCTTGAAGAGAGTCAGTGAGGGGCTCTGCCTAACATGGATAGGTATCCAGTTCCAGAGTGCGGGAAGCCTCTGGGTTATGAATCTGTCCCTCCAGCATGTCCTATTCATATTTATGCTGAGGTTTAGATCTTTAGCTCTTGTGGCTCTGATGGATTTGGATTTTTTGAGGTGGAGCATGTCCATTAATTTTGAATTGGACATGGCCTTTTACGTAAGGCACAGATCACCTCTGAGCAGGCAGTATGCTACTGAATAGAGCTGGAGCTTTTTCAGTCTGGCAGCATATGACATATGCTGGAGACCCTTGATCCTCTTGGTAAGGTACTTTTGGGGTCTCTCCAGCTGCTGCAGGTGCCGGGTGAGGTACATACCAAATGGGGCATTGTACTCAATCATAGGCCTGATAAGGGAGGAATATAAGGGTACAATGACATCCTTTGATCTGGATGTGAATCCCTTCATGATAAGGTAGGCAAGGTAGAAGGTCTTTCTAACCACTTTGGCGACGTGGGTGTCAAATGAGAGGTCACTATCAACTTGGGTCCCCAGGTCTCTGATTACGTTTTCCATACTTAATGGATTAAATTTGTGGGTACTTTGTTTTTTCCAAAGGGGATGACTATACATTTTTTGGCATTTAGTTTAAGGCCAGGACTCTGGCACCAGTCATCTATTTCTGTGAGGCCCTTCTGGAGGATGCATGTGTCAGCTGGTGTGTCGACTATGGCGCCTAGTTTGCAGTCGTCTGCGAACTTTGTCAGCCACAACCCCCCTATGTTTGACTGCACATCTGAGAAATAAATGCCAAACAAGAGGGGTCCCAAGACAGAGCCCTGTGGGACTCCACTTGTGACTGGCTTGGAGTCTGACATAGCTCCAGCTATTATGACTTTGTGGGTTCTGTCCTTTAGCCAGTTTGCAACCCATCTTGTGACAAACGGGTTTACATTTAAGCTGTTGAGCTTGTCTATGATGCCTGAGTGGGGTATTGTGTCGAAGGCTTTTGCCAGATCCAGGTAGGCTGTATGAACTGCTTTGCCTTCATTGATGGCTCTAGTGACTGTTTCAAAAAAGTCCACCAGGTTTAAAAGACAGGATCTGCCTTTTACAAAGCCGAACTGGGTAGGGTCAATTGTCTGTAGGTCACAAAGGAGTACAGCACTATACCAGGTATGTCATAGAATTAAGCATCAAGTAACCAAAACTGAAGAAACTGAGAAATGCAAAACTGACAAACCGCAGGTGAAGAAAACAAGCTGGAGTTGCAGGACAATAATAAATTCAAGTAGCGTAGGTAGTCTAAAAATCCAAATGCGTTTATTTCAGCACAATCACGTTAAACACACAAAGCGTTTTTCGTCCCAGCAGTGCCGGAACTTCATCAGACAAACAACTTCCTTTCCCACTGTTACCTTTATACGGGTTAACAGTTGTCTACAATTAATTATTTTAAAACGCCCGTAACACATTTAATTCTTGACATAGGTAATAGTGTTAAAATAATGGACAATAAAATCGTGATATGCTAACAAATACATGAGTCCTATGCGTCTTCTTTGTACAATACTAAATTACATGTAACAAATAAGTCGTTACGGTAATACATAATGTATTTTACACCCATAGCTAAACACAAAGCCCGCTTTATGTAATAAATGTATTTTTACACTTCTATATTCAACATTTATCTAATAACACGTGTTTTAAACTATATAGTAAAGTGTGTTAAAAAATAATGTTGAGAATATGTGGTACCTACTTATTAAAATACATGTGGTACCATTCTAGTTAAAAGTGAACAAAAAATTAACAAAAATAGTTGGGTTAGGTTTCCCCTACCCAATTATTTTATGATCAGTTAATAACCATAATGTATTTGATGTATTAAATATCATCAACCCATTTAATTCCGTTAAAAACAAGTGTATAATAATATAATATCTATGAATATGTAAATATAAAAATGTATAAAGATGTATATAAGTGTTCTAATCCATAAGGATAGATAAATACATTATTTATTGTTTGAACATATTTTACTAAGTTCTTGACAACCTATTTTATAAGTAATTTATTTATTATCACGAGTAATAATTATTGATTGTATAGATACTCAATAAACTCAATGTTTAATAACCAATCCATGCTAGGTGTGTATAATCCTCATCTAAATAAACTTTTAATTTTAAGAATATATGCTATAGAAAAAAACTAATTCAGGCCTGGGTGACTACAGGCCATTAATCTTATTTGCCATTTAAGTTCACTTCTCTCGAGTTCGAGTTTCAATAAGTTGTCATTTACAAACCCATATTTATTGTAGTTTTGCACAATTTGGTTTATTACCATGAATTTAAATGTATGCCCTGGGTTCTTTGTACAATGCCTAGCCAGGGCATTGTCTTCCTTAAGTTTCACTATGGCATAGTAATGCTCATATATCCTATCACGTAATCGTCTATCTGTTTTGCCCACATAGAATGAGGGGCACTTGGTACATTGAGCTAGATAGACTACTGCCCTAGAATTACAGTTACATGATACATTAACATAGAAGATTTCATTTCTAATGTTAAAGTTTTCAGATGTATCTATATGTTGGCAGTATTTACAACTACCACATTTCGTGGTGCCTCTTTTAGATTTCTTTGTTTTGGGGTTTATTTCTAATAGCTTTTTTAAATTGTAACCCCTCCTGTATGAAATCATTGGGCCAAAATTAAAAATATGTGATAGGTCTTTATCTAAAGATAAAAAGCGCCAATATTTTTTCACTATTTTACCTATGTCTAATGCCTCTATACAATAGGTAAATGTAAAAGCAATAGTGAAATCCTGTTTGTTTTCTACTAATTCAATGGATTCATGTTCGACAATATCTGTAACCATGACACCTGCTTGTTCTAAGTTGTTGTCATATCTTAATAAGATGTTTGATCTAGTTTCAGTGTTTAAGATTGGTTTATATGTTCCCTTATTTCTTTTTTCAATTACTTCCTGGAATATACCTTGCAAGAATGAAACCGGATACCCCCTGTTTATGAACATGTCATACAATAAAGTACATTCTTCATCAAAATCCTCATTAAGTGTCACCATTCTTGCAGCCCTAACTAGTTGTCCTTTGACAACTGATTTCTTTTGATGGTAGGGGTGCATACTTGTAAAGTGCAAGTAACTGTTGCAATGTGTTTCCTTCCTATAAATCTTGGCCGTGTATTTATCTGTGTTTTTGATCAAATACACATCTAGGAAGTTAATCGAAGTTTGCTGATAGTTCTTTGTGAACCTTAAAAATGAAGTAGTTGAACTAAGATAATTAACTAGTTCATCTGCAACCAGTTCGTCCCCATTGATGATAATGAATATATCATCCAAAAACCTTTTATAACAAAGTATTTTATTCATCCATTCACTACTGAGAAGGTATTTGTTTTCCCAGTGGGCTAGGACAAGGTTGGCAAAACTAGAACCCACTGGGGAGCCCATGGCTACCCCTATTTTTTGTTTAAATAACAATCCTTCAAAGCAAACAAAGTTGTTTGTCAAAATTATATCTAGGAGTTGCTCAACTAGCAAACATTCATTGTCATGGGCTCCTTTTGTTCTAATGAAATCAACTACCCATTCAGTACCTGTCGTGTGTGGAATACATGAATACAAGTCACAGATGTCAATGGTTAGAAAATTCCCAGATTTGTTGAAAGATGTATTCTGAATGCATTCTAAAAAGGACCAGGAATCCTTAAGAATCTGGGTTTCTAACTCCACGTACTTTTTTAATATGCAGTCCACAAGTTTTGCAGATGGATAAGTTATGGACTGCCTTGCATCTACCAACGCTCTAAAAGGCGGGTATGATACATTTTTATGTAACTTCGGTATACCGAAGATTTTTGGGATCCTGGGTGCCATCATAGTGATATAAGAATATTGATTAATGTCTATAATGCCATCTGTGTATAGATCACTGAAGAACATCTTAATTTTGTTGTACGCCTGATTTAGTTCATTTCTACTCATTGCTTCATAGGTGTCACTCTCTAGTATTGAACACATAATGTTAGAATAGTCTCCATTATAGAGAACCGCTAACCCTCCACCCTTATCAGGTTTCATTAATCTTAGAGGCAACTGTCTGATAAGGTTTAGTGAGTTAGTTTCTTCTTCTGACATGTTTGTTTCACTATTCTTATTATTGACATGTTTAATAAGATCTCTAAATTCACTAATACACAAATGTTCGAACATGTTCAATATATCATTTTGGGGTGGATTGAATGTACTAGTTATCCTTAGTTCATTTGTATTATAACTATTGTTACCAAAAAGAATGTTTAGATTAAGTTTGCGTATAAACATTTTGAAATCAATGATTAGTTCAGAAATATCACATCTATTTGTAGGTACAAAAGTCATTCCTTTTGCAAATAGTTCCACCAGACTAGGGTCAATTTGACACTCGGTGTAATTGTAGATTTTAAAGTCTTTTTTAATGTTTGATAGAATTTCATACAATTTTAACCCTGATACTGGTTGTTGCTCCTGGTGTTGTATCTCCGTTTCTGTCCTTGAGGGGGGTTCGTCGACCAGTTGTTCCCCCTCCCCCCCTTGTAGTTTTTTTGTACACCTTGGTTTTGCCTGGTGTTATTAACCTGCTGGTGAGGTTGACTTGTTTCGGGTTCATTAAGTTCATCTTCAAAGGTTTCATCTTCTGTGTTCGTGTTGTCAGAAGTTGTTGCATCAACATTAGGCGCATTTCTAGATGTTAAGCGCCTGCCTTTGCCTTTTGAAGATGTTTGGTGAATGAACCCGTTAACTTTTGATGGGGGGTTGTTAGTATTGGGCGGTTTTGGAAATGCCTCTCCATCTCTATAGGCTTTAAGGTCCCTTTGGAGCTTTTTGAGTTTGTTGCCCTTCAATTTGACCATTTGCTGGGATATACTATTTAAAGTTCTATCATAAGTTAATACATAATGTATTTTACACCCATAGCTAAACACAAAGCCCGCTTTATGTAATAAATGTATTTTTACACTTCTATATTCAACATTTATCTAATAACACGTGTTTTAAACTATAAACACCCAGGCCTGAATGAGTTTTTTTCTATAGCATGTATTCTTAAAATTAAAAGTTTATTTAGATGAGGATTATACACACCTAGCATGGATTGGTTATTAAACATTGAATTTATTGAGTATCTATACAACCAATAATTATTACTCGTGATAATAAATAAATTATTTATATAATAGGTTGTCAAGAACTTAGTAAAATATGTTCAAACAATAAATAGTGTATTTATCTATCCTTATGGATTAGAATACTTATATACATCTTTATATATTTTTATATTTACATATTTATAGATATTATATTATTATACACTTGTTTTTAACGGAATTAAATGGGTTGATGATATTTAATACATCAAATACATTATGGTTATTAACTGATCATAAAATAATTGGGTAGGGGAAACCTAACCCAACTATTTTTGTTCATTTTTAACTAGAATGGTACCACACGTACTTTCATAAGTAGGTACCACATATTCTCAACATTATTTTTTAACACACTTTACTATATAGTTTAAAACACGTGTTATTAGATAAATGTTGAATATAGAAGTGTAAAAATACATTTATTACATAAAGCGGGCTTTGTGTTTAGCTACGGGTGTAAAATACATTATGTATTACCGTAACGATTTACTTGTTACATGTAATTTAGTATTGTACAAAGAAGAGCATAGGACTCATGTATTTGTTAGTATATCATGATTTTATTGTCCATTATTTTAACACTATTGCCTATGTCAAGAATTAAATGTGTTACGGGCGTTTTAAAATGATTAATTGTAGACAACTGTTAACCCGTATAAAGGTAACAGTGGGAAAGGAAGTTGTTTGTCTGATGAAGTTCCGGCACTGCTGGGACGAAAAACGCTTTGTGTGTTTAACGTGATTGTGCTGAAATAAACGCATTTGGATTTTTAGACTACCTACGCTACTTGAATTTATTATTGTCCTGCAACTCCAGCTTGTTTTCTTCACCTGCAGTTTGTCAGTTTTGCATTTCTCAGTTTCTTCAGTTTTGGTTACTTGTTGTTTACCAGCCGACTACCGCAACGTGATGGAAGACGAGGGGGACCAGACACAGTCGCAGGGTAACCTTACTCAATTATTGAACTTGATCAACGACCGTCTTGACCGCCTATCGGAGAAGGTAGACGGTGTTACCCACTCCAGCGGACTATTGAGGGCCTCTACATCGCCTACAAGTATACCTAGTGGTAACCAACAACTTCCTCAAAGGAACGGATTTACACAAGCCGAACAGCAACAGTCAGCTGAATTTAGAGAAACCAGAGAACAGCGTTCGTTAAATGCGGACACTAATTTCAACATTAAATCGTGGCTAAACATGGAACTGAATCTGGATAATCAAACTGAAGGTACTGAGCACTTATACTATAATGAAAATAGTGAATGCTTAACTGACAAACTAAAAGTGTTTGATAACAAACTTTTTAAAGCTAAAAAGTTACAATTAGAACTGAATTACTTAAACAGATGTGTGCAGGAGAAAATTGTACCGAAAGGCCTAAGACATTATTCGTATCCCACTGGGCTTGAGTTCGGATCAGATTTTTTCAATGAATTAACTAACTTGTACAACAATCATGGGCTAGAAATACTGCAGTGCATGATTAAGTACTATAAACTTTCCCTTGAAGATCTAAATAATGAAATTACAATTCTGGAACATGAAATCAAAATTGATTCAGATTTTAATAGGTACAAATATGAATTTGATAGAACTTTAAATAGTATATCCCAGCAAATGGTCAAATTGAAGGGCAACAAACTCAAAAAGCTCCAAAGGGACCTTAAAGCCTATAGAGATGGAGAGGCATTTCCAAAACCGCCCAATACTAACAACCCCCCATCAAAAGTTAACGGGTTCATTCACCAAACATCTTCAAAAGGCAAAGGCAGGCGCTTAACATCTAGAAATGCGCCTAATGTTTATGCAACAACTTCTGGCAACACGAACACAGAAGATGAAACCTTTGAAGATGAAATTAATGAACCCGAAACAAGTCAACCTTACCAGCAGGTTAATAACACCAGGCAAAACCAAGGTGTACAAAAAAACTACAAGGGGGGGAGGGGGAACAACTGGTCTACGAACCACCCTCAAGGACAGAAATGGAGGTACAACACCAGGAGCAACAACCAGTTTCAGGGTTAAAATTACACGAAATTCTATCAAACACTAAAAAAGACTTTAAAATCTACAATTACACCGAGTGTCAAATTGACCCTAGTCTGGTGGAACTATTTGCAAAAGGAATGACTTTTGTACCTACAAAAAGATGTGACATTTCTGAACTAATCATTGATTTCAAAATGTTTATACGTAAACTTAATCTAAACATTCTTTTTGGTAACAATAGTTATAATACAAATGAACTAAGGATAACTAGTACATTCAATCCACCCCCAAAATGATATATTGAACATGTTCGAACATTTGTGTATTAGTGAATTTAGAGATCTTATTAAACATGTCAATAATAAGAATAGTGAAACAAACATGTCAGAAGAAGAAACTAACTCACTAAACCTTATCAGACAGTTGCCTCTAAGATTAATGAAACCTGATAAGGGTGGAGGGTTAGCGGTTCTCTATAATGGAGACTATTCTAACATTATGTGTTCAATACTAGAGAGTGACACCTATGAAGCAATGAGTAGAAATGAACTAAATCAGGCGTACAACAAAATTAAGATGTTCTTCAGTGATCTATACACAGATGGTATTATAGACATTAATCAATATTCTTATATCACTATGATGGCACCCAGGATCCCAAAAATCTTCGGTATACCGAAGTTACATAAAAATGTATCAAACCCGCCTTTTAGAGCGTTGGTAGATGCAAGGCAGTCCATAACTTATCCATCTGCAAAACTTGTGGACTGCATATTAAAAAAGTACGTGGAGTTAGAAACCCAGATTCTTAAGGATTCCTGGTCCTTTTTAGAATGCATTCAGAATACATCTTTCAACAAATCTGGGAATTTTCTAACCATTGACATCTGCGACTTGTATTCATGTATTCCACACACGACAGGTACTCATGTAGGACTCATGTATTTGTTAGCATATCACGATTTTATTGTCCATTATTTTAACACTATTACCTATGTCAAGAATTAAATGTGTTACGGGCGTTTTAAAATAATTAATTGTAGACAACTGTTAACCCGTATAAAGGTAACAGTGGGAAAGGAAGTTGTTTGTCTGATGAAGTTCCGGCACTGCTGGGACGAAAAACGCTTTGTGTGTTTAACGTGATTGTGCTGAAATAAACGCATTTGGATTTTTAGACTACCTACGCTACTTGAATTTATTATTGTCCTGCAACTCCAGCTTGTTTTCTTCACCTGCGGTTTGTCAGTTTTGCATAGAATTAAGCATGTAATGGAATGCAGATGGGGATGCAGTTATGGGAAATAGGAATTTAAACAGTAGGTCTTAACATTTCCTGGACTGACATGTTGCTGTTAGTCTGCTGTCCAATACCTATGACCATCCATTATGGCTCTGTCTGCAGTGACATTGATCACAGCTCTGACCCCTGAGTCACCCATCAATGGTCAGCTCACATATGACTGCTACTGGATTGTCTGTTGTACAATACTGACAGTACGTACTGGTGGATACAGCTGGCATATCACATCATGTACTGTCAGTGAGCCACTCTGTCTATGAATGTCATACAGGCTTAGTTCAAAGATTGTCCAGGTGTCCCTGACCATTCTTAATATACTCTGGCTAGGTCACTGTGTACTCACCACCTGTACCTCATTGTTTGACACCTATGGGTAGCATACATGAAAACCCCTGCAATAGGATGGCAGGTTATAGGTACTAGTAGTGGGGCAACACTGGCCCTGCCACAGCAGTAGTGCTTACATATTGAGAATACAATGTAAGAGAATGAATGTAGTACCAGATAATCATGTACCATTACTGTATTCCCAGGAATCTGGCATGTCACAGACATATTCTCCAAACTCTGGGGACAACCATGGGTCTATATTATATGATTGAATGGTCAAGTAGTCGAACACATAATAGTCGACCCGTAATAATCGAACCGCCACAATGTTGAATGGTTCAATGGAGATCTCTGCACAGTGCAGAAATGGAAGTTTTCCATTGTCTGCACTGTAGCGCGATCTCGGAGTTGGTATATTTAAGTAGCGGGGGGGGTAAGGAGGGGCTTGCCCCCCTGTGTAGAGTGTTTTGAATGATTTGCTTGGGTGGGTTTTTCTTTTTTTATTTTCCGTTCGATGTTATGGCAGTTCGATTATTATGGGTCTACTAACATGTGTTCAACTATTTGACCATTCAGTCACGTAATATAGACTCACAATCATCATGTATTGTCCAATTGGTTTCCAGAAATATAAATTTGTCTGGCAGGGGGTCTACATCTATCAAGCACATGTGCACATTCTGCAAACATATGGGTACTGCAGATGTCAGACACCTACAAGGAGGACACACTACATCACATATGCACTGCTCTCAGTTATCGTGTAGCACAGATGTTGCTGGAATGTCCACATGAACTTGTAGTATCACTCACCTATTTGTTGGATGTAGGCTGGATGACATGGTACTGTAACGTTGCCCATAGGGGACACCCAGCAGTCGATGGCAGTGATGGGTGTGGACACATAACAACACAGTCTGTCACAGCACTCAGGCCAAATCTGGTATTTTTTGTACCATATGAGGCTACTAGGCTATGGGCACTGAGCATTCGTATGCCTAGGCCAAATGTTATCCCATATGAATACAAGGCAGCACCTGATACCCCTGTCCAACAGGGAACACAGGTGGAATCCCAAGGGTGTATGTGCAGTTAACCATCCAGTTATCCAGGATACACCTGCAAAGGTCTAAATAGCTACCCTGTTTGATGTGGACAGGTTTCCCATTCCACTGCAGGGTGATTGTGTGGGACACACATCTAAGATGCCAACAAGCCCAGTTCATGTCACACACTAGGTTGAGAGTGTGTATGTCCATGTATTAATAGAGTGGAACATGACTTGCACTCATACAGCAGTCCCAGTAATGTGGAGTCCATGATTGTTTTGCATGCCACACTGCGGTCATCCCTCAGAACTATGTATAAAACTGGGTAGAGGGTTGGTGTTATAGCCTATTGGTGCATGGTAGATGTTTGATGCCCTGGTATTCCCTGGTGGGGAACCTCTGTGATTTCCCCAGCTGCTACATGTGCTGTGTGATGTGACTGATGAACAGGTGTTATACACATTAATGGTCCTTACTGGGGGGAATATGGGGATGTTTATACCCCATGTCCCTTGATGACATACCCTTATTTATGACACGGGCCATGTAGAAGGTTTACCTTACAATGGAAGCAACATTGTGTTGAAATGTCATGTTGCCAAAGACCCTGTGTCCACAGCATCCTCATGACTGATTGCATGCCTAGGATGTTGTTAGTATTGTGATAATGTGTGGAGATGTCACTCTCCCAATAGGGGTTCACACTGCATGTCCTGGTATGCAGCCTGAAGCCATGTGTCTGGCAACAGTCATGTATCTGTGTGAGACCCTCCTAGGCAGATGTCCACATCACTAAGTAATACTGTGATGGCACAGCATGCAGTCATCCACAGACATGGTTGGACATAAGCTAATGGCTGTTACATGCACCTTAGATGTGTACATCACACATGAAACAACAGGTTACACACCTAGTTATGGTACAACTGCTTGAGATGCATTCCCCTATGTGGAATAGGTGGGCCATGCCAGCACAGTGGTGTGCTATCCCTACAGTAACATATGGTGTGATGCATACTTGGGAGTGTTATATCTATAATGGCCACATGTGTTATACTGTGTTCAGAGTTTGCCCATGTCAAGGTAAGCAGTTTGCACTGTCACCCCCCCCCCCATCCATGGCTTTGGGGACTGTGTCATACAGGTCAACCAAGTGTAACAGACAAGAACCCTTCCTTAACAGAGCCTAAGTGTGCATAATGGAGTGTGGGCAGATTGCCAATGTCCTTGTTAATGGGTTTCACTATAAACTGTGCTATGGCCTTGCAGAACAGCCTAGTTAGGCTGCTGGGTCTATCATGTGACTGAGTGTGGGATGCCCCACCTTAGTGTAAAGGGGTAACAGTGGTTCTCCAGAAAATAGATAGGACAAAGATGGTAGTCAGTCCTGCTTTGAATATGTTTTTTTATGGTGTTGCAAGGTTATGCATGGGGTCATGTAGGATGCATCCTGTGATGTGATAGGGTCCTATGGCAGATGTATACCATGACTATCATATGTCAGTGGTGACCTGTTCCCTAATAGTACTGTGGATATCCTGATGTACTGATGGGGAAGACAGAGAGTGAAGTCTACACCGACTCTGTCAGGCATCCAGTATGCTATAGCAACAGCACTGGTATAGTTGGTGTCCTTGAGCACCACAAGTGAGCAGCTGCAGGTGCTTTCTGTGCTGTTGCAGACATATTTGCAGTAGGGGAGATGACTGTCTGTAATGGATGTCGACAATATAAGCTCTGTGTTTGTTATGCAGGTTTGCAGAACTGATCCCATTGTCATGTACATGCTAAGGAGATTTTGTTCCAAAATGGGCACCTGCCCATATTTTGTCTCTGAGAGCGGTATGTCATCCCTGTTATGGACAGCATGTATTGCACATGTGCACCAGACAGGTGTATATATCCTAACAGAGGATGATGTAGGCCTGTTGGGTATACCTGACTACATGCATCTATACAAATGCACACATAGCACTTGTGTGTATGTGTGGATATTGATGCCAGTCCTTAATGAGAGTTGGGGCTGTAAGGCTGTGTATACCTCTCCCAGAGGATGTATTCCACGTTGGAGGTGTATGTATGGCTGACCCTAGCTAGATGGGTATTGTGGGAGATAGTGACTGCAAATGTGACTGCATGATGGTTGCTTTGCCATGGAGGATGACACTGTATGGATGCTGCAGTGCTAGCACATGTTGTGTAATGTCAACTTCAATATACCTTCATCTCATGTGGGGGTAGCCCCTGGACACAGCAAGATGTTTGTACATCCACTGTTGATGGCTTCCTGGCCATTTATGAAGTGGCATGGATACGTCTTACAATGTATGTTAGGGTCATTCAACTGACTCAGGAGACTCACATGGTCACATGCGGTGATTGGTAGCTAGCTGTGATTTGAATAGGTTTGTGCTGACAATGGTGAACTGCCCTTGCAGTGTCCTTTGTGTATCTTACTGCCTGTACAGCGCGGAGGTGTGGAGGTGTCTCATATATACAGAAACCCCATGTCCCATGGCATTACTGGCTACACTTTGGCTTCTGCATGTATGCTAGGATGCTTGACCATGTATGGCTGGGGTGCTCTATGCAGCTTTGAACCATGGTCTGTGTGACTGCACAGATGTCTGCAGTTCCGTGGGTTAGGACTACTTGCAATGAGGGCAAAGTCATGTGTACACCTCTAGCATTTAGCAGCATGGTCTTCAATGTGTGCTGCACTGAGACTTGTCTATTTGTAGTGATAACTTCACCACTTTTACTAATGGAGTCACTATGGGGCTGGTGAGAACCACTTCCAGATGCATGAAGAACAGTGAAGACAGATGGAGGCCATCTTCTGCAGAGGATCATGGTCTATTTACCATATAATCTCAGACTCACAGGTACTGGAAACCCTGGAATATCACAGAATAAATGTGCACATGTTAAGGACAATCTTTCCCTGATTGTATTGCAGCATCTGTCTGGGTGACAGCATAATGCTGGGTAAGGCTACAGACATACCTGCCTGAGACAGATAACCAGTATGCTTACTCATATATCACTGAATATAGTCCAGGAAAGTACATGTCAGTCCAAGTCAGGCACACCAACATGTACTGTGACAGACCCATGACAATACTTGGTGAGAGATAACAGTGTGTATGCAATATGGTGGAGTCTATCACCTGACACAAAAGTAACTGTGGCCATCCACATAAACAGCCAGGTCAGAGGCACACCAGTGTGTCTCCACTGGAGTCCCCTATGTGTAACATGTTTAAAATGGGCTGACACATATGTGCTGTGTATGGCGGTGGCGTTCATGTGTGACTTTGCCTTGGAGATCCCCTTTATTTGTAGATGTGTATGTTGAAGACCACTTCTGAAGTTTGTATGTTATGTATGTGTGGGTGGTGTGTGAGGTGTACTGATTGTATTGACAACCTGCTTGGGGACAGATATGCAGCCTTGACAGGCAGAGAGCATGCACTGCAGGTTCCTACAGTCATTGCATCTCTTACACATTGTGTTCTTTGGTGGTGTTTGTAGATGGCTGTCCACCCATGTACTTGAGGCAGGTGCTACACAGTGCCAGGACACCAATATCAAACTGTACGACATTGTCCAGCCATATAGTCCAGAATCTGAGAGAGGAAGGCCAGGGAGACTTGAGGGGTGGGCCTACAGACCAGGTGATTATTAATACAGTAGGAAGCTGACACCACAGCAGACTATGTAGACAGCCTATGAACAAATAGTAATGGGTGCAACAGCTACATGCCGTGCAGTGAAACACCTCATAGCACATGCAACATGTAGCATGAAACATTAGGATCAGGGGGGCGATGCATGTTGTATTGCCACTATGTTGCCGATACCCACAGACATACTCTGCTGATAGATGGTGGGGGTATGATGTGGGGGTTGGTTATGGATAGTGCTGGCAAAAGTGGATGTGCAGGTTCTGTACATAATGGTGAGCAATGTATGCAGTCTTGTGATGTGTTCCCCTGTTCATGTCTTTCAAATGGGATGTACAGACAACGCAACCCATCCTTCTCAGAAGCTAAGACCGCTGCAATTATCGATGCCCTGAGACTCCATCATCGGGTGCTGTTGTCAAGCAGCCACCATAACCAGCAACAATGAGCTGCCCTGTGGGAAGAACTGGTAGCAACAATGAATAATACAGCCCACCGAGACAGGAGCTACAAACAGGTATGACACAATGCTACTGATCTCATACACCATGCATGACAAAGGGCTGCAGCTGTGGCCAGGGACTGTGCTGGCACAGGGAGAGGGCCTGCTACACAACCACCACTCTCAGTCACAGAAGAGTTCCTGACAAACCGGGGTACAGCCACCAGCTCACACAAAACCATTTGTACATATCTTGTGGAGGTGGGTGGCATAGATTCCACAGCCGAGGAGCATCCAGGTAAGCCTCCATTGGTCATCACATTAATACTGTAGCATTCATAGTGGCAGCCTCTGCATACCTGTATGCATATGTCAGGTCAATCTGCATTTGTGGGTAGGATTTTGTAATGGACATATGTGCACACATATTGTGAATGTCAGCAATTTGGGTAGTATCACAGCTTGTACTGTGCATGTTGATAAATACACATATTATCCTGTTCCAATGCCACATGTAAGTGTGCTGACAATAGCTCTCCCCCACAAATCCATAGGTACCTCTGGTGTGGCTGGAGAACATATACCTGTAGCTGGTGAGTATGGAACTGTCATGTTATGGCTCGCCTATACCCTAGGCATGTGAATGGGCTGCCAGCTTGCCATGCACACAACTGTTAAACTTAGCCATATTGCAATATATGCATGTTCACTTGTGGGGTTCTCTGCAGTATATTACACTGGCAATTACAGTAGCATATTTGCAGAAGCTGTAACATGTTAGCATGCAGTTTTGTATAGGTGTAGCCACTGTGCTATACAGGGGTGCATTACTATTGTGTACATGGGTGCTCTGTATGTTAGGTGAAGGTCCATCACATACTCCAACTTGTTACCTATCTCACAGGTGAATACTACTAGCAACAGTAAGTGGACATAGCTGCACTGCATGTTGCTGAGTCCAGAGTGTGTCTATTGTGGTCAGATTGTGTGCTGTGCATGGCATCAATCAGAAGGTGTGATCTGTATAATACCTTTGTGGCACCTCACCTATGTGTGTGTGTGTGTGTGTGTGTGTGTGTGTGTGTGTGTGTGTGTGTGTGTGTGTGTGTGTGTGTGTGTGTGTGTGTGTGTGTGTGAGAGTGAGTGAGTGAGAGAGACTGTGTGTGTGTGTGTGTGTGTGTGTGTGTGTGTGTGTGTGTGTGTGTGTGTGTGTCTTGACCAGCAAACTTTATAGTGCAGGAATTAATGTAGTCATGTTGTCTTCCCCCTCACAGGTGACCATGGGGTTTGGAGTGTATGCTCCCTCACAACCTGATATCAGTGTCTCAACAGACTCTGATGATGATGGTGGCCATTGTAAGGCACAAGTGGGGTTGTTGTGGGCTGAATCTGTCCCACTGGCTTACATCTCACTCCCACCACCAATGTCCCCGCACATGGTCAGTATCCCTACACATACCCAGTCCCCAGCAGCCACAGATATTGGGCAGTTGGAGGGTGGTGGTATTGAACAGGGTAGTGTGGCGACTATGGAATTTGTGACTGTAGACACTAACCATAGCCAGAGAGCTGGCGAGGTCCCAAACATGCAGATTGACAGAGTTGCTCAAAGGAGGACTACTGCCCATCTAGCCCCTGTCAGAGGTGTCACAATGCATGTCACCCGATGTATGTTTTGGTCCATCATGAAGGCACAGGCATGTTGTGAACGGTGCACTAGACAGATGATGAGAGTCTTGGATGCAACATTGCCTGGCATGAATGACTCCCTCCATGGCATTGGTGATGACTTATGTCATTTCTCTGATGTAGTGGATAGACGTTGGGGTGAGACATTGTCAGTCCTTAACTGTGTAATGTCTGTGCTTGTACATTTGGTGGGAGTAGGGTGTCGGGCACATGGACGTAGGACAGCAACAACATCAGCTGAGAGCCCACATTGCCATGCAAAGCCACACTCCCATAGTGGCAGTACCACCAGCACTATCTAAGGGAGGGTGATGTCCACACCACAACATGGCAGGCCATGGGCACATGGTCCTGGGTGGTCCCATGAGGGACAGAAATTCAGCAGACACCGGTCACCATCAGGAAGTAGTACTGCATCTGGCCTTGGGCATGGTGGTGCCAGTACCACTCCTAGCAGAACCAGTTCCTGTGTTTGTGGCCAGAGATGGTGAACTGAACATTCTGCCATGTACGGTCCATGGCTGTCCAACATTCCCTCATGTAGGGCTAGGCATGCTCACACTCTCAAATGCAGGTCACCGACAGATGCACACAGCTCCTCTCCATGGCCCAGCTGACCAGCAGTCCTCCAGACACACACATTATGTTAACTGTATGGCATGACCTAGGCCTTTGGCAACCCTGCACCATACCCTGTGCATGTGATTATACCTGTGTCACATCCCTGTTATGCATACCATCGATGCAGGGACATGATAATATGTTTCTGATGCACAGGGTGAATATAGTAAAGGTAATGGCAGTTTGTAGTGTAGTAGTGTTATGCCCTGTATGGTGCTGTCTGCTGGCAATTGTCATGCGTACATATCAAAGTGTATGCATCTTTGTGCCATGATAATTTATTGCTGACTGACTGTTGTCTCACAGACCTTATTCTGTTTAATTTCCAGGTGTCTGTGTGTCTAATTCATGGTGAGCTGCTGCCATTACGGGAGCTGAGGATGGCGGCATGGCAACACAGAGACCTTTTCATTACCAAGGTACAGCTGTATATGTGCATGTTTACCTAGGTGTGTATGCATGGAACAGTGTGTGAGGGACAATGGGGCAGACAGCATAACTTTCCATACATACCCCTTGACACAGCCTTCTACTCTTAATACATGTCACCTGGGAGTTCCGTAGGATCACAGGTTCATAGATCCAGAGGTGGTTACTAGAGCACTGTCCCTGGGTCCCTTACAAGCCTAGACATTACTTTATCTCCAACAGAATCATCTATCAATACCTCTTGCCCATGACATTGCTGGACACAGGTTGGAACCCTGGGACATATGTTTTATTTTTTTCCCATCCACTCAACCTTGAAGCAGTTGATGAGGGTTTGCATGGTACAGTGTTTGACATGTTTGGTGATTGCATTCATGAGACAGGAAAACCTCTGGGTGACAAACCCGTCTCTCTATCAGGTTTCTTTGCTGTGTCATATGTAATTCAGGCCTGCCATGCTGATAATGCGCACAGAGTTATACTCTCATATATGGGGCAACTGTTGAAGGGCTGAGCACAACATTGCCATCTAGGCATGCCACAGCCCACTTGTGGACAACCTGACTGATACCAAATGGGGCAGTACTGATTCAAGGCTATGTGTGGAACAGGTGTTGAAAGTCATAGATAAACTTTGTGGGTGTTAACATAGCCTTTAGAGTTGCTGCAGATGTCTGCATAGGTACATAGCAGACTGACCATGCTGATAATGTATTGTTGTACTAACTGAGGATTATACAGAGGTAATTTCCATCTTTTGTCTGGAAGCAGTCCCTTTACCTATGTGGTGAACAATGTACAAGCCTTTCCTGACCACTTCCACTACTTGTTGCCTGAATGCGACAGTGTTATCATCTTGAGTACCCAGGTCTGTCATCAATGTCTGTGTGTTTATGGAGTTACCATTGATGTGGGAAATAGTGGGGCCATGTCCCTTCTGTATGGTATACTGCTACTGTTGTCTACATTCAGCTTGAGGCCAGGACCTTGGCACAATTCCAGACCCACTCTATGCCCCCACTGCAGTGTGTTAACAGCCATTTCTGGGTCAATGACAGAACACTACTTACAGTTGACACAGCCTTAGGCAGTACCTACATATGTGGGTGGTGGCAGTTAGCATTCATGCCTATATACATGTGGGTCATTGCTGCAGCAGCTACTCACAGGGCCTCCAAATATCCACATATTGCACACACATAGGAAACACAGATTGGGGTTGCCACCTTATCAAATGTAGACTGTGGGACATGACTTGTAGTACCATGACATTTGACAGGGTATTCCATACCATGGCAAGTGCAATGGACAGGATGTCCTTTGTTTGCTAATATGGCAGCTTCCTTGTATAACATTACCTTAGCTTATGCTACTTCTCATAACATTAAGGTGCTTCTGATGTGCAATAACTGATTTATGCAACTAGTAGACAACTTTAGGAAATGTTTGTTGTCCTACACTCTGGGGACCTCTGTATTGTTTGAGTTGTTGTCACAGGTCACACCTGGCCAAACATGGACTGCAACCTGCAGGGGAGTACAGATGGTAGCCATACCTCTCACCTCTACATATTTCTGCAGAATGTCCTGCACGTGATGCTTGACACATACTTTTGTTCTGCTTGTCATAACATTGTGGTTTTCTGGCAAATTGGTGGAAAATCATGAAAGACTAATGTTAGAGAATTATGATGGATATTGTCATGTCACAATTCATCCCTTCAAAAAATGCATGCAAATGCACTACCTGTTATGCTATCTACTTTCTATGCTTGTCACAGCAATATGTGAAGACTGAGCTTAATGTTTGGCCTTTGTCCCACTTTTCTGTATGGCTTTATATAGATGTCTTTCTGTGAGGGGTTGAGAGGTATGCTGGTGGCCGTAACACAGACACACTGCTGTAAGGGGATATACATGTAAACACACACACACACACACACACACACACACACACACACACACACACACACACACACACACACACACACACACTCATAAACTACCCTTCTTGAAAGTAGAACCCGTACCTGCCTAGTTTTACATACGATAGTGGTATATATACAATGCAAGTGCTACAAGGCTTATATAGTTTTGCAGTGTCTGCCACTAATATTCAGGTGGGTGACATTTGCAGGTGCTGTCAGGATTGCCACGGGGATTAATACTCCCTTAAAGTGGTAGAGCCATCTCAAACACACACACACACACACACACACACACACACACACACACACACACACACACACACACACACTGCTGCATGGGACATGCATTGAAACCCACATGCACACAGAGTTGCCCCTTTTGAGACTAGAACATCTACCTATCTAGTTATGTGCACTAAAGACCAACATGAGTATTGCATGCACCACAGTGCTATTGTGTTAAAAAATGTGTAACTTTGCTTCTAAGGTGGGTGACATCTGTAAGGGACATGGCTAGGTTGGCAATGGGGGAGTTAACAGGGTGGAACAAGCACACAAAATGGTATAACCATCACACTCACAAGGCAGCCACAGGAGATATGCCTACAAAAACACACTCACACAAATGGCCGTATTCAGATTAGTACCCCTATCTATCTAGTTGTATGTACATGTACTATAGTGTTATGTACATATTGCATGTGCTACAGAGATTATATGCTAGTGACATACCTCACAACCTCTTACAGCAATTAATCTGAGCAAAGCCTTCAGGAATGGTGGGATAAACTCCCAAAAATAGGGACTCTTCTCACATATTGCTCTTGCAAACCTAGACAACTGATAGGGTAACAAGTTTTGCATCAGCATGAATTTTCAGAAGGGTATGATGTCTGAAGTTGAAATGTCTGTCATCATTTCTGTTTTCAATTCTAACTGATTTGCCAATGATTTTACAGAAAACACCATTGTTATAAGACACAGACCACATGTATGTGGCAAACATCTGGACATTCTGCATAAATCTGTACAGATGTGCAGTATGGTCTGGAGAGTTTCAAATGGTGCATCTAAGGTGGATGACATCAATAGGCCCTTTAAAGTAATGCCATGGGGAGGGGGGTCAACATGCCTCAAAATGGCATAACCAACCCACACGACAGCCACAGGGAATATGCTTCACATGCACACACACAGTATTACAGTTGGCTGTATTCAGATTCAAACCCCTTACCTACATAAGTTGTATGTACTATAGTGCTATCTACTTATTGCATGTGGCACAGAACTTGTATGCTTAGAAAGTGTCCAACAGTGAATCTAAGATGGATGACATGAACAGGCCATGTAAAGTAATGCAATGGGGTATCAACAGGTTGGGACAGGCCTCAAAATGGTATAACCAACACAACTAGGGGATATGCTTCTCACACACATATATACAGTATCACAGTTGTAAGTAATGAAATTAGAACCCCTATCCATCTAGTTGTCTGCACTATAGTGCTATGTACTTATCACGTGCACCACAGAGCTTATATGGCTGAAAAGTGTCCAATGGTGCTTCTAAGGTGGATGCCACCTACAGGCCCAGTAAATTAGTGCAATGGTAGGTTAATGGGGTAGAGAAGGGCGTACAATGTATTGGCATTGTACACACACATAGGCAGGAAATACAGACAGCCACAAGGGTATAACCTTAAACACATAAACACAGAATAAGTTGTCATTGCTGGAATTAGAACCATTACCTATCGGACATGTACATACTTATTGCATGCACCACAAGGCTTATTCATCTGAAAAGTGTCTGCCATTGTTGTTGGGGTGGATGACATCAGTAGTTGCTGACAGGTAGGCCACTGTTGTGTAGGACACTATTATCAGGGCCATAAAATGGGTGACCATTACATGGACATAGACCTGTTGGGCATGTGTATTCTGCTGTAAATATAATAAATACAGAAACAAACACACACACACACACACACACACACACACACACACACACACACACACACACACACACACACACACACACATACACACACACACACACACACACACACACACACACAAACACAGACATGGTGGGATTATGTGAGATTATAACCCCCTACTATTACACAATGGAGCTCACCTTAATACTTTCACATGCCACTGGTTACAAATGGTATGCAAATGGCTGCAGCAGTACATCCTTCTATGCCTTTCAGGGTCTCTCTCTCTCTCTCTCTCTCTCTCTCTCTCTGTCTCACTCTCTCTCTCTCTTTCTGTATATCTCTCTGTCTGTCTTTCTCTCCCTCTGTCTCTGCCTGTCTATAATTGATATATTTGCATATATATGTGTTTGTGTGTGTGTGTGTGTGTGTGTGTGTGTGTGTGTGTGTGTGTGTGTGTGTGTGTAAGGGCAATCCTGTCTGATGGGGTGGGGAGAGACAGTTAAGGAGTACATAGCTGTCTGCAGGCAAAGGAATATATGGATAACACAGTTCAATAGTCAGATGTGGGTTTAGACATGGGCTGTAAATCTCTAAGTGCAGGAGCATGCCCAGTATGACCTTCAATAATCACAGTGGTCCTCCAGTCCTGAGCTACCTGTACTCCAGTCCAGGATTTTGTGTGCTACAGCTGATTGGCTGATGAACCTGTGTAAACAGTCCAGCACCTCAATGATATACTGGCTGAGGGATCTCCTGGCTGTGTGCTATCCTTATTAATTGATTCATATCCTGCTGTGGGTACAGAGTGCATTGGACTGAGCAGAGTTTTCCATAATATGTGTGGTATATTCTACATAGCACTATGATTTCCTGTTATGTCAGTGGCAGATCAGAATAGGTTAATGTGAGGAACCACTGATCATCATTTTTTTACTGACTCCATACACTGCAGGGAACATATGTTAGAGCTAGGGTTGCCAACTTCCTTCGTGGATAAAACTGGAGTGAAGCTACACCCCTCACAACACCACTAACCCCGCCCATCTCACCCCTCTCCCACCCACATTCCACCCATTTTGTGATGTCACAAATGACATCACTCTGTGGGGAATGCCCCCTTTTCAATCCTGCTGCCTGCTTTCGGCTAATTTACTATGGTTTTCTGTAAAAAAAGCATAGTAAATCAGCCGATTTACAAACTCCGATAGTCTGTTTCCTTTTTGAAACAGAACACCAGAGTTTGTACAGTGTTTTCCGGACTACTGGAGAATCAGTTTGATTTCTGGATAGTCCGCAATAAAAATGGAAGGGTGGCAATCCTAGTTACAGCACAATTTGTTCTGGTGTGCACTTTCTATGTTTGTCTGGCCAGTGGTTCCCCTTCCCCTTATATGCGTCTCTTTTTCCTTCTGTAGTCCAGTCACAGGCTTAGTCCACAGCTTCTGCTGTTATGTGTTTGTAGTTATGGTGTGACTGGGGTAGAAGTCATAACATCAAACACAGGGTTACAGACCTCACACCTCTGACTGTACCTGTTTAGCAAGTTGTCCATGATTGTGCCCCATACATCTGCTGTGGTCCTCAGATGTTTTGTGTTGCACTGTTATTATAAAGCAACATGTTGGCCATAGCTCTCAAACTCTTACAGACAGACATCTGGACAGGCCTATATATAACAGTCAGACAGAGGCCCAGACATGGGACAGGGTCTTAATATTGTTCTTTCAAATATAGACAGTTGGTAGAATGGTTTTGTATTAGCTTGCATTTTCTTATGGGTATGATGTCAACATCTCAGCTGTCTGTCATTGATGTTTCCACATCAACCTTTATTGGTTTGCAAATAGCTTGACAGGCAAATGCAATGTTTCGACAAGCAGAACAGATATAGGTTCATAGGTTCATAGGTTTATACTAGGCTATATGCCCTAAGGCATTTATAAGCCTAGCCCAAATTTTTGTGGCTTACGCCACCCCTTATATGAAAAAATACTGTGCCCATTAGTTTGTTGTGCCTCTGTCCAGCAGTGACACAGAGATGATTCCTGTAAACCTACGATCTCCCATCCACAGGTCTAGATTTCTCTTGAACAGAGTCAGGTGCTCTGCCTCACATGGACCGGGATTTTATTCCACAGCATAGGAGTCTCTGAGTGATAAATCTATCCCTCAGCCGCCCTATTTATATCCGTGCTAAGGTTTAAGTCGCTTGCTCTAGTGGTTTTGGTGGATTTGGATTTTGAGTTGGAGCATGTCCATTAATTCCAGGTTGGACATGGCCTTGTATGTCAGGCACATGTCACCTCTGAGCAGGCGGGTATGACTGAATAGAGCTGGAGTTTCTTCAATCTGGCAGCATATGACAGATTTTGGAGTCCCTTTATCCTTTTGGTGAGGAACTTTTGGGGTCTCTCCAATTGCTGCAGATGTCGGGTGAGATACATCCCGAATGGGGCATCGTTGGTCTGATAAGTGAAGAGTACAGGGGAACAATGACCTCACTAGATCTGGATGTGAATCCCTTCATGATCAGGTGGGCAATGTAGAAGGTCTTTCTAACCACTTTAGCAACGTGAGTGTCAAAAGAAAGGCCACTGTCAACCTGAGTCCCCAGGTCCCTGATAACCTCTTCTGTGCTTAGTGGATTGCCACCTATATGGTAGCTTGGGGTTACCTTGTTTTTTTGGCGTTTAACTTCAGGCCATGGCTCTGGCACCAGCTATCTGTTTCCGTGAGTCCCTTCTGAAGGATATCCATGTCCGATGCACTTTCCACTATCAGTTTGCAGTCGTCTGCAAACTTTGTCAGCCAAAGTCCTCCCATGTTGGCCTGTAGAAGTAGATGCCAAACAATAGGGGAGCCAGGACCCCCTGTGGGACACCACTTGTGACCGGCTTGAGTCTGACACAGCGCCAGCAACTCTAACCCTGTGGGTTCTGTCCTTAAGCCAGTTTGCAACCCATCTTGTGACATATGGGTTTACATTTAAGCTGGTAAGTTTTTCTACAATAGGGGTATTGTGTCGAAAGCTGCAAGGTCAAGGTAGGCTGTATGGACTGCCTTTCCCTCATCAATGGCCTTGGTGACTGTTTCAAAGAAGTCGACCAAGTTCAAAAGGCATGATCTTCCCTTGACAAAGCCAAACTGGGTCGGGTCCAATGTCTGCAAGTCCCTATATCTTTGTTTATGAGCTCCATTATGATCCTCTCCATAGCTTTGCAGACTAGACTTGTTGAGTGGGACCACAGTTGCCGTATGCCACTCCTTGGGCACGTATCCTGTGGTAAGGCTGAGATCAAACAGCTGCCTTATGTGCAGGTTTAATTCCTCATTTAGCTCGTGTAGCACACAGCCGGGGACACCATCCGGTCCCATTGATGCTGTGTTTTTAGCTTTAGAGAGCAGCTTTCACCTGCGCATTTGAGATGTCGGGAGGCTACACTCGGCTGGGATAGTTATCTCTCCTTTAGGGGAGAGGGGTGAAGTTTGCACTGAACCTGTCTGCCAGTATGTTGGCAATGTCTGTGGGTTCAGTGATTTTTGTATCATTTTGGACTAATTCTGAGCATATCTGGGAGTTTCCACCCAGGTTCCTAACATAGCTGAAAAAGGCCTTATGATTGTCCTTTGAATCCATGGCAATTTTCTCTCAAAATTGGCCTTAGTTGATTTTATGAGTGCTCGTATTTTTTACTAATAATGATCAGGGGTGACTTCCCTTTTATGGATTTTGTTCTATCATGTAATAGCTTTCTCCTCTTATTGTAAAGTTTGTTAATGGCTGGGGTCCACCAGACTGGACGTTTGCCCTTTGTGGAAAGAGTCTTGGTTTTATTTGGGATTGCCTGATCCATGCAGTCCTGGAGGTGTTCATAGAAGGCATTTGTAAGGGCTTCGCGCAGCAGGTTGTGGTTTCCTCTGGCTCAGGGGCCTTGAAGGATACCACACCAGTCTTGAGTAGTGTGAAGTTTGCTTTAGAGAAGTTCTTCACTATGGTCTTTTGTTTGGGGTGGGGCGGGATGTGGATTGCCAGTGAGATTAGTTTATCATCAGATCTCACCAATGAGGGATATACTTGCGGTGTGGAGCATTGTGTCCCCAAGTGTGTGACAATGAGATCTAGTATATTTTCTCCTCGTGGGAACAGTGACTAGCTGTTCCATGGCATTTGAATTTATGAACTCCAGGAACCGTTGGGCTAGAAAGTTAGGGCTTGAGTAATGTTCCCAGTCTATATTCGGTAGTTGAAGTCACCCAATATGATGGTGTTTGGAGATACATTTATACCCTCCAGTGTCTTCAGGAAGGCTGTGTGGGGTTCCTGAGTTTGAGAGGGTGGCCTGTAGCATGCTACAATTTGTAGAGCAGTTTTGCCTATGGTTAGTTGCACCTGGATGGTTTCCGAAGCCGTCGTTTGCCCTACCAACCTGGAGGTGTGGGTATCCTTTATGAATATGGATACACCCCTCCTTTTGTGGTGTGGTCCGGTTTTGGGGCGGAACGCATGATATGAGGTAAAACCTAATAGTGCCGTGTGCTCTCAGGAGCCTTGAACCAGGTTTCAGTTACAGCACAGACATCGATGTTCTCCATACTGAGAAGGGCCTGTGCATTTTGAGATTTAGACTTCTGGCATTGAGCAGCATTACCCTCAGTTTCTTCCCATTTTGTTTTCTAGGGTGGTAGGTTTAGAATTTGAGCCTTGCCTGGTGACAGGTGCAAGCCCGTCCCTTACGGAAAGCAGCGCTTGTTGTCAAGCATGTCAGGCAGACAGACACTGGATCCCCTTTGAATGACACCAGACATTGCTGATCATCTTGTCTCTATATTGTGGCATCATTCTTGGTGAAGGAAGGATACTGCTCAGGGTTAGGGTCATACCTGCCTGGGCTACATAATCAGAGAGCTCCTCTATGTCTCTTTTCATGTAGTCCACACCAGCATGGGCAATGACTGTGTCATATTTGTACTTGACCAGTGCTTGTGTTATGTGGCGGATTCTAGCGCCCGAGGGCAGCTTACTGTGACCCTCTCCTTGTTCAGCCTGGTGAGTGGGACGTCAGTGTGTCTGACTATGGAGTCACTATGACAAGTATGTTTGGTGTTGTATTTGGCCTTAAGGGCTGTGGCTGCTTGCTTTTGTGGTTTATGTGTTGCTTGTGGGGTGCCTTGAGGTAGCAGTTGTTTGGGTGTCTGCTTTGGAGGCCTCTGCTGTTTAGGTAAATTTTACTCAGAGCCTGTATGTCTTTGTGTGTTTATGTGTTTGATTCAGTGGAGTGGTAGCATTATGTGAGGCTGGTTTTGTGGTGTGTGTAGTTGCCTTCTCCTCCTGTCTGGTCTTGCCAGTCCTGAGTTGAGAGAGCTCAGCCTCCAGTTTGGCTAAATAGCTGCATCTCTCGCAAGTATTTGTGTTATGTGGGAGGAGGAGAGGGTTGTCTGTGTACATGAGGCAGTTATAACATTGCCTAAAGATTCCCAGATTCACCAGCTGGACCGGAGAGGAGATTGACAACTGACCTTTGGACATGCTAGAACAATATTGGGAAATCCTTAATTGAAAACAAGGTCCAGTGGGGAGTGAGGGTGTAGTGCTTTTAATTTTTAGTGCTGACTTATATAATTGCTTTAGTGAGCAAGTGCCAGGTAACTTGAGTGCAATGTGTTAGAAGTAACTAAATGCAAAAACGACAAACAGTAACTTTCTTTCAAGTGAAACAAGGAAATAAGTACAGTAAGCAATGCAGATATCACTAGTGATCCACAGAAGCGCTGAGAAGTTTATGTGTTATGTGGAATTAGCTTCCAGGAAATAACAAGCAAACAAACAACAAGCATATAAACAAAGCTAGATTCAGCAGGCCTGGATCTAGTCTATGCTAGAGCAAACAAGGTGTACCAATGTCAGTAAGATACAGTTCAAATATTCAGGCACTATAAACCTTTAACCAGAAATTCCCAGCTCAGAAGGGCAGAGTCCAGCCTCTTCTCCCACAAGAGTGCAGACCACAAACCTTCTTAATGTAAAATAACTGGCCTGAAGCCCAAGTGCCTAAACCAGAACTAATACACTTGGACACTGGGCTCTCAATCAGCAGTTCCCAACTTAGAAGGATGAAAGCTACCTGTCCTGCCACCACAGTGCTTGCCACAAACCTTCCTAATGTAAAACAACTGGTCTGAATCCAAAAGACTTGAATGATAGCTACACTTTAATCAAGTTACAACCAAGCAGTAATAAATACCATTGAATACTTTAGAGAATGTCTGGATTAGTGCTCAAGTTACACAAACAAAGCTAGATCCAGCAGGCCCGAATCCAGTCTATGCCACAGCAAACCAACTTCAGTAAGAAACAGTTCAGATATGCATGCACTATAAGCCTTTAACCAGAAATTCCCAGCTCAGAAGGGCAGAGTCCAGCCTCTCCTCCCACAAGAGTGCAGACCACGAACCCTCTTAATGTAAAATAACTGGCTTGAAGCCCAAGTGCTTAAACCAGAATTAATACACTTTTAGAATAACAGACACTGAGCCCTCAATCAGCAGTTCTCAACCTAGAAGGATGTAAGCTACCTGTTCTGCCACAACAGTGCAGACCACAAACCCTCTCAGTGCAAAACAACTAACAAGTGTTTAAACCAAAAGGCTTAGAATGAGTTACACCAAGCAGTAATAAATACAATTGAGTATTTTAAGATGATGCAAAAGTAAAAAGAAGTAGGTAGAAACACAAGTACAGTAAAAGCAGATGAAATTTTTTTTTTTTTTTTTTTTCTGAACAAGTGCTGAGATCAAAGAAACAGATTTGAGTGCTGAAACTAGAAAACTGGCTAGTTATAAGCCACAAATACAGAAGGGCTTGAGGCTCAGAAGCCTACAAATAGTCTGTACCACTTAACAAGAAAGGCAGGAAATAAGCTTAATTTTTTTTTTTTTTTCTATTTCCCAGATGCTCTCTTGTACACAGTAGGAGTGCCTGAAATCAGAATATGATCTCACTGCACTCAGTTGAGTGAGCAAATGAGATGGGCCCAGAGGCAGGCTGAGGGGGGCAGTTTCAATGCCACTAAGATTAACACCAAAACAAAAACAAGGCAGAGTGGGTGGGAATAACTGGAGCAGAATAACTTCAGTTAAAATTCCTTCAACACTCATTCATGCACAGTTTAAATCAAATTAAATACTGTATTTTTTTTTAAAAAGTGCAGATAAAGTTTAAATTCTCTTATACGTCCAGTTGAATATAACCAAGTCCTAGCTGGCCAAGCTGAGGTTTTAAAGCAGGAATTATTTCACATGCACCAGTTTAAATATGCAAGGACAGGAAATCAAAGAATGTGGCTACCCCACACCTGTAATTACTAGCAAATAAAATTCAGCCAACACTAGCTTCAGTTCAAGTTACTGAAGAGCAGAATAACTTCAGTTAAAATTCCTTCAACACTCCTTCATACACAGTTTAAATCAAATTAAATACTGTATTTTTTTTAAAAAAGTGCAATAAAATAACTTAAATTCTCTTATACGTCCAGTTGAATATAACCAAGTTCTAGCTGGCCAAGCTGAGGTTTTAAAGCAGGAATTATTTCACATGCACCAGTTTAAATATGCAAGGACAGGAAATCAAAGAATGTGGCTACCCCCACACCTGTAATTACTAGCAAATAACAAAATTCAGCCAACACTAGCTTCAGTTCAAGTTACTGAAAGCAGAATAACTTCAGTTAAAAATTCCTTCAACACTCCTTCATACACAGTTTAAATCAAGTTAAATACTGTATTTTTTTTTTAAAAAGTGCAGATAAAGGTACTTAAATTCTCTTATACGTCCAGTTGAATATAACCAAGTCCTAGCTGGCCAAGCTGAGGTTTTAAAGCAGGAATTATTTCACATGCACCAGTTTAAATATGCAAGGACAGGAAATCAAAGAATGTGGCTACCCCCACACCTGTAATTACTAGCAAATAACAAAATTCAGCCAACACTAGCTTCAGTTCAAGTTACTGAAGAGCAGAATAACTTCAGTTAAAAATTCCTTCAACACTCCTTCATACACAGTTTAAATCAAATTAAATACTGTATTTTTTTAAAAAAAGTGCAGATAAAGGTACTAAATTCTCTTATACGTCCAGTTGAATATAACCAAGTTCTAGCTGGCCAAGCTGAGGTTTTAAAGCAGGAATTATTTCACATGCACCAGTTTAAATATGCAAGAACAGGAAATCAAAGAATGTGGCTACCCCACACCTGTAATTACTAGCAAATAACAAAATTCAGCCAACACTAGCTTCAGTTCAAGTTACTGAAGGGCAGAATAACTTCAGTTAAAATTCCTTCAACACTCCTTCATTCACAGTTTAAATCAAATTAAATACTGTATTTTTTTAAAAAAAGTGCAGATAAAGGTACTTAAATTCTCTTATACGTCCAGTTGAATATAATCAAGTTCTAGCTGGCCAAGCTGAGGTTTTAAAGCAGGAATTATTTCACATGCACCAGTTTAAATATGCAAGGACAGGAAATCAAAGAATGTGGCTACCCCCACACCTGTAATTACTAGCAAATAACAAAATTCAGCCAACACTAGCTTCAGTTCAAGTTACTGAAGATCAGAATAACTTCAGTTAAAACTTCCTTCAACACTCCTTCATACACAGTTTAAATCAAGTTAAATACTGTATTTTTTTTTTAAAAAAAAGTGCAGATAAAGGTACAGTTGAATATAACCAAGTTCTAGCTGGCCAAGCTGAGGTTTTAAAGCAGGAATTATTTCACATGCACCAGTTTAAATATGCAAGGACAGGAAATCAAAGAATGTGGCTACCCCCACACCTGTAATTACTAGCAAATAACAAAATTCAGCCAACACTAGCTTCAGTTCAAGTTACTGAAGAGCAGAATAACTTCAGTTAAAAATTCCTTCAACACTCCTTCATACACAGTTTAAATCAAATTAAATACTGTATTTTTTTTTAAAAAAAGTGCAGATAAAGGTACTTAAATTCTCTTATACATATATATGAGGCATACGTGTGAACATTCTGTAACCCTGTCATTCCAGGTGTATGGGTAGTGCCCACTGACTTGTTATCAGTATTGACACAGTAACGTCACAGCCTTTATATCCTGGTGCTAGATTAAATTGTCACAACCTGCTGTTCTACCAGGCACCATCTAGGTTACTCAAAGCTGTGTACTTTCCATATGTGTGGCCCCCTGTGCCTCCATTGTCCAGCTTGCTGGCAGTAACAAATATTGACTTCTGGACAGTCCATACAAGTCCTATCATAGGTGTAACTGACATACAAAATAGTTGGCACAGCCAGTCTCAAACCATGGATCCTGTCAACCTCAGTACTGTACTTAGACCACTAAGCCACAACAGCCACCAGTTAGTGCTCTGTACTTCTTGTCACTATTGACCATACAAATACATAGTACTTTAACCACTGCATACTGTGGAAATGGAATAAGTTAGCAAGTTGATTGGGAAGCCCAGGGAATGTGTGGCCTACTGCTATTACCTTACAAAAATAAATGTTACCGCAGTTCTATGGGAACACAGGTGTATTAGGGGTAGGGAAGCATACCTTTCAACTGTACACATTTTCACAAACTTTCCAGATGTTTGCCTCATATTTTGGGTCCACTTTTCAGAATGTTGTAGTTGTCTGGGAAAATACTGGCAAATCATTAAAGACTTAAGATAGAAAGTAATGACAGACATTGGAATTTCAGACTTCTTACCCTTCAGAGAATTAATGCTATTGCAAGACCTGTTATAATATAACTTTCTAAGTTTGTAAGAGCAATATTTCATAACTGTCTCTATTTTTGGGCCTTTGCCACACATTTCTTTATTTTTGTACAGATGTCTTGCCGTAAGAGGCTGAGAGGTACGTATGGGACTTCAACATTGACATCCATGCATCTGTCCTATGACCCCACTGTTTATTAGTCCCTCACATATACTGTAGTGATTTTTGTTGCCTTGGGGACTACTGCATATTCTGGGCCAGCCAGTATTTTGGCAAACATTTCCTGTTGTCCCACATAGCTGTCAGTTGTCTGTTGCTATCACGGTAGCCCACTCCATTCTGGTGCATACATGCAGCAATACGATAGATATGCTACTACAGTCTACTACCCCATTCATTTGTTGTTAAGAAAAGTGACTTACCATGTGCCTGTAGCAGTTGAGAGGACAGTGATTCAGGGCTGACTCTGTCGGATGCATGCAGTACACAGCCTATACATGGTATGGTACAGGTAGTGTGATGTGGGTGGCATTCTTTTTACTGTGTGTATGTGAATCGGAGTGAGGTGCCAGTCCTGGGTCTATAGGTTGTCAGTGTATGTGCTATGCATAGCCTCTTTGCCAAGGCCAGGGCATACTGGGCATGCCTATATCTGCCTACAGGGACAGGTTCAGGGGGTTCTGCCTCTAAGTCCCCCTGTGCTTGTGAGGCAATGGTGGGGGGTTGTGTGCCCCTTCCCTGTGATGTTCCTGCCACAGATGTTTCTGCAGGATCATATTGTTTAACATGGCACATACTATGAACATGTGTGCACATGTGGCTGGAGAGTACTGCAGGAATCCACCAGATATGTCAGGGCAGTGGAACCATGACTTGAGCAGCCCAAACACATGCTCTATGGTGTTCCTAGTTTGTGCATGTGCCCCATTATGGTGTTCTTCAGTGAGTGTGTGTGCATTTCTGATGGGTGTCATCATCCACATTTCCAGTGCGTAGCCAACATCCCCCACTAGATAGCTTAATGTGATGTCCCCCTGGCACATTCCTGGTACAGCTGCGATGCATGCCAGATGTGGGAGTCATGAAAACTGCCAAGGCTGCTAGCACACACATTGATGATAATGCCCTGGGCATTGCACACAACCTGGCAGTTGATGGAGTGATACCCCTTGCGGTTGATGTAGACTCTACCTTCCTCACCGGGTGGTGCTTTGATGTGCACATGATTGCAGTCTATGGCACGCAGTACCTCTGGGCAGTGTGCTACATAATGGAAGATATCCATATTGCTAGTCCTCTCCTCAAGGGTGCTGGGGAAATAAATGTGCTCACTGGCATGTGTTAGCATGACATCCAGGAATTGATGGAGTACCCTGGATGCAGATGCCTGTGAGACCCCCATGATGTCCCCAGTAGGTCTTTAGAAAGTACCTGTAGCTAGTATTCTTAAGGCTACACATACCTTTGTTTCCACTGGGATGGTTTCCCCTCTGTTCGATCTAGGTCTGAGGTGAGGGCAGGAGAGCTCAATGAGTTCCTGTAGTATGTCCTTGTCCACCCTGTAGTGCTCTACTATCTCCAGCTCATGTAGCCCCTGAAGGGTTACGCTGGGTGTGAACACTCTTTTTTCTCCTCAGTCTGGGCCTATAGTCAGCATCATCATTGTCATTACTGACCTCAGCCTGTAGCACGCACAGATGTAGCAAAGCAGCAGCAACCCCTATCATTTTTCAGTTAAAATTCTCAAGTGTGTAATCTAATGGTGCAGAGTATGTGTGAAAAAGCAGATTAAAGGGTCTATGGATACTTTTTAGTGGTGTGCTGCAGATGCAGCCTGTGTGATTGGCTGACTATTATGCATTCCACCTGCTATCTATATTATTGAGGGTTTGAATGGGCCAGTGTGAGTGGAAGAGGGCTTATCAGTCATTTATAGTTGATTAGCTTTTCCAGCCTATTTCCTTTTATTAATTTATTTTATTTTTTTTTTAATTTCCTCCACTGCTAAGACCCACGGCACTCTGCACAAACCAGCAGCTCTAGTGTAAACATTGCTCAGCAGTTTACATGGACACACTTAGCTTTTGTTTAACTTGCTAAAACATGCACAGCAGGGCTGAGTATAGCTTAGTAATCAAGACATGCCCCTTTGCTTAGCTGTGCTTAGCTGAGCGCAAACAGGTGCCTTTCAGCTCCAATCCACTGAAATATGCCATGACAGACCCTCTTTTCCTGGTATCTATCTGCTCTGCCTACACCAACATGTTTCTAGCCCTACCATGGTTTGTACCTACAGAACACAGTGGCCCTTTTTGCTATTCAATAAACCTGGCTCATTTACATACACCTAATTGCATATACCCTGGATACAACTCTACACCAAGCCCTATCTCCTTAGCTACCACTATAACCTGTCATTATATGATGCTGTATGCTGGACACTATAATGCAATTACTTTGCCTACCTTAAATTTCATGTTTTACATATTTTTATTTTTTTATTTTTTTGCAAAACTAGCATGTTTGCGCGTAGCTGCTCACTGCTTAAATGTGGCATGTGTATTAAAAAAAGTTAATTTTTTTTATATATTGCATTACTTTTTAATCTCAAGTGCCATAGATGTGGCCACTTGCATGCCTACTGAGCAATAAAAGCTTTTATTTGGGCTGGTACAGCCCTGTTTTAATTTTATAATCCGGTACACGATTAATAACCAAGTACACTTATCCTGTATGGGTGCCTTTCTGCTTGCTGGATCAGAAAATCACTTCATTTGCATGATTTTCAACAGCAGATGAGGTGAATTTCATTCTGCGATCGTTTCCGTGTCCGCACCATGTCTGCATGCTCCTGCACGCCCGCAGCCTTATTTCCTGGATTGATCGGCAGCCATATTTCATGTTTGGGCTGCAACATTATCCCTACAAGGAGAATTGCTCTGTGTAGGGTTTACTGAATTACCCAAAATACCACTAAAACACAAAAACACAATAAAAAATAACAACAAAACGGCCATGGGTCTAAGAGTTTAATAAAATATTTAGCTCCTTGGCAAACAAGTCTTCCAAGAGTAAAAATACACTTAGAACCAGCCTTGAAATACCTCAGAAATCACAATTAACAAGCACTTAAACAATTATTCAATGACAATTATTAAATTACATGCTTTCAGTTACATTCCTTGTTGAGCCCAAAGGGCTCCAAAGTACCATATTTCAAAATAAAAAGAGTTTCCTTCTTTAAAAGTTTATTGAATAATTAAGTGATTGTTAATTGTGTTTTTTTAGGTATTTAAAGGCTGGTTGTAAGTGTGCTTTTATTCTTGGAAGGATTGCTTGCCGACATGCTAAGGATTTTATTAAACTTGTGATACTCTTTGACCTGTGGCCTTTTTGTTGTATTTTTATTGAATTACCCCCTTCTCTCCATTGTTTATTACTATTTCTTCCTGTACAGACTTAACTACTAGAGCATCGGTTTCACTTGTTGTAAATTAAAATTCTACCATTCTTACCACATCTCTGAACCCCACTTTTAGACTTGTATAAGTGTAATCATGCTGTACCTAAAATCTGTTTGTGACAAATGTTTGAGTCTTCTTGTTTATCAACCATAGCCAAAGAAATGCTTTCTATCACTTTTGGAATAGAGTGAACTACTGTATACTGTAGTTTTCTCTTTTAGTTTTAGCAGCCTGTAGCTAATAATTACTAAGGCTTACAGATTTTATTTATTCATTTTTTTATTTATTTTATTTATCAATTTATTAAGTGGTTCAGTAGCCCAATCAACAAACCCATTTTAATCACAACCTGACAATAAAAGTCTATGATTACAGATTCTGAGCAGTAGTTTGTTATTAAAGATGTTCTGATTTATCAACATACCTGCTGTTTTCTTTCCCCTGACGACTAAGACAAAATTGATAATACAAAATACAAGTTCTCAATAATTATGAATTTTTCTTCATTCTTCATAGACATATCATCGGATGTCTGTGAATCAGGGTAATTTCTCTTTTATATGCCTTCTAGGTAGGAATAATAAGTAATAGGGATAGTAGTGGTTATGCTATAGATAGTCTATCAGATTATTTTTTTAGTTTCTGCCTATGAAGCTAGAAATCTATCACAGATGAGTTGCACAGATGAACATTATATTAGTGTACATTATGATTGAGACAAAAAGTTTAACCCTCTTCAGAGGTATTTTAAGCCTGTTACTATTAAAACAATACATTTTATGAGTAGTACTTATATCTATGTTGTACGTATCACCAGGAAACTGATATTATATTTTTTAATTATTCTAACTTGATGAGTTAATGTTATGTGAGATGATAAGTGAATAAGATAATGTGAAACTAGAAGGGCAGATACATATATTGAAATCTGTAAAAAAATAATTAATTAATAAAGTACTATATTCAAGAATATAATGATCATTATTGGGTTTAGGTACAACATACTAATATATTCCTGATTAGTTCCAAAAAATGGCTAAGCAAGAAGAGTGCTGATCGACAGTACTGGACAAAAACAAACTGTGTAGATATGGATATAATCATCAACAAGCTGACATAGGAGTAAGTAAAGGAAGACCTGAGTATATAAAGAAGATCTAAAGATGGATTATTAAATTACATTTAGTATCTCTGCTGTAGAAAATGTTATTGTTGAACTGACTGCTTTTCTAAATAATTTTATATTTCTAACACAACCAATATAAAAATAAAGAATAAACCCTAATCGGGTTGGGACTTTCCCTTGCATTCATTGTATTAACTGTAAATATCTTGTGAATACATTTGATAAGATTAATGACATTCTTTTTACATCTATAGATATATATACTGTTGTTACACCAAAGGTATGATTTATGCATTGATGTGTCCCTGCAAAATGTTTTATATAGGAGAAAGCAAGAGGACTTTTAAATCAAGATTACAAGAACATATTAGAAAAATTAAGAATGTTAAGATAGAAAACCCTCTTGATATTCATTTTAAATTGTATCATGATAGTGATCCACAGGGCTCAGAGGTACTATTTTAGAAACCGGGAATGTACAGGATGGTTGCTTAGATATAAAGAAAAAATTGTTATGCAAGGAACTTGCATTTATTTTAAAGTATGTAAACTTGACCCCAGCTGGACTTGATGTAGAATGCAGTTGGAAGTCTGTGATTTAATTGTTTAATTGAATGATTTGTAAGTATGGGTGGATAACTATTGGAGCTATTTAAGATTTGTTTTTTAATGGTGCTTTTACTCCTTGAAGACATTTTTGAGCCAAGGTGCTAGAGTGATTGCATTTCTTTGAAATAAATTTGGTTAGCTGGCCATTGTTGGTTTTCATTTTTTTATTTATTAATTTTATATTTCTGTTTGTGCTGAATGATTTATAAGTAAGTTCACTTACTAATTACAGAATAACAGTTCATTCAAAGAGCTGGTATACTATTATGTGAAAGGAATGTAATCTGTTATAGTAGTGAGTGCTATAAGTGCATCTAAAGAAAGCAAATTCATTTAGGAATGCAGGTTTGCCCCAGTGTACATCTAGGATACATATTACAAACAGATGATGTCCCAACAATGGGAGTAGTGGTTAGAAGCATAAGGACATGTATTATATAATTAGTGCTAACAATAATAATTATACATTATATTCCATGTGTATGAGATGTTTATAATAAAGAGTTAAAATATTAAAAATCTGTATATTTTTATCAAGTTAAGCTACTGTTTTCTTACAAGATGGCAAAGTCTCCAGTATACCATTAGAAAAATGTAATATTCCAAGAATCATTACTGTGTGTATTGGAAGAGTAAGACATAATGACCGAAAATGTGGACTATCATTTATCACCTCTCAGATTGTGACTTCTTGGAGTATTCCCTTTCCTCCAAGACAAAACAGTCTCAGAGTTCAGAGATATCTACATCTGTTTTTATGTATGTGTGTGTGTGTGTGTGTGTGTGTGTGTGTGTGTGTGTGTGTGTGTGTGTGTGTGTGTGTGTGTGTGAATGTGTGTGTGTCTCTGCTTTTGACCAAACATATGTTTGATCAACAAATGCAGGAGTGTGATTTAATATGAATGGTAAGGATAGCTGAACCATGGATATGTCAGCCTTAGGTCAACTGGTGCCCTAGGCAAAAGGGCTCCAGGGCACCCGCACCATACTACCTAATACTCCCACCCTGGTCTACTTACACCAGATAAATACTGGAAAAGCACCCCTGCTAGAGTGGCACACTAGGCGGCCACCTAGTTGGCCTATGCCTAAGGCTGGCTATGGGTACAAGTACATTGTGCTACCCAATGGAAACCAAGAGGCAGTGGCAGAAGGAGGGGGAGATGAGGAGCATCCAGAGGATGGGCAGACTAGCACAGGTAATACAGTTGGATTCTGTGGACACACAGATACTACAAATGTCTCCAAACACTCAGAACAATTCTCAAGTACAGAACAACAGAGACCTTCAACGGGTCGTCCATGAAGATATGCCCTACTATGATAACCAATCAGTATCACTCTCCTACTTTCAGGTCCATGGAAACTACTTCCCAGATTTCAACCTAATTAATAGAGATGTTTCAGCCCATACTTTGCAAATCTTGAGCAAAGGATTCACCTTTCTACCTGCACAAAGGGTGGACCTTCTCTCTCTTCGATTGGATTTGAGACTTTATGTACAGAAACTAAACTTAAAATCGCTCTGTGACAATGATTCTGATGACTAGTGTGAACCAACTAATATTGTGATGTGTACTGGAACAGGATACTGGATGGAAATAATTTTAATGAAGAACACATGTATTAAGTGCTTTTGTCTCCACAAAAGTGAGACTTCATCAGAATACATAGCTACACTCAATGACCATGTTTAAGTATCTTACCAAACAACACGATTGGTTAACAATACAAAACACCTACCCACTTTTCACTTAATATTAATGACTTAAAAAAATCACGTGGAGAAGTAAACTTAAAAAAACGTTAAAATGCATTGTAATGTACACATAGAAATTCACAAGTTAAATTCTGTATAAAAAGTATACATGCACAATACTTTTTTTAAAAAAAAACAATTTTTAACATTAGGGAATGTTATGAAAACACACATTGGGCAGGATTCACGAAGGCATGCACGGAGTGTAAGAGACGTGTAACACTCCATGCAAGCCTCGCGATCCAGGAACAGCCCTAAACTCTGTGTAAGAGACCAGCTAAAACGTCTCTTACACGGACTGGGCGTGGACATGCTAAATGCCTCACTTTAAGCCGAAAGGTATGCAAATGAGGTATATTAGCGATCCACGAAGCAGAAACCAGCCCGTGTAAGAAACGTTTTAGCTGCAGAAATTTACTCAGTTGACAACTGAGTAAGTTTCTGCAAATTCCACAACGGAGCCATGTCAGCTCCAAATAAAGGATGCATATGTCTCAGGCAGCATGCCAATAGCCAAATATGTGGCCATTGGCAAGGTAACCTGATGCAAAAATAATAAAAATATAATTTTATTTTTTCGCCGATGTTTAAACCCAGCGCAGCCCCGCGCAAACGGGCTGTGCTGTATAAAACATAAAAATGAAGGTTATAAACCCACAAATGTAGGTTTCATGCAATACATGGAATGACAATGCAGTTCCAGCAGACCAAAAACAACATGGCCACCGTGTAGTGGTTGCTAAGGGGGGAAGCTGAGTCTAAGACATGTAACTAAGCATTAGTAGGCAATCTCATGTAAATGAGGGTTAGGATACTGAATCTCACAGTCACATAGCAAATGAGCACAGTCTCAGTAGTGTAAGAGATACAAAAGGGGGAAGAATAGAGTAGGAGATAGGTGACATCACAGGGGGGAATGGTAGAAAGAAATGCAGTTCATTGGAGGTCAGTGTAACATGACAGATGACAGACACAGATCATGGAAAGAGGTGTGCCACAAGATAAGTCAGGGAAAGTCAAGAAATGGAAGGTGTACACTGTTATTTACACCAAAGTTTCTTGCTGTGTGTGCATGAGCACGTGTGCACGCCATGAAGTGCGAGTAGGGCAGTGTGCGTGCGTGTAAGGCAGACTGAGCATGTGGGAGCATGTTGGGAGATGTTTAACACTGTTTGCGCTGGTGTGCGCGTGTAGGGCAGGCTGAGCATGTTGGAGGCTGTTGGCAGACGTGTAACTGTGTTTGCGCGGGTGTCCCCGCGTTTTAACCCGAATAAGTAGATTCTGAACCATGTAAGCACGTGTGCATGCATGTAAGCCACTGTGAGCGTGTTTCTGCTAGTATGCACGTTGCTCCCCCTGAGGAAACAGAAAGGAAAAAGGAAGCAACAGAATTAGTAGGAAGCTAGCAAGGATAACTGCTGAAGCTAGCAGGTGAAAACAATTAGAAGCAGGCAATTACACAGGCAGAATAGTAGCCCAGCCCAGCACTTAAAACTCTGCAAACAGTACTGCAGGATGTTTCTCTTAAGAGACACTGCAAGACAGGAGTAAGCTAATAGAAGTGAAAACTGAAAAAGCTTCACTCAGAGCAGAAATGTTATGGGCTGCCATAGCTGTCATAATGAGACATAGGTGACTTGCTGAGGGTAGTGACAATGCAGATGGTGCCAGACAACCCACAGTGAGGAGACGGAGAAGAGTGTACAGGCCCAGGGTCACCTACCACGGGTTACATGAGCTGGAGATAGTAGAGCGCTATAGAGTGGACAGAGAGCTCCTGCAGCAAATTGTTGAGCTGTGCAGGCCATACCTCACACACAGAACCAACAGAGGGGAACCCATCCCAGTGAAAACCAAGGTATGTGTTGGCCTAAGAATACTAGCAACAGGTACCTTCCAGAGACCAACTGGCGATATGATGGGGATATCACAGGCATCAGCCTCCAGGGTACTGCACCAGTTCCTGGATGCCATGTCAGCACATGTCAGTGATCATGTATATTTCCCCAATGCCCGTGAGGTATTGGCCAGCAATATACGTCTCTTCCAGCAAATAGCAGAATACCCTGAGGTAGTGGGTGCAATAGACTGCACGCACATATGCATCAAAGCACCAGCCGGTGAGTGAGGTAGGCCCTACATTAACCGCAAGGGCTTCCCCTCCATCAACTGCCAGGTCGTGTGTGATGCCCAGGGCATAATAATGAATGTGTGTGCAGGCTGCCCTGGGAGTTACCATGATTCCCACATCTGGCATTTGATACAGCTGTACCAGACATTTGCCAATGGGGACATCCCACACGGACACCTAGTGGGGGATGCAGGTTATGCACTGGAGCCGTGGCTGATGACACCCATCAGAAATGCACACACACCTGAACAGGAACCCCATAATGAGGCACATGCACAAACACGTAATGTAATAGAGCGTGTGTTTGGGCTGCTCAAGTAATGGTTCCAGTGTCTGGACACATCTGGTGGAGCCTTGCAGTACACACCAACTACATGTACCCAAATTGTCATGGTATGTGCTATGCTACATAATATGATATTGCGAAAACAGCTGCAGCAGGACAAGCATAGGACTGGGCCAAACAGCCCCCCACCATTGCCAAGGCCATCACAGGCAGAGTGTGACTCGGAGGAGGAACAACCTGAGCCTGCCCCAGTAGGCAGAAGGAGGCATGCCCAGTATGCCCTAGCCTTGGCAAAGAGGCAACGCATAGCACATACACTGGCTCAGTAGGAACCCTGGGAATGATACTACCTCTGACTCACTCAAATAATAACATGGAGGCCTAAAATGACATGACCTGCTCACAAACATGTACAGGGAAGTGTAATATGCGCATCCGACAGAGGCAGCCCTGCAGTACCACCTGAGACATGAATGCCATGTGTTAAGTAATGTAACACCATGTACTATATGCACACCTTAGCACTCTGACTAACATCCACCCTCACCAAGCATGAAGCCACAAAATGACGATGGGATGATCAAGTGCAATAACTGGCTGAAGTAATGCAGTTAGTCAAAGGGGAGCCAATGTGTTTCAGGCTCAGAAGACATGCGGAGCATGACATGATGCACCACCTACTAGGGGTGGCATGCACCTATCATTCCATGCCCCATGGATACTGGCAAAGGCTGTCAGTACCCACAGCATGCCCTGAATAGGTAAGTCTCAAAACACAAACCCACCTTCATAGGTACCACAAGGGATAGGAACCTAGATGTAATGCTACCCAATGCCAGAAGTCTAAACAGCAAGATGTGTGCAGTGTAAATGCACACAGTATGGAGAATGTAGATATCAGTCCTGTAATAGGCTCACATCAGCACCCTAACACTACCAGGTCATATCTCATACTGTGCTGTACAGCCGCAAAACATGGAACAAGCTACAAAAGGAGGGTGACTAGCAATAAATGTCACGGATAACCACACCCCCATGTTGGTACCACAACAAGAAGCAGCATGGATTAGCCATGGTCAAATACCAATGGCTAAAACCGCCTCCCAGTATATAGCCTGCTGCAGACTACTGTCCTAATACGAGGAACTGCACCTGGCCTATGTTGGAATACATGAATATATCAAGCCCCCAAAACAACATTATATTTCTTGAGTGAAAATACCCAGACATACATCGGGAGCATTATACTAGCACCAACACAGTTGGAGAAAAGTTCCCAGAATCCATAAACAAAAATGCCCAGGAACAACGTACCACTCCCACAAGAGGGGTAAGCATACTGGATGTGATAATCAGCAACATGTGTACTGGATGGCAAGATGAGGAGTGTATCCTTCACTGGTAAGACCAGACCATAGAGTAATCACACTGGATATACACATCCCGACCCCAGTCCCTGCCCAGAATAACACAGTGAAATCATGTGTAAAGCATAGGTTGCAGCCCTCCAAACTGATGTTGAATCCATGAAAGGCCCTGTGCAAGTGCAGAATATGGGACACACCGCAGAACATGTTATACAGGCATTCCATGAACACAGCCAGGAATGCTTGGAGTATGCAATCACAAATAACAACAACACACAATGCCATACATGCAGGCATCTGGCATGCTGGACTCCAGCCATTACCAAACCATGCAAGAGAATGAGGAAGCTACCACATGATAGAGCAAACATAAAAATGGAAGTAATCTCTGACCAGTAGTATGGCAATAACATATGTCCACACATACAATCCACTAAGTCCAGTCACAACAAGTAGAATCTGTGAATCCAGAGGCAATGTGACACCTGTCCCAAGTACACAGACAACCACAACTCCCCCCAATAAATACAAATATATGTGATAGATGCAACCATGTATCCAAACCAGAGGTTGAACTCCCCCAACTCAGTACTGTCAAAACTAGTCAGGAGGAGAAGCTAACCACATACACCACAAACCCAGTCCCACATAGACCTACCACAACTGTAAACCAAACACATAAACACAGAAATATATTCCCGGAGGCCCTAATTACAAACACACCACACCAACAGAAGCCTCCAAAGCAGATCACAAGCAACCACAACCTCCAAACATAGCACATGCAACGAATAGTACACAAAGCTGGTGTGCCAAACAGTCACAGGCCAGAAGAGAAACAATATGCCTGATACAGTTGTAATAGGTGTCTGTATAGGCAGACACACTGCTGTCCCACTCACCAGACTGAACAAGGGAAAGGGTAGAATAAGCTGCCTGTAGGCTGCCACAAAATGCCACATAACACAAGTACGCAGGTCACCCCAAAGCAAGCAGAAATATGATGCACTCAATGTCCATGCTGGTGTGAATGACCTGAGATGTCCCTCCCTGGTCTACATGAAAAGAGACATGGATGATCTCTCTGAGTATGTACCCCAGGCCGGTATGACACTGGCTCTGTGCAGCATCCAACCCTCACCAAGAATGATGCCACAGTACAAACACAGAATGATCATGTTTAACAGCTGGCACAGTTAAATCTGTCAGTCCAAGAGGGTCTAATGTCTGTCTGCTTGAGATGTCAAGCATGACAAGCCATGCTGCTGTTCCAGGGATGGCTTGCACCTGTTACCCCTGTGCGTCTGGATACTGGATAAGGCCTTTGCCACCTCCATAGGGCCGTATGTAGGCAAGGCCAAAAAGACTACCCACCACCCTAGAAAACATAAGTGATAAGAAACATAAGGGTAATGCTGACCAATGCCAGAATTGTAAACTGCAATATGCATGCCCCTGAGGTACTTCCCATTATGGAGAACATCGATTTCTGTGCAGTGACAGAAGCCTGCTGCAAGCCTAGTGATAGCACACCAGCACTACCAGGCTATACCACATATCATGTGTTATGGCCCCAACACCTGGACCAAAACATCAAAGGAGGGGGAGTATCCATATGCAGCACAGACACCCATATGGCCAGGTAACTGACAATGCACAAAGCAGCGGAGACCACCCATGTGCACCTAAGTGTAGTCCAAACTGCTGTACAGTCTGTAGCATGCGACAGACCACACTCTCACACACAAGAACTCCACCCAGACATCCTGAAGACACTGGACAGTATGAATGTCCCACCAAATACCAGACAAGGTACACACAAATTACCACATAGGTGGCAAACCATTATGTATGCAAGGAGTAATCAGGGACCTAGGGACACAAGTCGACAGTAATCTGTCATGTGACACTCAAAATGCCAATGTGGCTAGGAAGATTGTCGATATTGGACACCGTATCATGAAAGGATTCACATCTACATCAACAGAGGTCACTGTGCCGCTATACTGTTCCCTTATCAGACCCATAATCTAGTACAATGACTCATATGGGATGTACCATAAATGACACCTGCAGTGGTTCAGAAAACCTCATAGTTACCCCACCAAGAGGATAAAGGGTGTGAAACATATGTCATATGCTGCCTGGCTGTAGACACCCCAGCTGAATGCAGTCATAGACTGCCTACACAGAGGCATTGCATGTCTGTTGTACAAGGCCATGTCCAACACAGGAGTAATGGACATGCTCCACCACAGGAAATCAAAGCCATTGGAGCTGTGAGAGTGACAGATGTCAGCCTCAACACATAATGAAATAAGATGTGCTGGAGGGACAGATACATATCCCAGAGGCTCCCCACACCCAGAAACAGGATCCCAATCCATGTTAGGCAGAGCCCCTCACTGACACCCCTCAACAGGAATATTGCCAAGTGGATGGATGATCGTACATGTATACTGGGGGTCTTCACTGTATCACGACCAGACAGAGGCACAGTAAAGAAATTCATAAATGGCCATAATAGAAACATAGCAAGGGGTGGCGAAAGACACACACACTCTGGCTAGGCTTACTAATGCCCTAGGATGGATAGCCTAGTATGAACCCATGAACCTATGAAGATACAAATTGTACAGGACACTAAGGATAATCACAAGACTTACCTAACTGATGGTAGGAACCATGTTGGGCATCCACAGATATGCTCCGAATCACACAGATATTACAAACAACATACCAAACACACACACATATTGCTAACATACAACCTGACAGGTGCAGAGCAAACCCCCCCCCCCAGTGCAAAATATCTATCTCAGCAGACTGCTGGTCCCCTGACATTGCAGATGCTGAGATAACAGCCATCATCTGCAAAGCAAAACACACAGCAGCAAAGGTATGTGATGGTGTCCTGGGCTGAGGCCAACATGGACTCCAAGAATAATGGAATGCCAAATCACACTACTGCCCAATGTCAGCCTTACCACAGGATATGTACCCAAAGAGCAGTGTACAACAACAGTGGTCCTTCACAACAAAGGTGTTGCCTGAATGGATACTGCAAACTACCACCCCAGGATCCTCACAAGCTTGGTCTGCACAGCTATGGAAAGGATCAGTATGTACCACAGACAGAAGGCTATTGTGGACCTACTGATACTGGACCCTACACAGTGTGGCTGTCGTAACTGCAGATCCTGCCCCTAAACATGTTTGACCCATTTGAAGCAGTCATTAAGGTCATTGATGAGGGCAATGTGGTCCACACAGCGTAGCTGGACCATGCATATGCTTCTAGACAATACCGTATGAGTTCAGTATGGATATGTTCACCAGTTTAAATATATACCCCTATGTCAGTAGAGGGGTTGCAAACCAGACCAAGGACAGAACTGACATGGCCAGACATGCTGCATCCATGTCAGACTACAAAGCAGATATGAGTGGCATCCCACAAGGCCTGGTCCTGGGCCCCCCATTCTGAATATATATGTCCCATAGGTATAGATCAACATGAAAGGACTGTGACTGAACATGTATGCAGAGGAGTACAAACAGCCCACCATATCTGACCCCCAGCTAACACAAGCAACCCACAAAAGGGCCACCTGCAAACAGACAACTGGAGCCATAGCCATGTCAGCAAGCTAATTGCAGAACTGTGTATAGACAACCACCGTGGATATACAGTAAGTGCCCACAAATTACCACACAGGTGTTAACCCATGATGTACCTAACATGTAATGAGAGACCTGGGTACAAAAGGTGATAGATATCCTGCACTGGACAAACATGTGGCTGTAGTGTTCGCAGAAACATATACTATATACCCACCCAAACATGAAGGTTGGCAGATGTAGATAAGGGGATGTCACTGTGGCTCTGCAGTCATCCTCCATCTGCGTCACAATTGACTGCAATAGCCCCTGTGGGATATACCTCAGCAGACACCTCCATCAACTGTAAAGTCAACAACAGTACCCCACCAGGAGTAGAAAGGAGCATGAACAGATGCCATGTGTTGCCTGAGTAAACAAACTGCAGCCCCACACACTGCCATATTGCCCAGCTACAGGCAAGCTGTGCCTGATGTATGAAGCCATGTCCAACCTGGAATCAATGAACATGCTGCACCTTGTACAATCTGAATGGCAGTGAGCTATGCACATGAGAGACCTGAACCCCAGCACTGACATGCATAGGACAAGCTGTACTGAATGATCCATAACACAGAAGCCACCCCCACTTTTGAGTAAACTCCCAGTACAGGTTAGCCAGAGAGTCACTTATCGACTCTCCTCAAGAGGAATCCTGATGAGTGGATGGGAGATGGTAGGCTAACCCTGGGTATCACTGTTATGTCAGAAGTAGACAGAGGCACAGTATACTAACCATGACATATGTCATGGAAAACTCCTGTTACAATGTGTGTCGAAGGACAAACACACTCTGTGACTAGCATCAGAAATGGCCTAGGGAACATTGCTAGTGTTTGCCAATGTCCACCCATGTTGTGGAATACACTACCAATGTTGGACGAGCCTGGTGTAGGTAGTCCATATCTGAACATAATGCAACATGATCATATGTGCACAACTGGCCCCTACACAGTCTGTTGTGCTCATTATGAAGATGTCAAGCAGTCATTGGACTAAAGCACAGGATACTGTCCACCACAGTGAAAGTACTGAACCAGTACACTATACGGTACTACAGTGTTAGGTCATTATGAAAGTATGTTGAGAACTGTCTGCAAAGTATCCCATGCAATCACTGCAGGCACAGTATAATCCCTGTTGTGGCAGACACGAAGCAATTGGCCAGTTAGTACACAACATGACATACAACACACAACCATAAACGTGAGATATTGTTGAAGTTCACACACACCCAAATATGTGGTGGACTTCAGAGTGCAACATATGGAAAGCTCACACTGGGCATGCTCGCACACTTTGATAAATGAAGCATATGTCAGACAACATGCCATGGAAAGGCTGAACTGGGCAAGCTCACACACTTAAGCCATATCTCTGTTTAGCAGTTGGCCACACATATCTGGTATTTGTACGTGTCAGTCCAGGAACCAACCACAACACAGCAATCTGCCCAGTGCACACAGTAAATGACTACAGAGACATAAGTGATATAGTGGATCGCCATCATATGCAAACATCTTCCACAGATACACAAGTTGGTCATAGGAACAGGGAATGCTATGGCAATAAAGACCTGCAAACAGTAGAACAGCACAACAAATATTGTGCATCCGACAATTGAACATATGGGTGTAGAGGTCAATACTAGGCTTGTTGCCCTAGGGAATGACAGCTCAGCCAGAGTGTGCTTGGCATCTGCATCCCCAGTACAGTAGGCTACTGTGCCACTGTAAAGTAGGTCACATAAGGCAACATGTGAGGCTAGTGAGCTGTGCCTCTGTCAAGCAGGGGCACCATGGAGGTCCCAGGGATTGAATGTGCTAAGCCACAGCCATGTTGTCAGTGTGTGCTGGAAGAGGGTTGCTGAGGATCTCTAACAGTAAGTGTCCATCAATAACAGACTGAGGGGAGCCCTATCTGCATTCTCTGGACAATTCCACTGTCAACACTGTGTTGTGATGATTATGTGTGAATGAAGTGCCATGCCGGAACTGTTCACAGATGTCCTCCCTCTGTGGGCTACAGCTCTGCAATGTATTAGCTCACTCTGTCTGTTGTACGGCTCATATATGGCTGGTGTACACCTGACAGGTGTCTTGTTGTGGAGCAGTCATGGGTATATGTGGGATAGCATGATCAATGCAAACCATACACATGCTCATAGAATGCAATTGTCAAGGATTATGCTGAGTGGCCAGTATAGTCCCCCAGCATGAGTCCTCTGAAGTCGTCCACCCCAGTCTTCACAAGTGTAGAGTCTGTTTGTGCTAAATACAGTTTGTGTGCAGTGACAACCTTGCCTGGGGGTGGAGATGGGATATGGATGTCCAGGGAAAGGTGGGTATGGTCAGATATCAACAATGGTGGTCTACCTCTGGTGTGGAACAGTGAGTACCCACTTTGCAGAGGGACAGGTGCAATATGTATTCCCCCATGTGGCTGTGGTGTGTGGTTCTGCCATAGCACATGGACCCACAAATTGTAGTGGCTGTAGGGTAAAGTGGTAGAGGCCTGAGTAGTTCTCACACACAATATGCCTGTACCTGATGTTAACAACTTGAATGGTGTATGTGAACACCTGCATATCCCGGCACTGTTCCCAGGGAAGCTAAGTGTGTGTCCTGGATGTGGGTGTGGTGTTCTGGACTGGTTGTGTTGAATGTTACAGGTCCTGTGGTCACAAAGCATGGTATAGAACATGACCTGCCAGTGCGATGTGCATATCTGACCCTGACGTAGGTGGCTGCAAATGCATATATATGCTATCCACCACCTGACAGGTAGTACTACATGTACATACCTCTGTAGAAATAAAGATGTCAGCACCCTATAAATACTGCAGGTGCAGAACAGCTGCCCAGTAATTCGGATAGTGTGCTCTGCTAATGCGTCTCTCTCAAGTGTCATAATATAGTTAGGTAGGGGTTTGAATCCTGCAAATGCTCAGTGTGTGTGTGTGTGTGTGTGTGTGTGTGTGTGTGTGTGTGTGGGTGAGTGGGATTTGCATGTGTAAAAGTCTGTGAGAGGAAATGTTCCTTTTGGCAACTGGGAAAACACATTACAGGATGCACATTCCCCTTTCTAAACACTGATGATGTCAGCACCCTATAAGTATAGCAGGAGAAGGGAAGCCTCCCTGTATTTCGAATAGTGCGCTCCGCTAATGCGTCTGTCACGAGTGTCACAACATAGTTAGGTAGGGGTTTAAATCTTGTAAATGCTTCGTGTGTGTGGAGGGGGTTAGTGTGTGTGCAAGTCTGTATGAAAGAAATATCCCTTTTGGCAACTAGGAGAACACACTACAGGATGCACATTCCCCTTTCTAAACACTGATGATGTCAGCACCCTATAAGTACAGCAGGAGAAGGGAAATCTCCCAGTAGTTCGAATAGCACATTCTGCTAATGTGTCTATCACGAGTGTCATAACATACTTAGGTAGGGGTTTGAATCCTGTAAATGCTCAGTGTGTGTGAAGGGGGTTAGTGTGTGTGTAATTCTGTATGAAAGAAATATCCCTTTTGGTAACTAGGAGAACACACTACAGGATGCACATTCCCCTTTCTAAACACTGATGATGTCAGCACCCTATAAGTACAGCAGGAGAAGGGACCCCTCCCAGTAATTCGAATAGCGCGCTCCGCTAATGCGTCTGTCACGAGTGTCATAGTTAAGTAGGGGTTTGAATGCTGTAAATACTCAGTGTGTGTGCAAGTCTGTATGAAAGAAATGTCCCTTTTGGCAACTAGGAGAACACACTACAGGATGCACATTCCCCTTTCAAAACACTGATGATGTCAGCACCCTATAAGTACAGCAGGAGAAGGGAAACCTCCCAGTAATTTGAATAGCACGCTCTGCTAATGTGTATATCACGAGTGTCATGATATAGTTAGGTAGGGGTTTGAATCCTGCAACTGCCTAGTGTGTGTGGATGGGTGTTAGTGTGTGTGCAAGTCTGTATGAGGGAAATGTCCCTTTTGGCATCTGTGAAAGCACTCTACAGGATGCACATTCCCCTATCTCAGCACGGATGATGTCAGCACCCTATAAGTACAGCAGGAGAAGGGAAACCTCCCAGTAATTCGAATAGCGCATTCTGCTAATGTGTCTCTCCCGAGTGTCATAATATAGTTAGGTAGGAGTTTGAAACCTGTAATTGACATGTGTGTGTGTTTGGATGTGAGGACTCTGTGTGTGTGCAATTCTGTATGAAAAACATGTGCTTTTTTGAAATCAGGAGATCACACTACATGATGCACATTACCCTTTCCAAACAGTGATGATGTCAGCACCCTATACATACAGCTGGAGAAGAGACATCTACCAGTAATCAGAATAGCGCAATCTGCTACAGTGTCACTCTCAAGTGCCATAACATATTTAGATAGGGGTTTGAAACCTGTAAGTGGCAAGTGTGTGTGTGTTTGGATGTGGGGAGTTTGTGTGTGTGTGCATTTCTGTATGAAAAACATGTTAGTTTTGGCAATCAGGAGATCACACTACCTGATGCACATTACCCTTTCAAAACACTGATGATGTCAGCACCCTATAAGTGCAGCCAGAGAAGAGGAGCCATCTAGTAATCCGAATAGTGCGCTTTGCTAGTGCATCTCTCCCATGTGTCGTGACTTAGTTAGGTAGGGGTATGAATCCTGCAAATGGCAAGTGTGCGTGTGTGTGTGTGTGTGTGGGGGTAGTAGGGTGTGTGTGAGAGAACAGATCCTTTTGACAAATACTACAATACACCAGATGCTGCATATTCCCCCAGTAAACACAGGGGATGTCACCACACTATCAGCACAGCCAAACAGGGCTAGTTGGCCAGTAATGCCAATAGTGTGCTCTGCTACTGGGTCTATTACCATTGTCAGAGTACAGATAGGTATGTTTTGGTAACCCACAACTGCCACATGTGGTTGTGTCACACATTATGACCTTGTGTGGGTCTTTGTGCATAACAATGCATGCCATTGCCTAAACCAGCAATGGCATTGCACACATGATGTATGTGTGTGACACATACACATAAATACCTGTGACCTGCAGTAGTTACCATGTCTGACACATACCTCGAGTGGATAAATGGTATTTGCAATGTATAACAATATGACTGTGTCTTACTGTGCAGGGGCCACACGCGGTATGTGTCTATACAGTGTGGGTGTATATGGTAACATACCTACAGCAGGGGATACACATCTGGTCTGGGTCATATAGTCTACCTGTAGTCGATGTACAGGTGCTGCATGTTCCCACCTGTTGTGGGAGTGGTAACATGTCATTCCACTGCAATTCAGTGACCACATGCTGTGAACCCTTCAACTAGTGTGTTGTAGCTACAGTAATGCTCACGCACAATGTTTGGCTGGATGCAGTCCAGCCATATAAAGACAGTTCTTGAGACTGTCATATTGCCAGTGTTGTTATGGATGATAGGTGCTTTTCCTGTGTATGGGAGGGTTGTGTGTGCCAGGCTATGAACCAGATGGCAGTCCGACACACTGTTAGCTGCACATGATTAGGCCCTGATGCTTTGTGCTGTGCCAACAACCTGGAGGTGTGTGTATCTGTGGTGCCTTGGGATACCACCCCCTGTCCATGTGTGTTACATGTGTAGGGGACGACAGGCATGGTATGAGGCATAACCTGGCAGTGAAGGGTTGCACCTGTGAGCCATGAATCAGGACTCTGGTACTGCACAGACATTGCAGTTCACCATGCTGAGGACAGTGTCCAGTGCATGCATCTTGCGGTGTACACTGCTGGTGTTGTGTAGCAGCACTGTTAGTGTCCTAACCTGTGTGATACCCATGGAGGTGGCTATGTAATCCGTGTCCTGCAGCATAAGGCAGTATGTGTGTATCAAGGAGGTTCACCAATATACATCGGGCCATGGGTGTCACGTGCAAGCTGACCCTTGCACATCATTGTGGCTTCCCTAGCATGTAAGCACACATTGACAGCCAGCGGATACCCTATGAATGACATTGGAGACTGAGCAGAATGTAGACATACAACACCCTTCCTACATATAGTGGTAGCATACCTGGTGAGGGTATGTTGTCAGCCAAGATCAGGCTCATACTGGCCCATGCCACATGCTGAGAGATCCATTCTATGTTCCCTATCATGTAGTCCAGGGAGGTATGTCTCAGGTCATCCATAGTGGCATGGTCAATGAGTGAGTCATATGTGTCCATGCCTCTGACTGACTGTATGCATGTGTTCTGTGGTGGACCATAGTGCCCCTGAGGCATATCACTGTGACCTTCACCAGATACAGCCTGTTGAGTGGGACCCCAGTGCAGCACCCAAGACAGGTACCTGACACATCTGTAACAGGTGTGTTGTGTAGCCCTACAGGCTGTGAGTGTGTGGCACATGGGATGTGTGTGCCATGTGTGGCATGTGCTCTGTTCTGATGGAACATATGCCTGTGTGCCAGCTGCGGAGGTGTGTGATGCTCAGGCAGGATGCTATTCTGAGTCCCCACGTATGCCCCAGTGTGTTCAGCATGCTGTCAGTGCGTGTCTATGTCTGACTTGTATTGTAGTCACTGTAATATGACATGCCACCTGACAGGGTATGGCATTACTGGGTTCAGAGAGCTCAGTCCCCAGATTGGCTATGTGGTGGCATCCCACACATGTGTTGTACATTCCTGGCCAAGGGTGATGGCTGACTGCATACATGTGGCAGCTGTGACATTGCCACATGACTCACATAAACCACAACTGGACCATAGAGGTGATTCACAGGTTACCTTTGCACATGCTACCCTAGTAATGTGATTGCCATGGTGAGTACCAACACATAGGGCCAATGGGGAACAACATACTGAAGATGTGTATGTGTGGGTGTACTGCTACTGTTTCATAGCACTGGCATATGTGACTGCACACGTGGGTAAATGCCAGGTAAGACATGTGCAATGTGTCACAGGCAACGTACATGCAAACAGGACGGACAGTGACATTCTGTCATGTGTAAACTTGACATACGTATCGTACGCTATGCAGATGTCACTAGGAGTCCACAGAAGCACTGTAACTTTGCATTGCAGGTGTAAGCAGTGTTCCAGGGAACCCCAAGTGAACATGCATGCAAACAAAGCTACAGTAAGCAGGGCTGGAAGTAGTTCATTGTACAACAAAGAAGGGGTAACACTAACAGTAAGTAACAATGCAAATATGTAGGCACTATTAACATGTACCAAGGAATGCACAGAGCAGATGCCCATGGTGGAACTGATATTATGTCATAGTTAATTGTGATTTGGATTACATTGGTACTGCACACATATCAACATGCGCAAACATCCACATTGCATAGTCGTTGTGGGCAACTTGACACCATTACTGTACATGTCCATCATTGCATATCACTACTTGCATTAGCTTCCCCCCTGTGCTACCCTGTGGCTATCTGTTGACATCCTTACCACCGGCATGCAATTATGCGCAGCTGTTACACTTTGGTACGTACTATGGGGGCAGATAACAATTCAGGCCATTAATACGGTTACTGCATCAGGCATGCTGGGATATACACACAGTCATATAAGCACACTGTACTGTTACCAACATGATACTACTAATACACTTCTATGTAGTCACCCTGTGCATCAGGAACATGTTTACCTGTTCCCGCAATGATGTTGGAGATTGCAGGAGGTGGCACAGTGTCATCATATGCACAGGGTGTGAATTAGGTATGCCTGAGTCTGCCACTGATAACACCAATTGACATGTGTGTGTATGTGTGTTGGTGAAGGGCAGCAGTACAGGGTGGGGCACTGTTGGTGCAGTGTGTGTGTGTATGTGGTCACCCTAGGTGTTAACATTTCGCATGTGTGTATGCACGCACACAGTTCCACCTCATGGCTGCCATATACAGGGGTTTGTGGACAGCCACAGACTGCACCTGGCAGGTCATACAGATCAGTGTCTGTGGGCACGGACACAGTACCTGTGCCTGGCAGGGGTGCTATGGACCGTATCCAGTACTAAGCCAGACTGGGTACTGTCATCAGAAGCGTGAGTGTGTTGACTGGACACAGGTCCCTGTTGGGACTGTCCAGAGCCATGTGCATGTGGTCTGCTGGGGCATTCCGATGACAGCACAGACCCAGCATTGCTGGGGCTGCTGCTGGCACTATGGGGGCATGCGCGGGCCTGTTGTCATCCACGCCGACTGCCAGCTGCTGCTGTTGCTGGCATACAGCCACGTCGAGGCCGCAACTGCCCACCATTGCCCTGGCTCATGGACATTTGGTTGTGGAACTGCCGTATTATGTCCCCACAATGTCTGTCTATGACATCTGTGAAATTACGGATAGCATCCGCGATGTCATGCATACTGTCAGTCATGGCTGTGTGACGTGCTCTCAGCTCCCTCAGACCCTGTCTGGTGTACCTTTCCATATGCGACTGTGCCTGCATGACAGCCTGAAACATAGCTGAGGTTGACAGACCTCTTTGGGCACGTCTGCCAGAGGCAGTACACCCACGGATGCTCCCACAAGAACCCATGGGCAACTGTCTGTGTGGTACCATCGCAGGACCCTGCCCATGGCTGCTGTGTGGGGAAGCATGTGCCACAGATACCACATTACCCTGGTCAATGCCCACTGTATCCTGTCCATCACCTAGGGACAATGGTGAGAAAGGATGTACTGGCAGGATGACTGTGCACAATGATGGGGTTGACAGCTGTGTACTGTCAATTGGCTGACCAATGGCGGACCCTGACACACCTTCCTGTACCATTACACAGATATTATCATTACCAGTACCTGTGTCACCAGATTCAGGTTCCCTGCTGCAGGACACCAGAGCAGCACCAGAACCTGTGGGAGGAAGACAGGAAACACAGTTTACAGTGTCCACACAATGTTACCAGTGATGCACTTATGCACACATGCACACATGCACACATGGACACATGCACACATGCACACATGGACACAGGCACACATGCACACATGGACACATGCAGACATGCACACGTGGACACATGTGCACAGGCACACATGCACACATGCACACAGGCACACATGCACACATGCAGACATGCACATGTGGGCACTTGCACATGTGGACACATGCACACATGCACACATGCACACGTGAACACATGCACACATGCACACGTGGTCACGTGTACACATGCACACATGCACACGTGGACACAGGCACACATGCACACATGCACACATGCACACGTGGACACAGGCACACATGCACACATGCACACGTGGACACAGGCACACCTGCACACATGCACACATGCACACATGGGCACACGCACACCTGCACACATGCACACCCCGCAGTATACATACAGAGCACTACTGAGTTACACTAGTGTTACTAGCACTATCAGGACTATTATAGGTATTGTTAAACACACAAACCAGCATGGATGGCCTGCCTTGCTGTAACCCCGGAGGGACCTGCAAAAATGATGAGATTAATGTCAGTGGGCTCAACTGTGCCATTGATACTGCATATGATACAGTGCAGTAGTACACCAGTTGCCTTTCACACGTCAGCTGCTGATATTGCCAATATCACACATGCACAATTACATACTATGATGACAGCTACATACCACGGACACACCTTGCACATGCATAAACTAACAGTATACAGAATAGTCAAGTGTACATATGACATATTACCTGCATGCTCCACGTCGTGCTGCTGTGTGGATCCAGCCTCCATCATGATGCAGGTGTATTGCTGTTGCTGTTCCGAGGCTGGAGCCACAACACTTAGGAGTAGCCACTCCAGTCTGGTGAGGGGGGGTGTGTGGCCACCCCACCTCCTGTGGCAACCTGTTGCCTGTGGATATCCAATGCATGCTGACGGACATTTCTGATTAAATCACTGCAGTGATGTCGTACCTGCTCATATGTCCTATTATGCGTGCCAATGTCATTTACCCTACGGACAAGGTCTTGCCACAGTGCAGCCCTCTCCTGCTGATTCTGACTGGTGTGGGAAAACAGTATGTCATACTCCTGCTCCAGGCTCTGGTGTATCTCCTCATCTTCCGCTGCAGAGTAGGTGGGATTATGCTGACGCACCATCTCCCTGGAAGAGAACACAAACAGGATATCAGCAGACTATGTCAGCAATATATGGCACACATACTATACATGATACTCATGTGTAGTGATATACTACTACTCCCATATGTTGCATGTGTGTGTCTCGTGGTGGATACACAAGTACATGGCCAGATATCAGTGCTCAGCCAACACCTGTGCAACAATACCTGCCACATTCCACACAACAAAGTAGCATGCCCCATCGGTCAGCACACACTGATAGGTCCAATACACAACCTCACTCTGGGGATTCATCCCAAGGTACTGTATGTGGGACACCATCCACTAGTGTGATGTGGACCCAAGTTACTCGGCCTGAATATACATATCCCACCACCACCACCAGCACAGTAGACTACTTTGATATGTATGTGATTAGACAGTTATTCACTTGTTAGGACTGAGATGGTATCCATGCAGCACACTGGGCCAGTGGAAGCCACAACCCACACTGCTGACCCCTTTGCAAATGCTTACCATGGACATCCCACAGATTGCATGGAACTTGCACACACATTTCTAACCCAGACCCTATGCACAAAGGTTAGGCATCCTGTCCGGAGGATCCCAGACAGAGGCAGATTGTATAACAATAGCAGGAGGCTACTGCAGGACAGAGCAGATTCACATTAAGGGAAGGCATCTGTGGTCAGCACTAGTACTATGCTACGGTCTCTCATAACAATGGCCACGGCCTACTCTGGGAGGGAAATGGCCACAAACACTATGGATAACCACAAGGCCTTCTTCAGTTATGTTACACATATGGACCAAATGCCTCAGATATGCTCTGCATTAATACACACCTACTTAACATTCACCAAACACACAGATATTGCCAACATTCTTGCAGACAGGTTTGGTGCATGTATCCCCCCTCCTTCTCCCCCACCAGTTGAAATACTTATCACAGCTGTATGTAACCTCCCTATCATCTCACATGTCCAGGTGAGGGCCACCTCAGCAAAGCAGAACACACAGCATCACTGTGACCTGATGGTATCCCTGGATGTGTGCTACATGCACTCCAAGAGGACATACAACCGCATATAAGACTGATAATTAATCTTGGCCATACTACAGGATATGTACCTGGACACTGGCATACAGCAACAGTGGTCCCACACCACTAAGGAGGCACCTCTACTGACCCTGGGAACTACCACATCATATGCATAACCAGCCTGGTCTGCTAAGCTATGGAATTATTCAGTATGGGACGCATATGCAGTGATATTGGGTACCTGCAGACACTTGTTCCCAGACAGTTTGCCTTTGTGATGGGCTGATCCTGCCTTTTGAACCTGGCTGACCTTTCAAAACAGTCACTACAGCCATTGCTGAGGGCAACGCACAGACAACTGCTGCCAGGATCATGGCCTAACACTGATTGACATGTAATGTATAGTCATCCCCTTTTGGTGGAACTACGTACACACAACATATCACATGGACATACCTATAGATACAGACCTATGACACATTTGGAGGATTCACAGTATGCAGAGTATTAACCTGCTACTTTGCATTACCTGTGTTTGTCGCAGCTGGTTGCATTACCACTGCTTCTGCTTCCTGCTGCTACTGTCACTGCTGACAGCTTAGACTCACAGTGTGTAGCGTGTGTTTTTTTTTTTTTTTCTCTGCCTCTGTCTGTCTCTCTTCCTCTGTCTGCTTCCAGACAGTGCAATGAACATATTGCATGTGTGGAGTGTTAGTACAGGATGCTTTTGTAGGTATCTGCATAGGTCCATGTGATGGCCTCTGCACCAATTGTAAGCCAGCATTTGCTAATTGCATGCAGCCAGTTGTGTACTGATTGCAGTTCTCACTGTGATTTCAGGACAGTGCTATAAAAGGGTATGTGAGATAGGCGTTGCCCTTTCAGATTATAAGGGCGGGGACCATGCTGGTATGCTGTGGACACTGTTCTGTGAGTGTAAAGGTTAGTATCTCTCTCATGATTCAGGCTGTGTTGTAGATTCACATTTCTTCATTCCTCTCTCCTGTTCCCTGTAGTAAGTGTGTATGCACAATGACACCTACAACTATATATATATATATATATATATATATATATATATATATATGTAAATATACATACATTTATATATGTACATTAACTGACATTATTACCTACAAGCTACCAACCAGCATGGCTGTTTCAGTTCACACACTACTATTATGGGAATCCACTAGTTTTGACAGTAATTCTAAATGACATGCTTTGTGTACTACACATCCTATATTCCCTTTACATTCATCCCTACTATTACATGTTATATTTATTTTAGCACAATGTTCTTGTATAAGAGTCATGGCTTAGTGGTGGGTCATACAGACTACTGTTTCCAAGGTCCTGGGTTCGGGACTGACAGTGGGATTTTATTTTGCTTTTGAACTGATTACAGGACCTGTCAATCAGAGTGACTAAGGCACTTTTAAGCAGTTGTAACCGGGTTAGCGCTGGTTTGCGCGGAGCTCACGCATGCACACTGGCGTTTTGCTCCGTGCACACATGTGCACGCCCACGCTCACCCGCTTACAACCGCTTAACAGTGCTTACTCTGGCACACACCCGCGCTATTTTCTTTGAAAGAAATGAAAATGGGGAGACAGGAAAGTGGTGAAAAAGGGGTCACAAAGAGGGTAAGACAGTAGGGAAACAAGCTTGGGATTTGCAGGAGGGATGTAGGTAAGGCCCATAGCTGCCCATTTCTTCATCAGCAACAGCTGTGCATATGTATGTAATTTGGTGTGATATTTGAAACCTTCCACCACTGAGAGAGGTGTCAGGACAACAATAATACTTGTACAGCCAATTGTAATTGATAGTTTCCATGTCCAGCAGACATGTGTGGAATGGGCAGCTATGTATGGGGCGTAATTTTTTTGTGGGTACAGAGTGCCCTTTTTTTTTTTTTTTCCAGGTAAAAGTGGTATGCCAGGTGAAGGAAGTCGGTATAGCTGGGGAGGTTGGGTAGGTCAACAGACAAGACAAACACGATGCATACAGAGGTTTGGATATCCAGACCCCATGAGCCCACAGATGGGCACAGTGGAACTGATCCCCACCATAGGCAGTTGCCACTGTTCCTTTCACTGCCAGGGCGGGGCTGTGCTGGGGGCTGCCGTAAGTTGTGCCACCTGTGCCTCAAGCTGGCATAGGGGCTCGAGAACAGAGTCCGGATCTCCCTACGCACCACAATCCGGATGCTCACGAGGGTGAGTGGTGGTTCTCCCGGAGGAGGGTCCAGACTGGGGGACCAGTGCCAGTGCACTCGCGCCAGCTGAGATGGGAGAGGTGGGTCCGGGGAACCCGCCTTCCCTATCCCTGTGTTTTGCATTATGTCATGACAGTTTGGGTTAGTGACATATAATACCATTCACAATTAGTTGTAACAGCATGCATTAGTATTCCCATTAACCAAACACCCAGACATTCACACCATTGAACACATGCATAATTTGAACAGCAATACACAGTCCAACAACATGTAGGGTTGATTGATGGCAACAGGCCATCAGGTTTGAATGTATGAACAGGGCAGATGCATCAACGGACATGCAAATATATATGACCCAAACAGGACAAATGTCCAGGGTGTTAATTTATGATGCACACATACCATTTTCACGTGGAATGGGTTATATGTGGTTATAGGGTGGTGAAGAAAATAATATTAACACCTTCCAATACCAATACATATGCTGTACATTTCTAATAGCTGCACATATATACACACTACTGTTCTAACTACAGTTTCCTGTATGATAACTACTTCAACTTGGTGATAGGACTGTTACTGCTACATCAATATACATTTTATTGTTCTTCATACACATTCATATCTAGCTTTGTTCAGCTACATCATCCTGCTACATTTGCTTTATATAGCTATAGACAAGTGTGGATGTTTGGTATATCAGACAATCATACTATCTGCATATTGCAGACTGAGAGCAACATATCCAGATTTTGGGATACACATTCCAGATGCAGCAACACTTTGAACAGATTTTGCTGTTTGGTTTTGATTCTCACATGCATTTCATTCTGTACTGACTGCAGTATACTTTATTCAGGGTTATTACTACTGTATTGCTGGATTCATGACACTTTCTCACACTCTCTCACTTGTTTTCATTTTACTATTCAGGATGGTACTTACTTCTAGGCTTTATTGACATGTTTTACCTGTAGTTATTACAATCCTTTCCAGCAGTCTCACTTCTGTCATGTTTCAGTATTTCAACAGGGATATATTTCACACATGTGGTTTCATCATCTTCTGCAGCTGTACTTTTCAGCCTGCTGCAGGTTGTGTACTATTTTCTTACAGGTGGGGCATCTTTATTTCAGAATTTATGTCAGACATTTTCATTTTTCTGTTTGGATTACAGACTGCAACACACTTTTGTAATCAAGCAATACTTTCAAACACTTTTACACTGTTACTTGCACATTTTATTACTTAGTGACTACACTGCACTCTTTTGCTAACTGTCGTACTTTTATATTTCTTTACAGTTATTGGGAGTGGATTACTGACCTGCCTGGTGGCGCAACCACACCAGCCTATCGCCATAGGCTCTGTGGTTTGCAGAACGGACACCTGCAGCTGTAATATAAATGAAGTAATATTGGAATACACATCTCCATAATATCAGCTAGTTTAATTTCTTACATACATAATTAAATGTAACTTACTCAGTAGTGGGGCATTGGGCATTTGCCAGGCCTTGTGGATCCAAAGGTTCAATTGGTCCTGCTTGCGTCTCTTCAGGTCTGCATGGTGGTGACGGACCTGCTCACCAGTCCTTGGAATCCCTGTGGCACTGGTGAGATCATGAGTCAACTGGTCCCACGCCTCAGCCCTATATGCTCCCTACAGGACTAGGCCCTGCATGAGTTGGGCCTCATGATTGTGGACTAGGAGCCAGACCATGTACCTGGACTCCTCAATGCCCCACCTCTGTGCTCGAAAGCAACTACCCTCACCTACTCCTGTCATTCTGGCTGCAAGTCAGTTCTACAATCATTTATGCTGTGTATTCCCACCTATGGGGCTTATATAGGCCATTTTTCCCACACATATCTGTGATTGGCCATTTAGGAATTGTATCAACTTCACTAAACCTGCATTGTCATGCTGCAGTTTGTATTCATTCCTATATATTTGCTATTATTGCATTTACAGGTACTGCTGTAATGGCTCACTGGTTCAGTTCCTTGACTATGGTGTATAGTATCCTGGGTTCGAACCTGGCCACTACTTTTTATTTTTTATGACTGTCTAGACAAGCTGAGGGGTGTGTCTGTGTAAAGGCAGTTTTGATACGGCTTGCTCAACGTTGCCAATCGGTTAGCTTGTTTGCGCGGTGCGCAGCTCCGCGCAAACAGGGTACACTGGTTTAAGCCTCATTTGGCTATCAGCACGCATATTACGCTCAGCTCAGCTAGGGTCACATAGTTTCAGCATGTTAAACTACTGCTCAGCTATGGGCACTCATTTTGCACCTGTTAAACCACTGCTCAACTACGGGCACTCATTTTGCACCAGTTAAACCACTGCTCACCTACGGGCAGATGCACTCACCCTGTTAAACTGTAGCTCAGCTATGGGCACATCTGGCATTTTTTATTGTTTTGTTACCTCACATTTCTTCAATATAAATGGGCTATTTCATTACATTTTACATAAAATGTGATTTTATGTGTACATGTTTGTCAGGGACTTGTTTCGTACTTATTTTGCTAAAAATAAACATTGGTGTTGTGGGGGTTCGAAACATGAATGCCTACTCTTCAGGCAACATCTCTACTGCTACGCTATTGCTTCTTGGTTTACTTTGCATATTTAGTTCTTATATGCTTTCCCACTGACTGCTAACTGTGGCTGCGCTACGGGCACGCCCGCGCAAATGAGCGCACTCACGGGCAAACATCTTTACAATTTAAAAAAAAATTATGAGATGTTCATTTGTACATTTTATGTTCGTAGTCTGTGGGGGCATGTGTTGTGTTGTGTTGTGTTTATTCACATTTCCATGGACTCTGTCATGGGTGTTTACTTTGGGCACTTTTACTCTTCTGGGAGCATGACCGCTTACAGGTCTCGGCCTACGGACACACCCCCTACTGTCTTACATGGACCGTGTTAGCCTTAGGTGTGATTCAGCATGCTCTCATGAATATGCAGAGCATGCTGACATCACTCCGTTTAACTGCAGCCTCCGTGTAAGAGTTATAACTCTTACACGGAGGCTTCTTGAATCCTGCCCATCAGGTTTAAACCTGGAAACTGTGTTACTAAACAGGTGATATATCTTACTATGTGTGGCAAGTGTGCAACTTACTATGCGGGTAAGATGGAATGAGCATTGAGCTGTAGAATTTATGAACATGTATATGACATAAATAACAAAAAAGGACATCAGTGCCTTATATAAATATTCCTTAGTGTGTGTGGGATTTAATACATTTGTTTTTAGCATTTTGGATTCTATTACTATAGATCAGAAAGAGGGAAACTGAAAGAATGTTTTGATAAAGAAGGAGATGCAGTGGCAGTTGAGACTGACTGCTAACCTTTCCCCCAGGTCTGAATGAAGTAATTTCTATATCTGCTGTATTACAGAAGAAAGCTGAGAAATGTTAGAAAAAAATTATTTTGTATTATCAACCAATCATGTTGTTGGGTGAGATATTTAAACAGGGTAATTGAATGCAAGTATGTATTCTGATGACGTCTTGCTTTTGTGGAGATGAAAGCACTTAATACGTGTGTTCTTCATCAAAATTATTTCCATCCAGTATCCTGTTACAGTATGTTTTTTTTTTGGATTGCTGTTTGTTCATGCTGAGACTGATTTTCTTCTGGTTAATATTGTGATACCCAGAAAGCCTAGTGTTTTTAACCCTCCACTAATGAATACACAGCAAACTGCAGCACTCAGATGTCTGGAACATGACAAGTGTTTGTGCATTATGCGCGCTGATAAGGGGAATGGGAGTTTTAACGGAACAAGATAAATACATGCAAATACTTGAATTAGACCTGCAGAATAGCAACTACTATACACCAGTCACCCTATCTGATGTAAATACAATTTTTGATTGGATCGATAAGACTTTAAAACAACTGCTAGAAACTGAAGCAATTTCAAAGCTTCATAGTTTCATATGTGTATACCAGGCTAAAGACCCTGGAGCCTTTACAAGCCTAGCTCATAGGATTACCCTGGTATCATGCCACCTGACCTTAGTTCCCAGTGCATCTGTTGAGTAGGGACACTGGAGTGATCCCTGGGGTGAATTTTCTATTTCCCATCCACTCATCAAGATTTCTGATGAAGAGGTTCAGTGATGTGCTCCACTTGACATATATGGGAAGTCTATTCCATAGCATGGGCAGTCTCTGGATTATGAACCTGTCCCTCCAGCTTGTTCTGTTGATTGTGGTAATGAGGTTGTGGTCTCTGGAATGTGTAGTGTGGAGGGATTGGGATTTCATTAGATGTAGCATTTCTAACAGAGCTGGGTTAGACATTGCTTTGTAAGTCAGTCAGAGATCGCCTGTAAGTAGGCGATATGAGACAGAGAATAGTTGGAGTTTTTTGAGTCTGTCCATATAGGACAAGTGTTTAAGGCCTAGGATACTCTTTGTGAGGTACTTTTGTGGCCTGTCCAGTTGTTGCAGGTGTCTAGTGAGGTACATGCCAAATGGGGCATTGTACTCATTGATTGGCCTAATGAGGGAAGAGTAGAGGGAGACAATGACCTCTTACTTCATAGATGCAAAATCCTTAGTAATGTGATGTGCCACATAGAAGGACTTTCTGACTACACTGGCAATGTGGTGGTCAAATAAAACTATGAACACTTTGCTTATGCTGAGAATTCTGTTTGGGCATTCATTCAATCACTCTTGCAAAATACAACCTTCAGATGTACAGTATACGCACACATTTCTAAAAGAGACTTTTAGCAAACTTGTCTCACTCTTTTCACAGTCTGCTACTTCAGATGTTCATAGGTAAGTGCTAGGCAATCACTCTGTCAACCTTTACCAGCTTATTTAATAATTTATTTTATTTATTTTTATTTTACATTTGTTGACCGGGCTAGTCTAACTGGATATATGTCCATTTTCAGTAGAGGCCCGGGGAGAAAAGCTCCAAGCATAAACATAGGTAGTATCACCACATAGAATATATACAATAGTACCATGAGAATGGTATACATTGTTTCGATTGTATAAGTAGTAAACAAAACCTAGAATATATACAGTAGTAACAAGAGAATGTTATACATTGTTTCGATTGTATAAGAGTATACAATTGCACAGAGTCTAACAGTAGGTCTAAGGTGAGATTAAAATTTGAGAAAAAGCAACATATGAGAGAAAGTCAAAGAAAAAAGAGTTAATATTTTTTAATATACTAGAAGGAAAAGTCTCATTAGGTTACCTTAGGAGTTAACAGGTAGGGAACATAGAACAGTAGAGTAAAGCAGTAAGGAACAATAGAGTAGAGAAGTATAGGGAGTAGAAAGGGGGGCAGTGGAGGTATCAGTCCAGGTTAGAGCAAGGACAGAGCCAGTGTATTTTAAGATATTTTTTTAGGTGTTTTTTAAAAAGAAGTGAGGAAGTAAGAGTTGAGAGTTCACTTGGAAGTTGGGTCCAGGTTTTTCCCACTGTGTTGGTAAAAAGTGAGTCCCCAGCTTTGTTGTTAGATTTTGTAGTGGAAACTAGAAGCTTGTTAGCAGAGCGTAATGTTGCAAGATTTTTACAGGGAGTTATTAGATTAGTGAGGATTGGGGTATTATTAGGGTGGTAGAGGATCTTTTGTGTGATAACAAGTTGTTGACAAAGTAGTTGGTTCTGGAGTTCTAACCATCCCAGCTGTTTGAGGTTGAGACAGTGGTGAGTTCTGAAGGGAGAGCCAGTGCCAAATCTAGCTATGTTATTAATAGCTGGTTGATAGTTTGTTAAGGTTGTTCTTAGAAAGCTTGGTATATATGGTTGAAGCATAGAATAGGGTAGAGATTAGGTGGGTTTGGGCAATAGTGGTTCTAGCTATTGGGGTAAGGAAGGGTTTGATTCTATAAAGGGAGCCTAGTTTTTTGTTGACAGTCTTTATGGTAGTATTTATATGGTCATCATAGCTAAGGTTGTTGTCTATTGTTATTCCCAGGAGACGGGTTATAGTGTCAGGGGAGATGCTAGTTCCATTATTAGAGGTTACTGAGAAGTGAATTTGTGGTGACTTTTGTGTAGGAACAAAGAGCAATAGTTTTGTTTATTTGGGATTCAGGAGGAGGCAGTGTTCCATGAACCAAGTTTCAACAATGTTAAATACTGTCTGGGTGAGGGTCTGGAACGAGGTTGAGGACTTGGCTGAACATATGAGAGTTGAGTCATCTGCATATTGAATGCAGGTGGCTAGAGAGATTTTGGCATTTAGATCGTTAATAAATATAGAAAAGAGAAGTGGACCTAATATAGAACCTTGAGGTACTCTAATGTTCACAGGCAGGGGAGTAGACAGATTATTTATATTCAAAAGTTCCCTCATCCTAAATGAGGGCAATGTGGGATAGAAGAGGGAAGAATCTGAGACTGCTCATCAAATTGTTTTGGTTTACATTAAAGGCAGCAAGGCTGATACTCTGCACGACATGTACTGAAAGTTTGTTTGAGAGGTTGGGGATACATTGGGATATGAATCTCTCATGCCTCATCATATTTAGTTGTTGTTGAAGGCTCAGTAACTTTAGCCAGGTATTTCAGCTACTGTACATTCTGCATTGTAATAGCAGGTCAAACAGTGTTAGATTTTCATAGCTCAAAGGGCTAAAAATAGATCCGCACAGAGGAATCAATAAGCAACTGAGTACAGACAGAGAAGGGCTTCCAGTCTGTATGGATAACTAAGATTACTGAGACCACTGATCTTTTTAATTAGGAACCAGTAAGTTCTCTTGGCTTGAGTGATATGTTTACCTATTCCAGCAAAGTCTAGACAGCGGCTGTGTTCCAGATGCATTCCCATACCTAAATGTATTAAGGCAGGCATGGCAGGCTGCTATAGTCCCAATAGCTTAACTAGTATTCTGGGCAAGATGCTTGAGATGGTCATTGAAATCCAGCTACTAGAAGGTGGTAATTTGGGACGAGACACTGGTCTGCATGGGTTTACAGTAGGAAGATTTTGCCTGGCTAACATTTTCATCTGTCTAAAACTTTAAATTATATACCAGATGTGCATATCATATATTTAGACCTTTCAAGAGCTCTTGACTTGGTCCCCTAGCAAGGTTGTTTTAAAAAGACAGAAGATACTAATATAAAAGATTGCTTTTTCAAATGGATAAACATTGACCTTGTATTCGAAAATAGAGGTTTGAAGTAAGTGATATTTTTTTCTGATTAGGTGACTATAGATAAAGGATTTCCACGCATGTCAATATAGATGCCCTTTTAGGTCAATTTATTTATATCAACAATACCGTTAATAGAAGTCATACGGTTGAGTAAGTTTGCAGGTCATCCTTAGCATGGAGAACATCGATATCTGTGCAGTAACAGAAACCTGGTTCAGGGCTCCCGAGAGCACCCCAGCACTACCAGGTTATACCTCATACCATGCTTTTTGGCCCCAAAACTTGGACCAAATCACAAAAGAAGAGGGAGTATCGATATTCATCAAAGATACCCACACCTCCAGGTTGGTGGCAAAGCACAAAGCATCAGAGACTATCCATGTGCAACTAACAGTGGGTAAAACTGCCTTCCAGTTTATAGCCTGCTACAGACCACCCTCCCAAACCCAGGAACCCCACTCGGCCTTCCTGAGAACACTGGAAAATATGAAGGTCTCTCCAAACACCATTATATTGGGTGACTTCAACTACCCAAACATAGACTGGGAGCATTACTCTAGCTCCAACACCCTAGCCCAAAGGTTCCTGGAATTTATAAACTCAAATGCTATGGAACAACTTGTTACCACTCCCACAAGAGGGAAAACATACTGGACCTGATCATCACCAACATGGGGACTCTATGCTCCAGACCAGAAGTGTATCCCTCACTGGTAAGATCAGACCATAAACTAATCTCACTGGATATTCACATCCCGACCCCCCCCTGCCCAGAAAACCACAGTGAAAAACTTCTCTAAAGCAAATTTCACACTCCTCAAAACCGAGGTGGAATCCTTCAAAGCCACCGGGCCTGTGGAAAATATGGCCCAGACCGCAGAATCCTTTATAAATGCATTCTATGAACACCTTCAGGAATGCATGGATCATGCGATCCCAAATAAAACCAAGACCCAATCCTCCAAAGGCAGACATCCTGTCTGGTGAACCCCAGGCATAAACAAACTATACAATAGAAGGAGGAAGCTACTACATGATAGAGCAAAATCCCAAAAAGGGATCAGTATTAGCAAAAAACTACGGGCACTCATAAAATTGTCTAAGGCCAGCTTTGAGAGAAGAATTGCACAGGACACTAAGGATAATCACAAGGCTTTCTTTAGTTATGTTAGGAACCTGGGTGGGAATTCCCAGATATGCTCAGAATTAGTCCAAAATGACAAAAAATACACCGAACCCACAGACATTGCCAACATCCTAGCTGACAGGTTCAGTGCAAACTTCTCCCTCCCTCCCCACCAAAATGGCAAATATCTATCCCAGCAGAGTGCTGCCCCCCTGACATCTCAGATGCTCAAGTAAGACCTGCCCTCTCCAAAGCAAAAAACACAGCATCAATGGGACCAGACGGTGTCCCAGGGTGTGTCCTACATGAACTCCAAGAAGAGCTAAACCCAAACCTAAAACTACTGTTCAGTCTCAGCCTTACTACAGGATACGTACCCAGAGAGTGGAGTACAGCAACAGTGGTCCCTCTCCACAAAGGTGGTGCCTCAACAGATCCTGGAAACTATCGCCACATAAGCCTGACTAGCTTGGTCTGCAAAGCTATGGAAAGGATCAACATGGACCTCATAAATAAAGATATTGGGGACCTACAGACACTGGATCCTACCCAGTTCAGCTTTGTTAAGGGCAGATCCTGCCTCTTAAACCTGGTTGATTTCTTTGAAACAGTCACCAAGGCCATTGACGAGGGGAAGGTGGTCCACACAGCCTACCTGGATCTTGCAAAAGCCTTCGATACAATACCCCACTTTGGCATTATAGATAAGCTCACCAGCTTAAATATAAACCCCTATGTCACTAGATGGATTGCAAACTGGCTCAAGGACAGAACCCACATGGTTAGAATTGCTGGAGCCATGTCAGACTCCAAACCAGTTACATGTGGTGTCCCAGAAGGCTCAGTCCTGGGACCTCTCTTCTTCGGTATATATTTCTTGAAGGTACAGGTCAACACAGAAGGACTGTGGCTGACCAAGTTCGCAGATGACTGCAAACTGGGCACCATAATTGTCTCTCCAGCCGACACAAGCATCCTCCAAAAGGGCCTCATAGAAACAGACAACTGGTGCCAGAGCCATGGCCTCAAGCTAAATGCCAAAAAGTGTATAGTCATCCCCTTTGGCAAAAACAAAGTGCCCACAAATTACCACATAGGTGGTAATCCATTAAGTACAGAAGAAGTAATTAGGGACCTGGGGACCCAAGTTGATAGCTATCTCTCATTTGACAACCACATGGCCAAAGTGGTTAGAAAAACATTTTATATAGCCCACCTAATCATGAAGGGATTCACATCTAGATCAGAGGAGGTCATCGTGCCTCTTTACTCATCCCTCATCAGGCCCATAATTAAGTACAATGCCCCTTTTGGGATGTACCTTACCAGACACCTGCAGCAACTGGAAAGACCCCAAAAGTACCTCACCAAGAGGATCAAAGGGCTCAAACAGATGCCATATGCTGCCCGGTTAATGAAACTTCAGCCCTACTCAGTGGCATACCGCCTGTTCAGAGGTGATCTGTGCCTGACGTATAAAGCCATGTCCAACCCGGAATTAATGGACATGCTGCACCTCAGAAAATCCAAATCCCATCAAGCTACGCACTCGAGAGACTTGAACCTCAGAACTGAAATAAATAGGACATGCTGGAGGGACAGATTCATAACCCAGAGGCTCCCTTCACTGTGGAATAAAATCCCAGTCCAGGTTAGGCAGAGTCCCTCATTGACTCACTTCAAGAGGAATCTTGATGAGTGGATGAGAGATCGTAGGTTTACCCCGGGTATCACTTCTGTGTCACTGTTAGACAGAGGCACAGTATACTAACCTTGAAAAAGGGCATAGCAAAATAAATTTAAAATGGGTGGCGAAAGAAAAACATATTCTGGCTAGGCTTATAAATGCCCTAGGGCAGATAGCCTAGTATGAACCTATGAACCTATGAACCTAAATAGACAGTATCTTAAGGAATATGGAAGAGCAAATCACAATGCAGCATTACATCGATTCCCTGTTTATTGGTCTACATTTCATTCAGTTGTGCAGAATGCAAGAAAAAATATAGCCTTACAGCTTGAGAAGGGAAATAGGAAATGTCCATATTTTATGGATAATCATGTTTTTCCAACACAGGAGGAAGTGAAGTATTGGAGAGTAATGACGATGACGGAGAGTTCATTTAACGCTGACTGTGACATTACAAACATATGATGAAAGTGGTCTGGCATGCTCAATGCCATATTTACAAATACTAGAAGCAGGACTATGGAATTTTTCTTCACTTGTACAGGGCTTCTGTTAGGCCGATTATTAAATGTCATGGATCAGTCAGTGTATGCAACTCTGAACAAACAAGAAGACTAGAACAGATAAAAAAGAATTTTGCTAGGAATATTTTGTTCTTAGGGAACATCAACTATCTATCAAGTATAAAAAATCTCAGTCTGCACACCATTAACTCTAGGTTGCTAATGGTGGGATCTTACTCTGATGTTCAAGAGTTCAATAACTGTCCCCATAGCTGCTGCAGTAGGTGACACATTTACTTTCTATTAACTATCCACAAGGAACATCAATTACCTGGTGTTGAAATTGCATGCTAGAAGCAAAATAATACACAAACGTTTCCCATGTGGAGGATCGACTATAGAAAGACCTTCCTTTTAAAATTAGACAAACATCATCAGTTTCTTTGTAGTGTATGTAATGCCATGATTCGACTCTAAAACTGAGAAAGTATTATATTTATGAAACAAGACTTCTTAGGAGTGCTTAACCAAGGCTTTGTTAAGCACCTCTAATTATTGTTAAGATCAGGTCTCACACTAGGAACTGACAGCTGAGTTCTGGCCAGTAAAACAGCTTGTAAAAGCCATCTGTTCTAAAGCATACCACTTCATCTGTGCTTGCTGTCCATTAGAGCTAAGTGCATTATTGGTTTTCAAAGGTTGTGACAGCTGATAAAACAGTTTGCACTGCTATTCTTTTTTTTCATTGTAACCAGTAGTATAATGAGCATATAAAGGTCCATGCACTACAAAGAATTATAATCAGATTACTAACCATAGCAGGTTATGATGCGCACTTGACATGGACGCTAAGATTCACATTTTGAGCTTCATTTTCATTCAGTATAAGAACATGGTTATGATTGGAGACCCGGTATGTATTACATGAGTAGGTTGGGGATAGAGTTTATAATCTGAGGCTTTGTAGTAGCAGCTTACTTGTTAGCCACATGTGAGGCCATGTGTCTACATATCACACAATACCTTGAACATTAAATAGGGATTGATTATTTTCTGTAAAAGGATCAGTACATGAAAGTGCTATGCATTTCCCTTTATCAGCGCGTCTATTATTATGGACATTAGTAGTGCAATGTGTGAACATTTGAGCAGCTACAATAGCCTAGTGTCTCACCATATTAAACCACTTTTATGTTTTTCCTTGTCCTTAGAGTAGCATTAGCTTATACCAGCAATAGCTATGACTTCTGCAGGTCTTTGTTCAGCAGTTTTGCACATATGCACTGAACAGCTGCCAGGAATGGCTGAATAAGTAAGTTCTTATTTTACTTTACACTTATGTTTCAGAAAATGCATCATTTGTTGTAACATCTCTCTTTTTCTGCTGTGAACTTGATCCTGCACTATCACCCTTCTACATCATAGTATTATGAAATCAAGGAAAGGGAGATGTCCCATTCTACAGTTGTTATAGGGATCATAAACCCGCATGACATAGGGAAGAGGAAAAAATATACATCTGCTTCGTCAGATGCTGACAGTGCTAGAATAGCTTGCAAAATGTATTTTTAATACGTTTTGTATGGGAAACAATTCTAAATTTGAGAAAACAGAAGTGCAGTCTTGTGATTTTTATTTTATAAAACTAAGAGAATTTTGACATAAGTGATTTAATGCGTTATCGAAATTTTATGCTTAGAATAGAATATAGATGTGACTCATGGTTTTCCTGCATGTACATCATTTTTGAGTTGTTTCAATCAACCATCATATTTCATCCTTTAATCTACTTTACTATTAAAAGCAATTATAAAATGGCAATGGGTAACAAAAGAAAGAGTGGGCACTTTACTTATCAAGCTTTGATTCACCTTGGAGTGACAGATCTGGATCTGTCCTCTGTGACTGCATTGTACAGAAGATTATGTGTTTTAATTTTCTTTCTTCCTTTTTACACCTCATTTCATGATAACAATAGTGGTAAGAATAAATTTAGTGTCAGTGCCAGAAACACCATCAGTAGTGAAACTATTGTTAAGTTTCAGGCATCCACATCCAGTTATTAGGATATCAATATTCTATCGAGCTTGCTGTTTAGGACAAACAATATAGTCATTATGTGACAGGCATTATGTCTGTATGAAGGAGTTACTTTAGTGGAGTTGTGTGATATGTGAATTTTTGAATACTTCTGATAGTGTGTATATGTTTACTTATAGATCCAAGACTTGAAGTTGAACTCGACTATGCAGTTATAAACCACAGTCCATCATTTAGACTATATAGCAAAATGAATTAACAAAAATTGTAATATATTTATATAGATCCTAGCATAGTAAATAAAGTGGGGAAGAAACCACAATTTGTTTATAGGAGAGATAAAACTTTTAAAAACTATTTGGAAATAGTAAAACATGAAGAGGCTCATCATAACAAATACAGTATGAAAAAATGTGGTTTTGGGCCCACATTGCTCCAATATTGTATGTAGCAATGTTTTTATAGTTAACAGGGTTGACTTATCAAATCAGAAGGCATTTTAATTGTAGTACTGCAAATGTAGTATACATAGACTAGTGTAAACAATGCCACACTTTTTATGTGTGAAAAACCTCTAGGAGGTTAAGAGACCACATATATGAGTGTCGTTTAGATATTATGAAAAACAAACTTACAAATGCTCTTTACAAACATATCATGGTTTGTGATAGACACAGCTTTGGTTTCTTAATTATTGAACAAAACAGGAAGGACATTCAGGGCAGGATAATGGGTGAACATTTGGATGCCTGTGAATTGTGGTGGCAAATTGAGTTAAATGCCATAACCTACCCTGGTTTAAATGAGACTTTTTCATTTAATTCAGTTTTAAAATTGAAGCACTTTGACAGTGTGTGATTTTTTTGTTTTTTTTTATCATGTGACTTTTAGATCATGTGACCTTGGTGGGTTAGTTAATCAGTATTTTAATGAACTTTAATTCTGATGAAGTTCTCAAAATAGTAACAACTAAAGTGCTTAGCTTTGGAATAAACCTTTGTTATGTTACAGCTGGCTTTGTGTTGTCCTTCTGTGCATCGCAAATGTGGTGTGTTATTCATTCATTCATTCATTTGAGTATCTGTCTGGGTTCCTAGCACCTGCATAGTGTGCTAGGATGAGTAAGATTCTTCTTTCTCCTGCCAACAGTTCAAAGATTAGCTGCTTAGACCTTATCTGGGTCTATTTCAAAAGCAGGATACCTGTCTGAAACTGGCTGAGCTTTTATCCCAGCAGGCTACTGGTATCTCCGGCTGTTAAACAACACAGGCACTGGTATAATTACTTGTGGTGCTGCCAAACTGAAGATCTTAGACAGTAGGAGTCCTAGGCTTGGCAGGAACACCTGAAATGGTATAGTAAGTATTTAACATTGATACTATTTTTCAAACTGAAAGAGTAACTTTTTTTAGTCATTCATAGTGAGCTAATAAAAGCTATTTCATCTGACAGACACAAAGATATACCAAGTAGGCTGTTGTGAGGACTATGTCTCTGCTGAGCCTGTTGCTTATGTATATGTCATGTTACTGTTGCATGCAGTGCAGATAATGCATAATTGTGAGGCTGCGGGAAACTATTCAGGCTTCATCTAGCTTGCACTGACATGTAAGGTTGTGGCTAAGTTATGAGGCTGTGAGTACATTTCCATGATTCTGATATTGTACACATAGAAATAGGTGTGTGACTTCTCTGTGAAGCTGTGGGCATGTTTCCAAGTGTCTGAAATTATATGAAAGTATTACACTCTTGTCTCTGTTTCAACAACACTAAAGTGTGAAGACCTTGCCCACTTAGTTTTTCAACATGGTAGAGCTAGAGAAAAATCATATCATCTGCAGCAAGACACAACTGAAATTTTAAACGTAAACTGCAAATTACCTACTGATTTTACTATATTAGGTCTATCATTTGTTGGCTATCATTACTTTATTTATGTCAATCTTACAATTGTCTATGCTCGTTATATTTGTCAGGAAATTACCTAATTAATTTTTCTTCTTCTCTCAATTAATATATCTGCCTGGTATCTACCTAAACTGTCTACATATATTACTCTCTCTGCAGTTAGTACATATGCTATTAAATGCATCTTTATTTTACTATGCCATAATGTCACTCTGAATTTTTTTTTTATTTTCGGCATTGCTACATCATCTTCTTTCGTATGTTCCCATTAGGGGTCGCCACATCAGATCATCTGTTTCCATTTCTTCCTGTCCTCTGCATCTTGTTCTGTCACACCAACCACCTGCATGTCCTCTCTTACCACATCCATAAACCTTATCTTAGGCCTTTCTCTTTTCCTGTTACCTGGCAGCTTCATCCTTAGCATCTTTTTCCCAATATACTCAGCATCCCTCCTCAGCACATGTCCAAGCCAATGTAATCTTACTTCTCTAGCTTTGTCTCCAAACCTTCCAACCTGTGCTGACCCTCTAATATACATATTCCTAATCCTGTCCACCCTCATCACACCCAGTGCAAATCTTAACATCTTTAAGTCTGCCACATCCAGCTCTGACTCCTGCCTTTTTGTCAATGCCACTGTCTCCAACCCGTATAACATAGCTGGTCTCACTACCCTCTTGTAGACCTTCCCTTTCACTCTTACTGGTACTCGTCTGTCACAAATCACTCCGGACACTCTTTTCCACCCACTCCATCCTGTCTGTACTCTCTTCTTCACCTCTCTTCCACACTCACCATTACTCTGAACTATTGATCGCAAGTATTTAAACTCATCCACCTTCGCCACCTTTACTCCTTGCATCCTCACCATTCCTCTATCATCCCTCTCATTCACACACATATATTCTGTCTTAGTCCTGCTGACCTTCATTCCTCTTCTCTCTGGAGCATATCTCCATCTCTCCAGGGTCTCCTCCAACTTTTCCCTACTCTCACTATAGATCACAATGCCATCTGCAAACATCATAGCCCTCGGAGACTCCTGTCTGATTTTGTCTGTCAACCTGTCCATCACCATTGCAAATAAAATTTTAGGCAGTGCTACATTCCTTCTAACCAAATTTATCAAACATATCATTACTGCATTATCAAAATAGTGTACTTTTGCCTTGTATATATTCATATTGTATATTTTTCTCTGCTTTTGTACTGTTAAGTATCTTACAACTTGAATTGTTAGGTTTTTCTTATTTTTAATTACTTTCCTGGAGCTTTTCTCCTTGGGTCTACGCTGAAAAAGGTCTCTCTGGGCCCAGTCGGACTAACCCGGTTAACAAATGTAAAAATAAAAAAAATAATGAAAAATATTACATCTATATGACTTTTTCATATATAAAATAAACATTTTTTTTTCATTTAGGAATCACTCTTTCATTGGCAAAAATCTAATGTTTATGGTAGGGCTTCCATAGACTTTTCTTCACAGAGCAAAAAAGTCTTATATCACTCTGATGTCTGATCTGTCACTTTGTCTTCTTACTTTCGTACAGCTTTGCCTCCTCCCTTCAGTTGTCTCCTTCTGCCAAAATCTTGACTCCTTGACACTTTACCTCATCCAGGAGACAAATAGAGAGCAGTAAGCAGAATATATGATGAATCACCATTTGTCTTACCCCCCCTCCCACATCTTCTTCTAACAACGTCTGGGCCTGGCACATCATCTTAAAACCAATTGGCCAATAACATTCACTCTTCTATGAGCCCTTGTGCAGCATTTTCTGGGCTTCTACTCTCTTATTCTTCTGTCCACTTCCTGTACTATTTATTTATTTATTTATTTATTTATTTGACATTTGTTTACCGGGGTGGTCTGACTGGGTCTACAGAACCCATTTCCAGAGGAGACCCAGGGAGAAAAGCTCTACATACAGTACAACACAAATGCATTATAATCCAACAACAATTTGTGTGACATGAGGAATACTATGCAAAGATAAGTTGATAGAAAGTAAACTAGGTTACAAGATATAATATACATCTGGATACAATTCTGTAGAGTTATATCATTATAGACAATTTTAGTCAGTCTAACAACATGTGCATAGCCTATACGTAGATAAAGTGAACAAAAGTAGCATGTAGGCAGTACAATGAATGACGCTGGTTGTTGTAGTACATGAAAAATAAAATGATGGTTTCAGTTAGGAAAATAATAGCAGAAGAGTTAGTGATGCAGAAAGCTAGTGAGAGAGAGTTAAGACTAAAGGTATTACAGACTGAGCAGAAGCTTAAGGATATGGTATAGAAACAGAGAAGGAGATAGGAAAGACATTACAATGCTGTAGACTGTGAAGGAGTTAGATGTGACAGAAGAAGAAGAAAAATGAAGCTAGCGTAGAAGCGGAAGAGTTGAGCATTAGGCGAGTTTTATACAGGAGCAGCGCCATGTATTTTTGAGATGATTTTTTAAGAGACTTTAAAGTGTGATAGGGCAGGTATAGATCTGGTAGCAAGAAGTAGTGAACTCATTTTATTCTTCTGTCTTCTTCTTCCCATAAACCACATCAACTTTTCCATAACAATCTTCTCTTTTTTTGCTTCAGGGGACTGTAATGGAGATCTGTCCCTGCATTCCTTTTTCCTCATTATCCATATGTTTTTTTTTTTTTTTAGCAGGGATGTTAAGTGCCATATTACTTGTCTCTATCAATGTACAGACTAGTGACTTAGCCCTATCTTTCACCATTTCCACTTCCAAGTGAAAATATTTGCAATTCCCCTTTTTTGTCTTCCCAATGGGAGTGTCATTGCTTCTCCATCTGATGATTTTGTCTTGCTGTTTGCTGCTTTGGAACTGCACACCTCCACATGCTTATACTTTTTAATTGTCTTATTTGCACTGGTGCTCCCCTTTTTTCTACCAACAAGTGCTACTCTTTCTCATTATTTCAACATTAAAGTTAATGACCTCCTCTTTAGTAAAGCAATAATGTGCTCTTCCTTGTCAATTGATTCTTTTTGACTGCTGGATACACCAGACAGCCTACCACCCTCACATGCTCTAAATGCCATAGCACTGAACCCATCTATAGTTTTTTGATTTACCAGGACCAGAAATCTTTCACCATCTTCAAAATCTTTAGTTATTTAGCCATGTGACCTTTTTTTTCAAATTTAAAACATAAACAGATTTTACTACTGGTATAGACTGCTAATTTCTATAGTTTCATGGCATAACAATATTTCTACTAAAAATTTCTTTGTGACCATTCTTCCTGTCACCAGACATCTCTTTAGGTAGTTATCTCAGAATAAATTCTTTAATTTGGTGGCAGCATATTTTAACAATTATGTACCTGCCCCTTGTACAGTTTGGTTTTCCTACACTCACAAATTGTGGATTTATATTGCCAATTTCCTTAGCTAAGTCAGTGAATCAGTCTTGCACATCTTTTATGTCTACTCCATCCTCTGTCTCCTCCATTCCAATTATCCAAAATGATTCCAACATGTGTTGCCTAAATTATCACATTTTACATTCATTTTTTCTTACCTGGACTTAATATCCACAAAATCACATTCATTTCTCTGTTTGCCTCTTAATTCTATCTCATTTTGGTTCTTTCAACAATACCATTTGTTTAAGTTGTTATGTTTCCATTTTAATGTATCCCTATAGTCCTCCAGTTGACCACACTGGCCACAGTAATGTCTAATTTCTATATAATTATAGCTTGCCTCTTGATCTGCCATTTTGATCTCTTTCATCTCTACCTATGCCAATAGGTTTTGCTATTTAATTTGCTTTATTCAACCTGACTCCTAGATCACTGTGCAGTTCAACTTTAATAGGGCAGTTATTGCAACTCCACATTTCAACTGTATTAGATGAGTATACTTTACCTCTGTTGGATAGAGTGATTTTTATTTATTTATTTATTTTTTGCTTTATAAAAAAATGTTGTGGGTTCTAAGAAAAAAAAATTAGCCTATTAGCAACCAAAATATAAGTGAACAAAATTCATAGTGTGAATGTTAACTTCCCATGGTAGCTGACAGTACTACCCACATTACTTGTTCCAATATCTATTAAACTCAAGGTAAAGTATAAAACATCTTGTAATGGGCTCCTACTCCTGGCCAGCAATCAAGGATACTCATTCCTCACCACTGACTCCGGTGAGGGATGGTCACTAAGAGCAAAAATGTATTCACACATTATTTTCAGATGCAGCTCCCTGCACCAAGCACAATTTCCCTTAAGAGGGCACAGAGATCACACTCCAGATCTACACAAAATTCCACACTAACCACTTTTGTGTTTTGTGTCCCTGTTCCCAGAAGCTGACACACACAATTGGATATTTGAGTTTCACACACAAACATACACATCTGGGAAAAGCTGGCACAGATTTACTAGCTGTGCCCCTTTCTGCCCAGACCATGAGGTAATCATGCTGCTACCAGCCAGCTGCTCTAACGCTCTTACAAAGGGTACCCAATTATACTGTGAAAAATTAATACAAATACAAATGGTAAGGTGTGACCAAAGCAGCCAGGCTTTCAGGAACAGCCATAGTGTCATTAAAACAAGCATACGTACTCACAAGATGTTAAAAGTATTCTCTAAAGGACCAGCCACAATGAAATATATTAAATTATTTAATGATAAGTAATAAAACAGAAAACAGGAGAATACCGAATGCAATGAATAATAGAGTTTCAACCACAGGGATATAACAAATAACACATTTAGATAGTTTCTCACAGATGCAGAAAACAACACTAAAGTATTCTCACTAAATGCCCCTGCCAAACTAAAGAATTACTGTTTCCTGACTACTTACTAAAGCAAGGCAAGCTGATGTGTGCGGAGTGTCTTATAGGTTCATAGGTTCATACTAGGCTATCTGCCCTAGGGCATTTATAAGCCTAGCCAGAGTTGTGTGGCTTTCACCACCCCTTAGGTTGAAGAATACTATACCCATTAGTTTGCCGTGCCTCTGTCCAGCATTGATACAGAGATGATCCCCGGGGTAAACCTACGATCTCCCATCCACTGGTCAAGATTCCTCTTGAACAGAGCCAGCGAGGTGCTCTGTCTCACATGGACCGGGATTCTGTTCCACAGCATAGGGAGTCTCTGGGTGATGAATCTGTCCCTCCAGTACGTCCTATTTATATCTGTGTTGAGGTTTAAGTCTCTTGCTCTTGTGGCTCTGGTGGATTTGGATTTTTTGAGGTGGAGCATGTCCATTAATTCCGGGTTGGACATGGCCTTGTATGTCAGGCACAGGTCACCTCTGAGCAGACGGTATGCGACTGAATAGAGCTGGAGTTTCTTAAGTCGGGCAGCATATGGCATAATTTTGAGCCCCTTTATTCTTTTGGTAAGGAACTTTTGGCGTCTTTCCAATTGCTGCAGGTGTCGGGTAAGATACATTCCGAATGGGGCATTGCACTCAATCATTGGTCTGATAAGTGAAGAGTACAGGGGAGCAATGACCTCCCATGATCTGGATGTGAATCCCTTCATAATCAGGTGGGCAATGTAGAAGGTCCTCCTAACCACTTTGGCAATGTGAGTGTCAAAAGAAAGGTTACTGTCAACTTGGGTCCCCAGGTCCCTGATAACCTCTTTATGGATTGCCACCTGTGTGGTAACTTGGGGTTACCTTGTTTTTACCAAAGGGTATGACTATACATTTTTTGGCGTTTAGCTTAAGGCCATGGCTCTGGCACCAGTTATCCATTTCTATGAGACATCTCTGAAGGATATCTGTGTCTGATGGATTTTCAACTATGGCGCCCAGTTTTCAGTCATCTGCAAACTTTGTCAGCCACAATCCTCTTATGTTTGCCTGCACTTCTGAAAAGTAGATGCCGAACAAGAGGGGCCCAGGACTGAGCCCTGTGGGACACCGCGAGTCTGACATGGCACCAGCCAATCTAAACCTGTGGGTTCTGTCCTTGAGCCAGTTTGCAACCCATCTTGTGACATATGGGTTTACATTTAAGCTGGTGAGCTTTTCTATGATACCCGAGTGGGGTATTGTGTCAAAAGCTTTTGCAAGGTCAAGGTAGGCTGTGTGAACTGCCTTACCCTCATCAATGGCCTTGGTGACTGTTTCAAAAAAGTCGACCAAGTTCAAGAAGCATGATCTGCCCTTGACAAAGCTGAATTGGGTAGGATCCAATGTCTGTAGGTCCCCTATGTCTTTATTTATGAGTTCCATTATGATCCTCTCCATAGCTTTGCAGACCAGGCTTGTTAAGCTTATGGGGCGGTAATTACCAGGGTCCGTTGAAGCACCACCTTTGTGGAGTGGGACCACAGTTGCCGTACGCCACTCTTTGGGTATCCTGTGGTAAGGCTAAGATTAAACAGCAGCCTTATGTGTGGGTTTAGTTCCTCATTGAGTTCGTGTAGCACACAGCCAGGGACACCATCCGGTCCCATTGATGCTGTGTTTTTAGCTTTAGAGAGAGCAGCTCTCACCTGGGCATTTGAGATGATTGGGAGGCTACACTCTGCTGGGATAGATATTTCTTCTATTGGGGGGGGTGGAGAAATTTGAACTGAACCTGTCTGCCAGTATGTTTGCAATGTCTGTGGATTCAGTGATTTTTGTATCATTTTGGACTAATTCTGAGCATATCTGGGAGTTTCCACTCAGATTTCTAACATAGCTAAAGAAGGCCTTATGATTGTCTTTTGAGTCCTTGGCGATTTTTCTCTCAAAGTTGGCCTTGGATGATTTTATGAGTGATCGTAGTTTTTTACTAGTATTGATCAGAGATGTCTTTCCTTTTAGGGATTTTGCTCTATCTTGTAGTAGCTTTCTCCTCTTGTTGTAAAGTTTGTTTATGGCTGGGGTCCACCAGATTGGGTGCTTGCCTTTGGTGGAAAGGGTCTTGATTTTATTTGGGATTGCTTGATCCATGCAATCCTGGAGGTGCTTGTAGAAAGCATTTGTAAGGAATTCAGCAGCGTGGGTTGTGGTTTGCAATGGCTCAGGGGCCTTGAAGGATACCACACCAGTCTTAAGAAGTGTGAAGTTGGCTTTTGAGAAGTTCTTCACTGTGGCCTTTTTGTTGGGGTGGGCGGATGTGGATCTCCAGTGAGATTAGTTTATGGTCTGATCTCACCAATGAGGGATATACTTCCGGTGTGGAGCATTTTGTCCCCATGTTTGTGATGATCAGGTCTAGTATATTTTCACCTCTTGTGGGAATGGTGACAAGTTGTTCCATAGCATTTGAGTTTATGAACTCCAGGAACCTTTGGGCTAGGGTATTGGGGCTTGAGTAATGTTCCCAGTCTATGTTTGGGTAGTTGAAGTCACCCAATATGATGGTGTTTGGAGAAACATTTATACTCTCCAGTGTCTTCAGGAAGGCTGTGTGGGGTTCCTGAGTTTGAGAGGGTGGCCTGTAACATGCTACAAACTGTAGAGCAGGTTTGCCTATGGTTAATTGCACCTGAATGGTCTCTGATGCTTCGTGAGTTGCCACCAGCCTGGAGGTGTGGGTATCCTTGATGAATATGGATACACCTCCTTTTGTGGTACAGTCCGGGTTTTGGGGCGGAGCATGATATAAGGTAAAACCTGATAGTGCCGGGGTGCTCTCAGGAGCGTTGAACCAGGTTTCAGTCACAGCACAGACATCAATGTTCTCCATACTGAGGAGGGCTTCGAGGGCGTGCATCTTGAGATTTAGACTTCTGGCATTGAGCAGCATTACCCTTAGTTTTCTTCCATTATTGTTTTCTAGGGCGGTGGGTTTAGAATTTGAGTCTTGTCTAAAAAAGGCACTATGGGGGTGGCAAGAGCCTTTGCCAATATCCGAAACCCAGGGTGATAGGCGCCTTGCAAAGCAGCGTGGCTTGTCAAGCATGTCATTCCAGGCAGACAGACATTGGATCCCCTTAGAATGACACCAGAAATTAAGCCAATTATTAAAACTAATCATTTTGTCTCTCTATTGTGGCATCATTCTTGGTGAAGGTAGGATACTGCTCAGGGTCAGGGTCATACCAGCCTGGGCTACATAATCTGAGAGCTCCTCTATGTCTCTTTTCATGTAGTCCAGGGAGGTATGTCTCAGGTCATTCACACCGGCATGGACAATGACTGAGTCATACTTGTACTTGCTGTGGAGTGACCTGAGTGCTTGTGTTATGTGGCGGATTCTAGTGCCCGACAGGCAGCTTACTGTGACCCTCTCCTTGTTCAGTCTGGTGAGTGGGATGTCAGTGTGTCTGACTATGGAGTCACCTATGACAAGTGTGTCTGGCATTGTGTTTGGCCTTAAGGGCTGTATCTGATTTGCACACTGACTTTGTGATCTATGTGTTGCTTGTGTTATGTCATGAGGTGGCAGTTGTTTGGGTGTCTGCTTTGGAGGCCTCTGCTGTTTTGGTAGATTTTTGATTAGTGCCTCTGAGTATGTCTTTGTGTGTTTATATGTTTGATTTGTAGTTGTGATAGTTCTATGTGAGACTGGGTTTATGGTGTGTGTGGTTACCTTCTCCTCCTGTCTGGTTTTGCCAGTCCTGAGTTGAGAGAGCTCAGCCTCCAGTTTGGCTATATAGTTGCATCTCTCGCATGTATTTGTGTTTTGTGGGAGGAGGAGAGGGTTGTCTGTGTACATGAGGCAATTGTAACATTGCCTCAATATTAGATTCACCAGCTGAGCAGGAGAGGACGCTAGCAACTGACCCTTTGACATGCTAGAAGAAATGAAAAGTTTGCTGTGTAACTGAGTCAGAAAGGACCTATAGGGAAGTGGGTACTCAAGGGGGTTTTAAGCTAGTGAAGTACTTTGTATAATATAGAAGTGCTTTACCTGACTAAAAAATGCTTTAGGAACAAGTGCTGAGCTTTACAGATAGAGAATAGACTGTTTAGATTACAAGTAGAGCAGTTCTAAGGGAAAAATGAAGAGCAGACTTTACGGAGCCAGAAATAGTTTAACCTTCTTTAACCAGCACTGCCCGATGGTGCTCTAGTGGCAACTCTGCGCTAAATGCAGAAAAGGCAATAAGTCAGTAGTACAGGCTAGCACACTTTAGTGGGCAGCCAAACAATTAAATTAAACAGCAAACAAACACTTTTCGACTTGAATTAGACTAATTTCGACTACAATGTACTTTTAAGTGCAGATAATAAAAAACGCAGTAAATAACTATGAAAACAGTTAAAGCTTGCTCTAGGTAAGCAGTAGAAGGTAAAACAAATATAAAAAAACAGCAGGATACTTAATCAGGAAAGCAGTTGCTTTTTTTCAGTTCTCTGTAGCCAGGAAGACTCAACAGGACCACGTGGAGCTGTGTCTGAGCAATATGGCTTCAAAAAAAAAAAAAAAAAAATCACAGCAAAAACCAGATGATTTCTCTCTCTGTCTGTGTAGATGTGTGAAATATATATCCTGTCAGATATCTTTCCTGTCAGATTCTAAAGTGCTGCTGTGAGGGTTCCAAAGAAACCAGATGCTGGTTAGAGGATGACATCACCTCTGGTTACCTGACTCTTATACAATACACGCACAGAGCTTTGCTAAGATCTATGGCAGCATCAGAAAGCTATAACACAATTTCAAACTTTTCACCCTTCTAGGGTTCTCTGATACACATACACATTTGATCAGGTACAACAACACAACCCAATATACATGCAAATATTCATTCTGTCCAGCAGGAGTTACTGTTGATGTATTTTTAGCACAGGTAACTTTATAAATATATTTAACTCAAACATCTGTACAAATCAGTGTGATAATCAAATAACATAACATTCTTTACAAAACTTTAGCTAGCTATGCTGGAATATGTACACATGTATTGCCCTACGCTCGCTGGCACAGATGGCAATACCTCATAACATCACACATCTCAGTTATTTTAAAGGGTCTGAATACTCTTTTTGTGAGCCTAAAACCAGAAAAACACCCTCTTTGACATGTGCTCCTTGTCATGAAAAAATATTACCATTTCACTCAGAACGTAACCTTTTTATTTCAAACTAAATTTTTCTGATTCTGATTATTTCATCTGCAGCAAAAAGGTTCTCATCACAAAGTAAATATTCTATAGACTCACTTAGCTGCCTTTCTGCATCTAGGATCCATCATGTCATATAGACCATCAGATCATTTAACCACAGGTACCAGTATGACTCTCTCATTGTCCATGTGGGTGTTAATGATCTGTTACATACCTCCCTTGACTATATGAAGTGAAACATGATCGAGTTCACTGATTATGTGTCTCAGGCAGGTATGCACCTAGCACTGAGCAGCATATTACCTTCTCCAACGATGACACCATGTTACCAACAGAAAATGATTGATTTTTCACAATTGGCTTAACTGGGGTGTGAATCCAAGGAGGTACAATATTTGACAGCTTGGGAGGACATGGTTGGCAGACCAAGATGCTTTGCCAAGGATGGTCTGTGCTTATCCTCTCTAGGCTTTTGGATATTAGCAAAGATGTTTTCCACCCCCATAGTGCCTTTTTTAGGCAATGCCAAACTGATAAACCTCCTGACTAAACTGAACCTATGAAGGAATAGCTGCAGGTGGTACTACTCAATGCTACAAGTCTTAACAAGAAACTCCACTCCCTGCAAACCTTCCTTTCTCTGGAGAGTGTAGATGTCTGTGTAGTAATAGAGGTGTACTTTAAAGTCATGAAGAGTAACCCAGCAGTGCAAGGTTGTAATGCCTTTCATACCTTTAGACCAGCTACTATACAGGAGGGAATTGAAGGTTGTGGGGTCTCATTCTATATTAAAAACAACCTCTCATCCAGACTAGTAAAAATGTATGATCCACTGGAGCTCACACATGGGTAACGCACCATAAATCAAATCTTGTATTATATTCTTGCAAACTATTGATCCCCACCCATGCCCCAGGAAACGCATACTACCCATCTCAGTCTACTAGAGTCCCTCACTTTTCAAGCCAATATGATGTTCATAGGGGATCTCAACTACCACTCCACAGCATGGGAATCCTACACCACTGCTAATGCACAAGCCAAGTGATTCCTATACTTTGTTAATACAAACATTCTAGAACATTTAGTCAATTCTCCTACCAGGAATACAAACATCCTTGACCTTCTACTTACAAACATGGGGGACCAATGTTCCTTAACCAATTTTATGTCATTGCTTATCAGATCAGTATTGCTTGAAATGGAAATTAAATCTAGGGACCCAGCAAAACCAAAAACCTTTAGGAACTATTCCAAAACTAACCTCTGTCAACTAGGAAATACCTTGGCTAAATTCCAAGCACCCCCAAAACCAGTAAACGCCATTGCATATGCTGAGCTATTTGCAAAATCCCAGTATAGCCATAATGGTAGCTGTATAGACTGAGTTGTGTCCACTGATATTAGGAATAAGACAAAGTTAAAAGAGAGGCCAGCATGGTAGAATCATAATATCATCAGTTATATAACAACAACAACAACATTGGGCAAGTGTAGGAGGAACAAAGACCAACATGCTAAAAAAAACCCCTGACCAATCTAAACAGGCATCTAATAGGGTTAATTAATACTTTGAATGCTAAATTTGAAATAAAAATAGCTCCTCGGGCAAAGAATAACCACAAAGCTTTCTACAGCTACAGTATGTCCGTCGCCTTAAGGGAAATACACAATGCATGAAATGTATTGTAAATGACATCTTCCACACTGAACCAGAGAAATATGAATGGAGAGATGATAAATCAGCAAGCAAAGGAGAGTAGAACTGCTAGAATATAAATCATCCTCGAGTCTTGAGGAATACCTTTACGAGGTGGACCCTGTTTTTCACAAAATATCTCCACGGTGACACTGATATATAGAATATATTGCATATATCATGGAATAGAAGTAGGTTAAAAAAGAAAAAAGACCCAGGATAAAATGTGCCCAATCTTGGTAGGTGCACTGGTGCCAGGACAGGAAAAAAGGGCAGTGTAGAATCCTCAAGACATGAAAACATTCCTGCAATGTGGCTAGGCCAGGCTCAGGGGGAGTATGGTCTCCCTGTTGTAGAAGGAAGTAGTAATTTACAAAAATAAAAAAAAAACCTGATAGGCCAAAAAAGAGCCATAAAGACAACAGAGTGGACTCTTGAGGATAAGAAAGAAATTATGTATTGCTACTATTATGCAAGAAGCCCAGCATTTCCCGACAGAAGATATACAAAAAAAGATGAAGAGATAAATAAGAGGAAAGAAAAATACTTGCACAAAAAAACTGTCAGAAGCTTCAAACAACAATTTGTGTTTATTAATACAATAGATTTATGAAAAACATTATATAGACCATGAACCCTTGGGCCGTTTGGATACAGAAGCAAATGAGGAAGTACAAAAATGCAAAGAACAAAATCTAGATAGATTTGAAAGGTATAAAAGGGAAATATGGATATAGGAAAGAAAGCATATTTATGCAATGGAGAAAGACAAATTAATCAATACAAAAAAGCAGCCACAAAGATATTTGAAGAAAAATACAGGCAAAGATATCCTGATATGCAAAATTTCAAAATACAAGAAATAAGATAAGAAAGAGGGAATGTAGAACAGAAGACTAGTAAAATAGAAGTTAAAAAATAGAAGCCAAAGTTATGAAATACCTGCAAAGTGAAGGAATTAGTGAAAAAAGTCTAACAGAGGTTATATCACAGCATACTAGAACAACAAATCCCCCAAGCAATGAGAAACAGGAGGAGCAGGAGACATCTGAAGAAGAAATATGAACATGGGAAAGAAAAAGAGATTTAATATTGTGCAATATTTATGCAAAGGAAAAAGCAAAATTAACCAATACAAAAATAGCAGCACCAAAGATATTTGAAGAGAAATACAGCAGAACACTTTCAGACATGGAAAATTTTACAATACAAAAAATTAGAAAACAAAGAGGAAAAGTAGAAAAGAGGATTAGTAATGGGGAAGTTAAAGAAATAAAAACTGAGATTATGGATTACATGCAAAATCAATGATTTAGTGTAGAAAAAATATAGCTCAGATAACACCACAACATGATAGACCAATGGATCCCCAAATTAAGAAAAACATGTAGAGCAGAAACCATCTGAACAGCCATATGAAGATACTTTGGAGCCTTCCATAGAAAACCTGTACAAAAGTTTAGATGGAGTTGCACAGCAAGGAACGGGACAGGAAACTGTGGCAACTCTGACACAGTCGATGTTTTGGGTGATAGACCAGTGAGTTCCCATACGAAGAAAAACAGATGACAAAGGAAGAAACTGAAGAGCATTTGGCACAGGAAAATGCTCTGGATCTTTCTGTAGAATACCCGCAAGAAATGAAGAACAAAGAATGTGTCCTCAATTTAAAAGACAGTGATTTAAGAAAAGAGTTGCTTGATTTAATACAGATGGACAGACATATTAAGATCGATGAAAGAAACAGATTACAGAATGTCAATAAAACCCCAAAAGTTAAACGTTTGATCAAACAAATGAAGACAGTAATTAGGACTGTTTATAGAAAGTCATGTGATATAACAAAAGTGAATAGGATATAGTACTGTGGAGCTAAATTAATAACAGCTAAAATATTACTACAAAAACACAGGGCAGCAAGGCAAAGGAAGGGTAGAACTCAAATGCCATCGTGGAAGTACTGAACAGAGAAAAAGGTAAAGCAATTAAGATAAGAAGTATTACTGTTAGAAGAGTATAGAAGATTAAACAGATCAATAAAAATGCTCAGCAAGATAGACGTGATAAAAGCAATGCATAGTATCAGAACAGATCAGGATCTGTCGTGCACTATCACAAATAATAAACTAAAAATATCAGCACAGGCAGAAAAATGTAGAAGCTCTGCAGATAAATATAAAGGAGAAGTACAACATAAGCAATTTATTGATGACCCTAAAAAGTTTTATAGAGAATTGGGAAACAAGGCAAAAGGTACTGAAACACGACCAAAAAAAAAAACAAAAAAAGAAATAGAACATTTTGGAGAAATATCTATGAAGATCCTGTGGAACATAGCAAAGATGCTGAATGGATGGAAGAAGTAAAATAAAGACTAAGAAGTTCAAATGTACAGGATATGAAATGGGATGAAGTAATGGCCAGAGAGATTGAAACAAAGTTAAAAAAAGCTCGTAATAGGAAAACTATAGGCCCAGATGCAGTACCTAACTTCTCGATAAAAGTATTAACATCTTTTCATGAAGATTTAGCCGTAAGAACTTTTTATATGCACACCCCGAACAAACACCAACCTGGTTAACAAGGAAAGCAATATTCCTTCTTATGTGCGAAACTGCAAGATATCCTAAAACTATAGACCAATAGCTTGCCTTCCAATGACATGTAAGCTATACACTGGAATTGATGGCGACAGAGTTTATAGTCATTTAGAAGAAAACTCAAGCATGGCAATAGAACAAACGGGTAACAAAAGAAAGTCATATGGACAAAGGACCATTTGCTGTTAAATAAAGTCATAGTGGAGAATTATAAAGAGGGGAAGAAGCTATATATGGCATGGATTGACTACAAAAAAACATTTGGCAGTATCCCACATTCATGGATAAAAAGAGTGCTTGAAAATATATAAGATGCACTCTACACTTATTAATTACATTACAGTGACCACAAAACAGTGGTAAACCACTTTGCAGTTAAGCCATGATAAAAGAAAAATTATTATTCCAGGGATAAAAATTCAAAGGGGTCTATTCCAATGTGACTCTTTGCCACCATTGCTCTTTTGTCTTGCCCTTAACCCATTAAGCTGTCTACTTAATAGATTAGGTCATGGCTACAATTTGGATCCTAGAAACCAACAAAGCGTAAAAACTGAAAACATACCACAAGTGGTCAAAATGTTTTCAGATGACAAAAGAATGTCATTTGTTCTTGACAAATGTGCAAAAGCAACCTGTAAAGCAGGAAAGCTGCAGCAGCAAGAAAACATTAGCCTGGGACAGAAATGTGATATAAGAAAACTTGAGCAAGATGGAGTGTATAATACTTGGGAATTGATGAAGGATCAACAGTAAAACATGAACAAGTGTGAATAAAACTTAGTAAGGAATATTTTAGAAGACTAAAACTAATACTGAAAACAGAGCTGACATCTAGGAACAAAGTCCAAGCTATAACCCAATTTGCTCTTCCTGTCCTAACTTACAGTTTCGGAGTGACTGACTTTTCCTTGGATTGTTTGGACAGGAAAACAAGAAGAATGCATTATGCTTATCAAATGATTTATACCAATTAGTGTATATCAAGACTATATATTCCCCATGCTGTAGGAGGTATGGGCCTCATTGAAATAGATTGCATAGATCTGCAAGACCACATACATATCTCCTGACCTCACAAGACCCAAATGAAGTGAAAGTTTTAAAACATGAAGAGACTAAGTCTAAGATTACTTCCCTGCTTAGTTCAGCAGCAGCATATTGGCAGCAAGCGGGAATGGAAATCAAACCAAAAGTAAATAAAAATCAGGCAGCAACTGAATATACCAAGAAAACAAAAGAAAGGATATAGGGAGAAGGATCATGTGCAAAGGCAAGAAATGTGGAAATGTATAGATATAGTTGCAAGTACAGAAAACTCTTGGAACAGCCTCATGTCATCCTGGATTGAATGCAGGAATAGTTAAGGAGAGGTACATTTAAACCAAAAGATGAAAGGTTAATATTGGTGACCCAAAACAGTGGACTTTGTACACCTTGCACGGTGGTTTACAAAGTCCATTGAACATGTGGTAGAAGCAGACAAGTATTGGTCTTGTGTAATAGAATTGATAACAGTCGCACACCTCATTGCTGGTTGTTTTATACTAATGGCAGAAGGAGTGTATACTGAAAGACATAATAATGTAGCAAGACCGTTGCATTGGGGATTGTGCAAATATTATAATACTGAAGTAGTTGAAAAACACTGTAAACATGAGCCACAAAGAAATCGATGCAGTTTATATCAATTACATGGGGTCACCCATTACCAACAGTTCAAAAAATAGATGCAAGAAAACCAGATATAGTAGTCCATGAAAAGGAGACAAAAGTAGCATTAATCATTGAAATCGCTACACCCAGTGACTACAGAGTCTTATGCAGAGAGATACAAAGTCATAAAATACCAGGATTTTCAGGCAGAAATGTGGGCAATGTGGAAGAAGGATACCCAGACAGTTCCAATAGTAGTAGGAGCAATGGGTCTTATAAAAAATAATTTACAATCGTACTTAAATATGTTACTGATACATGTAACTCTGTGTGGACTGCAGAAGGAGTCATTACTGGGCACATTGTAGGTGCTGCAAAAAGCACTTCTGGCTAACATCAAAGATTGAAACAATACTAATTTCATGAATCTTAATCATACTTTGACTTAGGAATGGAGTCCATTCCCATCATGGTATTAGAAACCCTAAAGACTTGGAGAAATTAAAAAGAGAGATACTAGAGGCCATTGCCAACATTTTAACTGACAGGTTCAGCACAAATTTCTCCCCCTACACCCCCTGATAGTCCAAAGGAAATACCACATACCACAGTCCTCTCAACCCTTACTGTGGAGTGGGTCTTCAATGTACTTTCCAGGGTCAAAAATACTGCATTGATGTACCCTGATAACATCCTGAGATGTTAAATAGCATGAAACTTGACCTCTCTGGTCGACTTGAATCACTTTTCAAATAGAGCCTATAGTCAGGTTTTGTGACCAAGGAATGGAAAATGGCTATATTGATTCCCCTGCACAAAGGAGGTCCAACCACCAATCAGGGTTACTACAGGCCCATAAGTCTGACCAGTCTCCAACTGGCTCATTGATTTCAATATATGTGAGGCCACCTCCACCAACAGGCCAGACACTAGCAGACTTCCCCGGTGCTCAGTACTGGGTGAGCTCATGGTTGACATCTATTTCTCTGAAGACGCAAACACTGAAGGTTTACAGCTGAGTAAGTTTGCAGATGATTGCAAGTTGGGGGTTATCATCGACTCCCCTGCAGACACTAGCAATCTTCAAGATGGTCCATCTCTGACTAACAAATGGTGCTTAGGCCATGGTTTTAAACTCAATGATAATAAATGCATAATTGTACCTTTTGGGAACTCAACCATCGCGGAAAATTACCATATTGAAAATACATCCCTAAGAGTAAACCCAGTGATCAAGGATCTAGGTATACACCTAGACAGTACCCTTATCTTCGACCACCATGTTTCCAAAATGGTGATGAAATCCTTTTATGCTGTGCACCTTATAAGTAAGGGCATGGTATTTAGGTCCAAAGAGCTCAATATCCCATTGTACTCTGCCCTTGTTAGACCAGTCATAGAGTACAATGCTCCCTTCTGTATGTACCTGATCAGTCATTTGCAGCAACTAGAGTGACCTCAGAGGTTCCTTACTAAAAGAATACAAGACTTAACAAACCTACCTTATACAGAGTACCTTCCCTTTCCATCTAAGCAGTCTCCTACTGATTTTTGAAGGGAGATCTATGCCTACCCTACAAGGCATCTGCAAACCCTACACTTATGAATGTCCTGCATAGTTGTAAGTCAAACAGTAAAGAAATACAAGGTCTAAGGAGCTGAATTTTGTCTATGACTTCAACAGAGCATGTTGGAGAGACATACATGTATCCCAGATACTGTCCATCCTATGGAATTCCCATCCATGTAAAGCTGAGTTTGTCTATTACTCAGTTTAACAGCAACCAAAACCAGTGGTTGGATAATAGGAAATTTACATCAGGCCTGGCACCCATGTGTCTTATGGACATAGGCGGCTTAAAAATGTTTTGGCCTTCAATGACCCATTTGGATACAGGACATCATTATTTTTTTGGAAAACTTGGCTAGGCTTACAAAGACCTCTGGGTTGCTAGCCGAGTGACAGTCTATGAATCTATGAATCTATAACTCTTCTCTACTTGTTATGAACAGGTAGTCACCTCGCCATTATTTATTCAGCTATGGACAAACACAACATTACTCTACATGATGTTAATATTCAGTAAGACAGCATCACCATCCCAACCACTTGCCAATATTTAAAACATGTCAAAGTGCAGACAGTACAATCAACTTTCATTATACCTTTCAAATCAGTTTTAACACACTTTTGTATGCACCTCCATATGTTCTTTCCTCAACATCAAGTCACTTTTAGAACATCTCTGGACTTCAACTGTTTTGTTATAACTTCCTTGACAAATAGTATAATTAAAGCCAGCAAATTCTGATTTTATCTAAGTGGCTTATTATCTGATTATATTCCCAAGAAGAATGGGTGTGGATGCAATGAAATATCCACATGAGAAACTAATGTATCCACTTTTGTAGTTCTAATTAAATTTTCTTAAACTAATAAATTCACAGGAAACATGTAACTGACTTTTCAACTTGCACACACACACATATCCAGCAATTGTCACACACAGCAGGCAACAGTTGCTGGATAGTGATATAAACACCATTATACAACTGTCAAAAGAGTTCATGGTTTAGTAGAATAGTCTCCTATCAGACATAAGCTTGTTAATATTTCTTTAGTACATTGGAAGTCTAGTAATCTACCCTAAAATGCAGAGTATCTACTAGTGAGTATTTAACTTGTGTGACACCTTATTTATATCGCTATTCAAATATGTTTATGACTTTTGCTTTGTCTGACCTTAACAATCCAATCTGTAAAAAATAGTATTCATTATATTTACTTACTTGACTTACTTCAATAAGGCTTCCATCCTCCTCCATCACAACCAACCCACCCCCCTTATCGGGTTGCATAACCCTGACAGACAAATTACCAAGCAGTTCTAACAAATTCCTCTCCTCCCTAGTAATATTTAACTCAACATTCCATTTAAATTTTAATAAATGGCTAATTTCCATATCACACAAGCGTTCAAATAAACCTAGGGAAGGATGTAATGGGGGTTAAAAGTGCTGGGAACATAAAATGACTTCTGGGGCATGGACTTACTGTCCAACAAGAGATTCAAATTAAGTTTTCCTAATAAAAAACTTTAAAATCTATCAAGGTATTAGCTAGCCTAGCCCTCCTACTGTGTACAAAAGACAATCCTTTGGCTAAAAGATCCACCAACAAAGGAGGAAACACAACCTTCCCTAGGTTTATTTGAACACTTGTGTGATATGGATATTTGCCATTTATTAAAATTTAAATGGAATGTTGAGTTTAATATTACTAGGGAGGAGAGGATTTTGTTAGGATTGCTTGGCAATTCATCTGTCAGGGTTATGCAACCCGATAAGGGGGGTGGGTTGGTTGTGATGGAAGAGGATGAGTACAACAGGAGGATGGAAGCCATTTTGGCATCTGTAACCTATGATGAGGTTTTGAAAAATGAGTTGAATTTGGAGGTAGCCCAGGTATGTTCTTATTTTGAGGATATGTTTATTAATAGTGTTATTGATGTGGAAATTTATAATTATATTTCCATATCAAACCCAGTAATTCCAATTCTTTTTGGGAATCCCATGATACAAAAGAACGTGCAGGATCCACCCATGCGACAACTTGTGAGTGCAAGGGGCAGTGTGACTTACGCTGGGGCCAAAGTGGTGGATACAATTTTGAAAAAAATATGTGACTAGTGAGCCCCATATTTCCAAGGATTCCTGGTAATTTTTAGTCAGGTTAAATACCGTACCCTTTAGGTCAGAGAATAATTTTTTGACAATTGATGTCATGGATTTGTATTCCTCGATTCCTCACTCCATTGCGCTGGAATGGATCCAAGTGATTATGGTAACCAAGCAGGCTGCCGCTGGGGAGATATTAATGGTGAGGGAGTTATTGGATATTATTCTAACTTGCAACTTTGTGTCATTTAATAAACAGTGGTTCCACCAAAAGGTAGGGGTCCCTATGGGGTCCCCTTGTGGTGCCAGTGTAGCCAATTTAGTGATGACATATTGGGAGAGAGAATTTGTGTTTTCCCATCCTTTGATTATTGAGAAAACACATATATACACTCAATTCCTGGATGATATTTTTATCGTCTTGCAGGGTGATAGAGAAATGGCTTATTCCCTAGTAGCAAGTTTGAATGCCTCCACTAGTTTTTTGAGATTTATTCCACTTTTGTCCAAGAGTGGGTGGTTTATTTGGATGTGGAACTATATAAGAATTGGGTACAGGTGTGTTTTGTAGCCAAAATCCATCGTAAAGAAACTTGGCCCAACAGTTACTTACACTTTAAGAGTAATCATCCATACACCCAGAAGAGATCCATTGTTAAGGGCCAACTGGTCAGGGTGACGAGGATGGTATCTTTGGATAGTGACTTCAAGGTAGAAGTTGATTTCATTCGAGTCCTTTTTTTGAATAGGGGTTATTCTGGCCATTTGATCGCCGAACTGACCAAGGAAGTTTGTTCCAAAAGGGAGAATGGTGTATATTTGCCTATCTTAGGCAATTCGGTAGATCAACCGACTTCTATTCCATCTACATCAAAAACTGCCACCCCCTATGTATGTAGTTTTATCACCACTTTTAACATGGATGCAGGGGATATTTTTTCTATCATCAAGAAAAATTGGCCACTATTACTGAAAGATTTACAGATGTCTGATCAGACGGTTAATACCCCCAAAGTGGTGTTTATGAAGGGGTTGAATTTAAAGAAAATGTTGGAAATGAAGCCTCAGTATCCCTTAGTTAGATAAGTGTAATATGTGTAAGTTTTGTCGTTATGTAAAAGCAGGGACGTTTTTCACTATTGGCAACAACAAATATAGCATCAAAGGTAGATTTAACTGTACTAGTTTACATGTAGTCTACCTAGCTAAGTGTTCCCTATGTCCAGGGTCTTATATAGGCTAGTCCGACAGGAAGTTGAAGGAACGCCTATATGAGCATCTTTATGCCATCAGGAAGGGGAAAGTGGATAATGCCTTGGCCAAGTGTATCAAAGAATTTCCGAACCATGAATTTCAATTTTTAGTGATTGACCAGGTAGTTCCTGGCAACAGAGGTGGGCCGAAGTCCTTATGCCTGGAATTTAAAGAGTTATTATGGCAGTTGAAACTGGGGGCATATCATCCCCCGGGACTTAATGGAATGTTATCAATTTCGTGTGTCTTGAAATTAAGGAGTCTTAGGAGATGAGTCAAATATGTGATGTTTTATTTATTTTTAGGTATGGTTATCTATACTAGGTTGTTTATATGCATTTGTTTTTATTGCATTTGTTTCTATGCATTTGTTTTTATATGCATTTGTTCTGAGGTTGAGCCCGAGTTGCAGGAGTAGCATTCAATGCATTTTAGTTTTTAAAGATGTCTGATGTAGAGAATTTTAATTGAAGTCATGTGCTTTCAATTTGTTTTAATTAGTATTTAAGTATTCAATGTGAAGTTGATGTGTTTTTATTCTTTCTGAAGAAATTGGTGAGGAGACACCGACGAAAAGCTTATGAGTGTGAGCTTAAATAAACTTTCATTTGGAGTATTTCTACCTATTGGTATACGTTTTGGTGATCATTTTTTCCAGGCGTTGTGGTGTATCGTCTGCTGGCTTCCTTTAATTTTATAGTTTGGTTCAGAGGTTTTTCGCAAATGAGGAACATGTCATCTTGGTAACAGGTATACCAAGTTACATGTTCTTTAAATTTTATATTGTTAAACAAGAATACCCTTTCCCAGTAAGCCATCACACTATTCACAAAACTGCTACCACAGGGAGCCCCCATGGCTACCCCACTTTTCTGCAAGAAAAACTGATTCTCAAAAATAAAAAGTTATTATTCAAAACTAATTCTAACAAAATCTCTATGACATTGATGTCTTTGTTGTCAAGCCCCCTGAGATGGAGAAATTCTCTAACCCATTCTACACCAAGTTTTGGGGGAATAACAGTGTACAGATCTTTAACATCCACTGTGACAAATAACAAACTTTCATCACAATCTGTCTTGTTTATATTCTCAAGAAAATGCCAAGAATCATGGCATATTTGTGGCTCAGATCTAACAATAGGTGTTAACGTAGCATCCACAAATTTTGCACACGCATATGTGATAGACCCTCTACCATCCACTATCAGTCTAAAAGGTGGATTGGGGAGGTCTTTGTGGATTTTTGGAGTCCCAAAGAATTTTGGAATAATGTGTGCTGGCATACTTAAGTAGTGTAGACTATTAATATCAGTACCCCCTTCCAAAAATAAATCATTAAGGGTGTTATTGATTGACCTGTAGGCTCCATTCACTTGGCTAAGACTAACCTGTTCATACACTATACTGTCTAAGACAACTTGCATTCTGCTTACATAAGCATGCTGATCCATGAATATTATACAACCACCCTTATCGGGTTTCATAACTCGCACTTTACATGCATTTAACAAATCAATAAATGCCAGTTCCTCACTGTTGATGTTCTTACACTTATTGGCATACCATGTATTGTTCACCAGCAACCTTCTGAAATCAATTTCACAAGCTTTTTCAAACAAAGCTAGAGTGTATTGCAGCTGTGGGTTAAATAAGCTGGAAACCTTTAAGTTATTAGTCAGTGTGGAATTGGAACCCATAAGGTGTGAAAGATTGAGCCTATGAACAAAAAGTTTAAGGTCTATGATGGTTTTGACCAAATTGGCCCTTTTGTCAGGAACAAAAGTCAGCCCTTTAGAAAAGAAGTTGACAATATCCTTATCCACCCGGAGTGAACTAAAGTTGAAAATTTTAAAGTCCCCCTCGGTGCTTACCAGGACATGTGGCAAAATCCCTCTTATCTCCTCCTCCGATTCTGCCGCCTCCTTTTCTGGCCCTGCCTCCTGTTGTCGGTATGCCGGTTCAAAAATTGTTGTTGCACTTCGTTGTTCAACCAAAAACCCTGATTAGGGTTATTATTGTGATTAGAGTTATTACTATGACCAGCAGGAGTAGTGTCTTTCATTTGGTCAACATACTGAGGCACCTGTCGTTGCTGATTATTCCTGATTCGTTCACTACGGCGAACCCATGGCCTACCATCATTGACCATACCATTCATGGACTCATTATGATTACTTTCATCAACATTAGTCTGCCCAATATGACTCAAACCAACCCCATTGAGACTGGTGTTATTGCTAGATGGAGGGGCTGGATAGGCAGAACCTTTCAAATACTCATTCATGTCTCTAATTATTTTCTTCTTCTTAGTTTCAATATTCTTACAAAGACTAGCTTCAATGCTGCTGTATATGCATGCATATTCAAATCTGCATCTATCATACTCATCTGCAGCAACAATATTTTGTTCTAGTGTTATTAAATCATTTCTAAGCATAGCAATCTGTTCCACATAGTTCTTAATTAAAATACTAAGGAATTCCAGACCTCGTTTGTCAAATAGGGCTTTAAGCTCCAAATGGAATGGTGAGCCATTTACTAACCCAATGGGGTATCGCCACTGCCATAATCCTTTTGGAATGATTTTTTTATTGATGCATTCTTCTAGGTAGGAAACTTCCAATTTAAGTTTCCTACATTTATATAATTTTTGGACAAATTCATTTAACAACCCCATCATGGAGCTTGTATTACTGTTATTATTGTTATTTGCAAGCCCCATCATTGACAACATTAGTATTAAAAAAAGAAGTTTGTCTCAGAAATACCTCAGTTAATGGGACACCACTAACTCTCTGCACTTCACCCATTCTATTATTGCCGTGCGGATTAAGTTGCCCCTGAATAGTTGACCTCATTCGGCCATCTTCGCTCACTTCTTCTGAGTGGTTTTGAAGAACCAAAGTTGCTCTGTTGCCATCCATGAGATTGAAATGAGGAGGTTGAGGCTGTTTGCACCCTCACCTGCAAGGGCCGACTGCCCTGTGTTAGCATCTAAACTTTGTGACAAGGTGTCTACTTTCTTTAACAATTGCTCCACCAAAATGATGAGGTTACCTGCAGCATTCGCTTCTAGGGAGCCTGAAGGTACATTGTTACTTCCATTCTCTTGAGTAAAGAGAAGTTGTGACAGTGAGCCCAAGCCACTTGCCATAACAGACACAGAAAACTAACAGCAAAGAACAAACTGGGTAAAACGGCAACTGAACGACTTAAAGTCCACTTAATCCACCACAACAGATTGTATGATAAACCAAAAGAAAAATTAATGTAAGCGCTTTCGCTGGAAAAATGCTCCAGCTTCTTCAGACTATAAACAGTAAAATACTTAGAAAAAACACCTTTTAAAACAATTCAAAAAATGAACTGCCAATAGAGTTTGTTACCCCTCCTGATGTCATACACTTCAAATTGTTGGTTACTAGGTGCACCCGCACCTTCAAATTGTTGGTTACTAGGTGCACCTGCATAAGGTGTTATTTATAGTACACAAATTCAGTATTGTTATTATTGTTATTTTTAAAAAAATTCTTTAAAAAAAATCTTTATTTTCCTTAATGATGGTGTTGTGAGGTTGCTTAAGCATCCAGGTGTGTTTTAAGTTGGAGTAACCCCCTGTAGCTTTAATTCTTAAATGCTTGTGTATGACATCAGGAGGGGTAACAAACTCTATTGGCAGCTCATTTTTTGAATTGTTTTAAAAGGTGTTTTTTCTAAGTATATAGACATACATATACATATATACATATACATATACAATATACAAATAGTATTGCTGACTTTTTTAAACAAATCAAATAGTTCTATTGCATTTGCAGAAGCATAGCTGCTACACAATCTTAAAGGTGTATTTTAAGTCTCAGATCATGTACAGAGCTCCATTAGACCAATAATTATCCTATCCAGAAAAACAGTGTTATAATTTGCTTTAAAGAATATTACCATATCACTAAACTCTCCCTTCAAACATACCATAATGTTTTATCACTGCATATCTTAATCAATTCATCTGTCTTTCAAACACACACTCTTCCAAAAATGTTGACAATTCTTGTGTTCTGTAAACATACAGTATCCTTTTCTTTTAAAATCTACTCAATCTGCAGTTATCTTTTAACATTATTTTCATACAGTAAATATCTAATGATAAGAACGAGTGTACATTTTTTTATTTTTATCCTTCCATTAGTTAAGTTAGTTTTGATGTTTCTTGACCAGTTACATTATGCAGAGTCCTCCCTTTCCCCTAGTAGATTTCTTTTATCTTCTTCTGATTCTCCTTGAGAAGTACATTCAAAGCACAAAATCAATTGCATTCTATCGAACTTTAAATTATGGCTGGGATTAATAAAAATATTGCTACAAATGCTCAAGTGTTGTTTTGCCCAATAGAAAGACAAAAATATAATATAATTCAAAGAAACAATAAAGTTCAGTGTAGAAACTTGTCATTGTCTGAATATAACGTCTCTAAATTAAAAAGTATCACACTTAGAGGTAGCTACATTAGTGCTTCAAGTACTAGCACATACACAGGTACTTAAAAAGTCTTATATTTGCACGCACGCACACACACACACACACACACACACACACACACACACACACACACACACACACACACACAAACACACAAATGCCTTTCGTGTAGTTACCTGCTTCAATGTTACGAGCTGTACTTCTGTCATGGAATAGAATATAAATACTCATTTTTGCTTCAGTTTTCACATATAAATGTAAAGATATTCATTGAATCGCTCACTTATATTATTTTAACATGCAAAAATTTCCTGGAGTGCAGAGATGGCTAATTTGCATGAATTGCTTCCCTGGTCTGATGTGTTTACAAGCTACCAGTATAACAATATAGCTAGGTATGCTTTTAATGCTATGGCATCTCATTGTTTTGTAAATTCCTCAGCATAATGCACTAACCAATCCTACTGCAAACAAGATTGCAAAGCTTGTTAAAATCCCGTCTATAACAATTTGTTTAGTGAAATGAGAATCATCTAATTCAGTATCAAGTGTCAAATCAGATGTATTATCAAGTTGGTCTACTGCATTATTTTTGGTTGCGTGAATATCTGCAATAAGTTATTTTTCTCTTATCAAAAATAATTCAAGCCATAACTTTACTTTTACATTTAAGACATGATTTGGCACATTTTACTTTAATTCACCCAACATGTTATAATTATCATATGCACTCTTCATACAATTTAAAAAAATGCTGTCATGACCAACCAAATAATACGTTTTGGTAGCTGAAAGTAATGTAAAACACACTTAAAATGTTTAAATTGCAAAATGTTTGGTAAAGGTTTTGTATGGCCATACCTGAATTTAAAAGCAATGACAGCATTTGTCCTACCTGGCAACTATCAGTCAGTTGTATTTTTAATATCATAAACTTAATACAATATATTGCCAAGAAGTTTTTATATACTCAGCAGAAAGAACATCTGTCAAAAATTGTAGAAATATGCTGCAATTTGGCCATAGGAATTTAAGTATTTTAGGAAAAAAAATGTCACCACAATTTTTAGCAAATGACAAAATCTCAGAACACATATCAAATAATTCCTTTTTCCCCAATGCTGAATACAGAGTTCCAATTGTCCATTGGTCTCTAATGGCTTCATAATGCAAGGAAAGCGTATTCATGTTGTGGTTTCTTTTATGACTTTCATTTTATTTATATCAAAACATTAAAATGGTCTATTTAACTTTCAGTCTGGCTTTGGTACTGTTGACTTATGGTTTGGTGATCCTTCACATTGTAGACATTTGCTTCACTTCCATTTTTTTTCCTCATCCAATAACTGACACATTTCCTTTTTTATAGCTAACAGTTCTATTTATATTGCTTCCAACTGTATACCTAAATGCCCAGCATCTTTAGAAGAAAAGCCCTTCACCATTTCAAGCAGAAGTATTGATCTTATAATTTATTTTGACTCTCATCTCAGTTCATTATATAAAAGTCTCTTTTCATTATGCATGGGTGTTTGGTTCCACACTTATTTCCAGCATCATCTCAGTATTTAAAATGAACACCTTGTGATTCAGTAGCAGTGACAGTGTTCAGCAGTACTATGTCTTCTCACAGATTACCTCTGAATGGCTAGAGATTCTCCAAGTGGATCGGGGAAAGTTACTAGGTACTGAAACATTTGATATGCCTTGGTCAGGTTGTTCCACAATGCCTATTGCTAGGACAATTATTTAAGAAAAAAATTGGATGGATGCATGGATGTATAGATGGATGGATAGAGAGACAGACAAGAGCATTGGTGAATGAATATAAATGTTTTAATGCTTATTCCTTGCTATACTATTTGAACTCCTCTCTTTATGACTTTTCAAAAAGGCAAGACTGACAACATAAAAAGAAAAAAAATCTGCTGTCAAAACTTTTGTGTTAATAAGTATGTCTCCAATTAATTTAGTTTTTAAGGAGCTTGTTTTGTTATATGCACATACCTATTATCTAGGTCAGTATGTAGAACATAAAGATGTGCCTATATTATTTATAAATGGATATTATATTGGAAAGGACATTGTGCTCCAAAGTATAAGAAATATTTAATTATGTATGGGACAATAAAAAGTTGAATGTTGTCATGTAATGTAACAAAAGCCAGTTCTATGATTAAATATAAAAAGACAATATGAACTAATCATAACCTTTAAACATTTTTTGCAAATGTACCAGCCTTGTGTGATACTACAAGTTAAAAAGAGATGCGCTTACTACCTATTTTTTCTAGACATGAATAGTTTTTTGCAGAATAGTTTTTGGGGAATGACCTGACAAAGATGATTTTACAATGCCACAACACAAATATTTTGTTTTTATTTGAATGTCAGAAGGGTATGTAACAATACCAGTAATGGAAAGGGTCTTATTGCTTTTATATACTTTTTCTTAGCTCCAAGATATGAAGAGGATGCCTGTTATGAAAGTATGAAAACACAAATTTCATCTTCGGGTATTACGAGTCTAAACGAAAAGACTGAAAGTCAGTATGTGACATGTAAGTACAAGTGCTCTTTATGTTGTAAGGAGTTTTATATCCTACAAAGCCTTAATTAAAAAGTATACAGAATGGGTTTTTTTTGTTTTGTTTTACAAATCTTTCCAATACATATATGTATGTATGGCACATATGAGTTTATCCTATCAGGAGAATATCACCTATCACAATCTTGCTTTATCAGAATTATATTATGTTTCCTTTCTGTGTAGAAACATTATCTCTCTTTTTGTCAGGGTTCCACCCTCATTGGGCATCTTTATATAGTGCAATAGTGCCATCCCCAGCTGAAGTAGCCATAAAGGACTTTTCTGTGTCCTAAAGATATGTGAAGTTCTTATTCAGCATTAGTATTGTGCCCACTTGGAGTACCAATAAAGGACTTTCTGTGTCCTCACCAAGGCTAGTATGAATCTTTTCCAGCATATATTCTGAAATTAATAAGTCATCCTAGCACTCTGCTTGAAAGTTAGCATCTAGTTGTGCTCACTGTTCAGTTTCCAAAAGTGGCCAAATTATCATCTTCTGATTGGTCATTATTTTCAGTGTTTACTTCATCAGTAACATTAGTTTTAAAATAAAAATAGAGCCAACTGAGAACAGACATGTGCTTTGTTAGTAAACTTTATAGAATTCATAGAGGTTTCATGACTATTTCAGTCTAATGACCACTTAAACCCTTTCTCTCACCCGAACCCGTATCTTATCTCTCTTTTTTTTAATTTTAATTTTTTTAATGAAATTCTTTTTCTTTTTTCTTTATTTTTCCCCCATAGCACAGTGGGATAGGCCTGTCCCACAGGATCCACCCACCCCCACTCTACCTGCTACAGCACCACTGCCCATCATGTCTGTGGCACAACCTGGCAGCACCCCTGCACTACGTGGGTAGTGGTTTTGCCCCACAGGATAGGCCAGTGGTTCCATCCAGCAGCAGAGTTGGAGGTGCTGATCTTATCACCTGTGAAGAACTGCCAGGGTTGGTGCCTAGGATTGTGCATCGCACTGTTGGTGCACAACTACACTAATTGGTGTGGCTGCTCTCTACCCTTGTATAAAATACCAGACATAGACTCAGGCATTGGGCACCACAGCCATCATCAGAGTGATGTGACATTGATAACAGTCCAGGTGATGAGGATTCAATTCTCACAGTCACCCAGCTGGACATCCATGGGTCCATAGTGTTCATCCATCTCCTCTGTACTTCACCATTCCCGTGTCTTCTCTTGTAAGTCCTGTCAGCCTGCTTCCTCACCTACCCAACTTACCTGACCCAGACATACCTACATCCCTTCCCCAATATTCCTGTCTCTCTCAAAAACAAGGCACCTATCCCACAAAAAATATTCATCACATACATAGCTCTCCAGTTTGCACACTTGACAAACTTGATTTGGTCCAGCTCTGTTAATTGGCCCTTGATTTGGTCCAGTTGGCTATACAACATGATTGTGTTCTGGACATCTCTCTCACCAAAGGTGACATTGCAAATTCAAGTAATATTCTGCACATATAAAACATGTTGTACTGTTGATAAAATGGATAGCTATGGTGTTTTCCTACCTTACTCCTGCACATCCCCTGCTTTCACTTTGTCCACCCCCCCACTTGTTCCCTATTTCACTACTTTCCTATCTCCCTCATTTCTTTTCTTAATCCTGGGGCAGTCTATAGAGCCAAAGCATTCCTCACCCAAACCACAAAATAGCCATTGCCCAAAGCCATCTTCTATCCACACTGTTATATGCCTCCCCAATTTTCACAAATTTAAAGAAAACACATCTAAGTAAACTGAAAGCCTGCTATAACAAAATGTCCAGGTTTGCCGCCAACCTCCCATATAGAACAAATCAATGTCCAGCTCTTCACAAAGTAGACTAGCTAGAACTCTCAAACCTATTATGTCTCAAATAACTCACAATGTGCCATTCTGTCATCTATCTGCCAGATAAATGTCCAACCCTTAAAAACCTTCTAAAACTCTAAACTATCAATAGATCCCGCTGCTCATCTGACAAACTTCTTCTAGAAGTCTCTGAAGCTAATAATAGCTACAGGGATTCCTTGTTTTCAAAGCAAATCTCTAAAATTTGGAACTTATTTCCCCAGGCCATTCTTTGCACAGCTAGCCCCTCCAAATTTAAAATTCTTCTCAAGGCCCATCTGACTAAAAACTGGCTATGCTCCTGCTCAAAAACAGGCGGACCCCCTCAGTATTTTTTAGCACTTTCCATCCTATATTATTCCTCTCTAATGTTTATATTCCCTGATTCTTTCCTTTGGAAACTATTTCCAGCTTACTACTGCATATTTTTCTTCTAATTGTTTAATTTGTTGAGATGAAGTGTTGCGTTCAATGAACAACAATTATAATGTATAATTTGTGACTAACCATCTTTACTGCATTTTTTTGTGTTACTGTTGCTTGTTTTTTCATTCATTTCAATTCAATTGTATCACTGTTTACTATGTAACTTGGGGCTTTTATCCCTGGGCCTCCACTGAAAATGGGCATTTGTGGCTCAGTCAGACACGCCCAGTAAACAAATGTAAAATAAACTAAACAAATAAATAAATACATAATACTAACAACAGGCAGAACACAAAACAAGGAGAGTAACAAGAGCATGATATTTTTGTATGTGCCACAGCAGTAACTCACTATAGCCCTATCCCCAAAACAGAACAGGCAAATAACCCTTATGGATAACAAAATATCTTTGAAATGCTACAAATGCTGATAAAGGGCCTGCCCCTGAAGCATATCCACATATTTCTCGCACAGCAGTCATTTCCATTTATTTTAATATCTTGCCAGTTATGTCTACCTCTAAAATGGCTGTAGAAACATGGCCATGACATAAGTACACTTCTAAGTAATGCATACCGGTAACAGTGTAAAAGCCTGTGCTTCACGTTATTGTTAAATACATTCCAGCATATGCATTATGTAAGTGACAAAATTGAACCATACCTTCTGAGAATGAGCACTCCTCTGTAGAGCTATCATGAAGGAAATGCTTGTTCTTAATGTTCCAGATATATAGAACTAACATCAGCTTGCCTAGCTACAGAATTGCCTTTTTTAATATGGTGTACATTATTAATGGATTGCAGCTGTGAGTGATTACTGCTTGGGGGGGGTCACAACAGCACTGCAGGCTGCCTTACTTTCACTAGGTGTGTCAGCTTAGATCAAGAAAGTGTTACATGGAAGGTTGCAGATGTAAGTAAGCAGAACATAATTCACATATTGCATCCCTTAACATCCAAGATGGCCTTCATTTCTTGACAGCTGCATATTATATGATGTTCAATTCACATCCTCACAAATTTTAAAGACAATAATATAGAATGGATTACACAAGTGCATGTCTCACAGTACTGTGGCACTGTCTGCCATGCATGACTGGCTCCCCCTTGTTGCCCATTCACAGCATTGGATTAATGAGATGTGGACCTTAGGGGTGTCTGTGATGGACCAAGGGGTGCCTTTTATGGAATGGGCAGTGTCTGTGCCAGAATGTCTGCTAGGAGGGGAACAGCATCCTCATGGGCAAAGGTCAGCCACATCATCTGCTGTAAGCCAATATGGCCATGTCCCATCACTCTCACATAGTGCCAGTACTTCCAGAGCTCCATCAGTGAGTGTGCTCTCCACACTCAGATGTGGCAGGCCATGGGGGTCATGTTTGTGGGTGTCCTCATGAAGAGAGCTTGTCCAGCAGACATCAGTCATGTTCAGGTAGCAGTACTGCATCTGAACGTGATCCTGGATGTCAACATGCCAGTGGATCTCTTGTCAGAGCCAGTTCTCCTGGTTGGGGATGGAAATGATGAACTGCCACCTCTACCATGCATGGATCATACCTATCTGACAGACCAAGATGTAGATTGAGCACAGAGCTTGGCTGTAGTCATGCACATGCCCACATAACTATTTCACCTGGGGAACACCTACAGATACACACACCACAGTTACTCATTTAGTCTTACTGGCCATTTGTTGTTTTATACAAATGTCTGCCTTCTTCTCTTTCTTACTAACACACACTCACTAACCTTGTGTGTCAACCTAGGCTTCCAGCCCCTTATCCCCCCAACAACATTGTCTGCAAGTTATGATAACTGTGCTGTGTCCCTGTTTTCTATCTTTTGGATTCAAGGATCCAAATGCCTTCAGTGCATAGATAACTTATTTATCTATGTATTACATTTGTTAATCGGGTATGTCCAACTGGGCCAAAGGCCCATTTTCAGATGAGACCCAGGGAGAAAAGTGCTGCAAAAATACAAAACAACAAACAAACAAAAACATAGTAACAGCAAAACATTAGTACAATAGTATTATTTTACAACATCAAGAAACAGTGCAATACAAGGTCCTGTTGACTAGCAGAGACCCAGGGAGAAAGCCCCACAGTAGTGCAATACAAACAAGAAGCAGCAAAAAATATTACAAACAATATAACTGTACAAAGGCAATAGCAGTAACAACCAAGTAGCAGAACATATAGTTCAGTCATTGGAACTGTAAAATTACTGTATAGAATGAGCAAATACTAGATAGTATCTAAATTAAAGTTTGCAAAGAAGGTTAGGAGGTAGTTGAGTTAAAGGTAAAAAATAAAAAATAAAAGAGTAGGAAATAGATTAACCTGGGGAGTGGCATGAGCATAGCCAGTGACTAGTAAGATGTTCCTTTAGGAGTGATTTGAACTGGTCATCTGCTGGATTTTTTTGTTATTATTTCTGGAAGGGCACTCCAGAGTTTGGCTATTCTGTGTCAATAGAGAGAGTCGGCATGCTTGTTGTGGGAGTTGAATACTTTTAGTATGAGTTTTTGGAAGATCTGTGAGATCTACTGTTAGCATTAGGTTGAAATAAAGAGGAGATTGCAGGGCAGTTGTTAGGATGGCAGATTATTTTGTGTGCTAAGGATAGTTGATTGAGAGATAGAAGGTTGGGAAGCGCTAACCAGTTTAATATTACAAGAGCTGAGCAATGGTGGGATCTGTGTGGGTGATTAGAGGCTAATTTCACAATCTTGTATTAACATGATTCTAGATTGCTGAGATCAGATTTTCAAAGGTTATTGCATAGTATATATGTATTTGTGTCATTGAGGTGGTCATTGTAACTTGAACTTATATTCTCCTTGAAATCTGCAATTTATAGCATCAAAATGTCACAGCATTATACTGATTTTGCCTGTGAATGTTATGATGTAAGAAGCTGCACTTTGTATCATTAATTTCTAACTTCTCTCTTTAAGGATTTCCCAGTACAAACATATGGTGCATGTTATAAGTCACACCATCATATTCAGATATTGGGATTGTATGACAGCACTGTAGTGAAACCTGATCACAGCAGTAAAACAGTATAACGATCTGTTTTGCATTACCATCACCAGACACATGCAGTAGGTGGATTGATCACAGCCCCTTTTCATCAAAATAACACAAAAGCTATGAATCAAGTCATGATGTATGGGGATAGATTAAAAATCATGTCTCTGTAATATGTGTGGTATAAGATGAGATCTTATCTTCCTGACCTCCAACCCACTGCCTGACCATGGCCTCCTTCGATTGCTGCAGAACCAGAACTCTCAATTATCTGATGACATCAGCAGAGTCTGTTGAGGCCCGAATAAGTGTCCCACATGCTGGTGTAAAAGACTATCAGTAATGTCAAGCTGGTGGACAAGGCTCTCAATAATGTCAAGCAAAAGCTAACAGACACACACAGTTGACTACAGTGAGAATAGAACCCTTACCTATCTAAGAACAGAGACTACAGAACATGTTACCTTACGCAAACACCACAGCTCATCTGATTGTTAGTGTGTCAGACAACAGTTTATAGTTGATGCCATCTGCAGTGTCTGTTAAAGACAGAGAAAGTGTCCCATGTGCTGGTGTAAAAGAATCTCAGTAATGTCATGCAACAGCTAATAGACACACACACAGACAGTTGACAGCAGTGAGAATAGAACCCTACCTATCTAGATGGACAAACTACTGAACACAGTACTTAATGCAAGCACCACAACACAAGTGTGACTTTTACAGGAGTGCAGGTCAACGTATAGTAGATGACATCAGCAGGCCATGTGGGAGAAACTAGGTTGAGTAAATTGCATGAAATAAATGCATAAGTTTGTTCAAGTATTAAAATATTGACAGCCCATGCCCTTAGAAAAGTAACTGTAGGATTCCACATTTACTCTGCTGACTAAACACACACAGTTGAATGCAGTGAAAATTCAACTGCTACCTATCTAAGTGCACAGAATACAAAACACAGTACTTAACAGAAGTTCCACAACACAAGTCTGATTTATACAAGAGTGCAGGCACACTTACAGCAGAAGACAGCAGTAGGCCATGCAGTGAACAGCAGCTTGGGAGGCCTGCCTATGCATATATCTTCATAGCTTTACATGAAGCTAGTACCCTAATAGCATTAATAACACTATGCTGTTTAGAAACCTAGCCATGTAACAACACAAATACCCTTATTGGGCATAGTTAGATGTCTGAGTTTATCAGAGTTAGGCTGTGTGCACCACCAATTAGACCTGTCCATGACGGAGAATACAATATTATATATTACGCTTTGTAGTGTGGTTAATATATGTGTGTGGAATAATTACTGAGACCCCATTTTAGTAGTGCTTGGTGTTGTGGGAGGGAGAACACATGAACGTATTTTAAATATATGATTTTATGTTTTTAATCCTGTGTTGAAATTACATGAAAAGTCAAAAGAAGGACATCTCTACAAGTCTCTGAGTTGAAACACAATGCCAGTTGCTGTTTCCCAAAGAAAATCACTATTTCTAAGTGAGTACTGGGAAGAATTTGCCATTTATTTGTTTTCTGATTTTTCAATTTGATATGACCAAGAAGTTGGTAAAGATAAGTTGAGGGTGTGTGGCCTTCCCCCCTGCATCAAAAGATGCAGGATGGCTTATCCCCTGTGCAAAATATTTTCAGTTAACTTAATTTTTAGCCTTCTGTGTTTTGGACATTAGGTGTCAATGTTTCTGTTACCATTCAAAGCTTTAAAGTGGAAAACATTAAAAACTTGCTTAGTGCACTAATGGAATTACACATCTGAAATAATCTCTTGCAGAACACTAGCATCAGCACACATGTGTATGTGAATTGTTGAGTCAGATTTGCATTATTTGCAGCAGGAAAATCAGTTAATGCAATTATCAAGCCATAATTCTTTGAATGTAACTTAAAAACAACATAAATTCTATTGTGGGTTGCAGTATAACATACCTTAACTTTGTCAAAGAATAAAATACAAATTCCTGAAGTTCAGTAGTTTTATTAGTTACAAGTATGTTGAGGGGGATAGAAAAAATATGAAATGTATCTTATGTGCTATGTAATGCTACCATTAGAAGCTCATATGATGCCTTTTACTCATGATTATATCATCATCTTCTTTCGGCTGTTCCCATTAGGGGTCGCCACAGCAGATCACCTGTTTCCATTTCTTTCAGTCCTCTGCATCTTGCTCTGTCATGATTATATAAAGTTGCATAATATTCATTGCCTTTGGATACCATACATTTCTGTATTTGATTAGTTAATTATAACAGACCACTATCACCAACTCCTTAAACTTTATTTTTTTCTTTAAGAAAAATACATATACAGACAGAACAATGAAAAATTATATCTGGTTTACTCTTTCTTTCCCCTTGCAAAAATATGGCATGTTTTTTATTTATTTATTTTTTTTACTTTGTTGATCTGAAGGACCCAGCACAAGCCTTATTTCAAGGCTATATCACTGTGTTAGCTGGAAAGTGTGTCTGAATAAAACCCTGTTTTTCTAGCAAACTATACATGCAAACTTCTGAAATCAGATCACAAAAGAATAAGTACTTTGTCAGTTTACTATGAGATGTTATATAATGACTTCTCATTAGTACTAAAAAACTTGCACAGAGATTGGTCAGCCCAGCCAGCATGTTCATTGTAAATCGAGCATATACCAAAAGTCCAGCCACTGAAGTGCCATTGAGCGGCCTAACTTTTCTATTGATATATGCCACAGAGGGCACACCAAATGCAAGGAAAATCAGGTAGGTTCTACAAAATTAAAGAAAGAAATGTACCTGATTTATTTGTATTTCTTCAATGTTTCATCAGACTGCTGTACCTCTGAACAATCCAGATTTTAAGAGGATGTCCACATTTTTGCCTCATACTTAAAAGCAAACAAAAAAGCAACAGAGATACTTTTTTTCTCCACTGCTTCTGTTGAACAGCACTGATGTACTGTGCAAGTGTGAGAATGTAAGCCCCATATGCAGAAACAACATGGAGGAACTCTACAGTGCTGTTGTACAAAGACATTATTTAAGAATATTAAGCAATTTCTTTCTTAAATACCCACCGTTGTCTTTATTTGATCAAACCACACTAGCTGTGGGCAAATCCAGCATAATCCACACTCCAGTCCAGGTTATTGCTTAATTATCTCTTTGCTCTCTGTTAAAGACAAACAAAAAACCTCTGTTCATAGGTTCATAGGTAGGTAGGTACTAGGATATTGGCTCTAGGGCCTATATAATCCTAGCCAGAAAGGTACCCTGGCTTTCGCCACCTAAGAAAATTATTTTCCTGTGCCCTTGTTGAGCAGAGCCACATAAGTGATCCCTGGTGTGAATTTCCTATTTCCTATCCAATCATCAAGATTTTTCTTGAAGAGTGCTAATGAGGAGCTCTGCTTGACATAAATAGGTAGTCTGTTCCAGAGTATGGGAAGTCTCTGGGAGAGGAATATATCCCTTCAGCATGTTCTGTTTATTGTGGTGACAAGGTTTAGGTCCTTAGAGCGTGTAGCTTGGAGGCATTGGAATTTCTTTAAGTGGAGCATGTCCAATAGCTCTGGGTTTGACATTGCTTTGTATGTTAGGCAGAGATCACCTCTGAGTAGGCGATATGCGATGGAGTAAAGCTGGAGATTTTTGAGATCATCTGCATAGGGAATCTGCTTGAGGCCGGTAATTCTCTTTGTGAGGTATTTCTACATCATTTCCATTTGATGTAGATGTCTTGTGAGGTACATACCAAAAGGGATGTTGTACTCTATAATTGGTCTAATGAGTGATGAGTAGAGGGGAAAAATGACCTCTTTTTTCTTGGATGAGAAACCTTTTGTGATGAGGTGTGCCATATAGAAGGATTTCCTGACTACTATGGCGATGTGATTATCAAAGGAGAGACTACTGTCCACCTGTGACCCAAGGTCCCTCATCACCCTTTTGGTGTTAAGTACACTACTGCCTATGTGGTAGTTCATGGGTACAGAGCTTTTACCAAAAGGGATGACAATGCACTTTTTGACATTGAGCTTGAGGCCATGGCTTTGACACCAGGCATCTGACTCAGTGAGGCCCTTTTGTAGGATGTCCACATCATTAGGAGTTTCGATTATGGCTCCTAGTTTGCAGTCATCTGCAAACTTCATTAGCCAAAGACCTTCTGTGTTAGCTTGTACTTCAGAGAAGTAGATACCAAACAGGAGAGGACCCAGGACTGAACCCTGTGGTACTCCACTTGTCACTGGTCTGAAGTCGGATTTGGAATCTGATACTTTCACAGTGTGGGTTCTGTCAGTGAGCCAGATGGCAACCCATCTTGTGACATAGGGATTTATACCTAGTTTAGTGAGTTTATCTATAATTCCAGAGTGGGGGGATGGTGTCAAAAGCCTTGGCGAGATCTAGATAGGCTGTGTGAACCACCTTACCCTCATGTACGGCTTTGGTGACCGCTTCAAAGAAGTCTGTCATGTTTAGGAGACATGAACTGCCTTTTACAAACCGAACTGGGTGGGGTCCAGAGTTTGGAGATTATCAATGTCATTGTTTATAAGTTCCATGATGATACGTTCTATGGCTTTGCAGACCAGGCTTGTCAGGCTAATGAGGCTGTAGTTCCCGAGGTCTGTGGTGGCTCCCCCTTTGTAGAGTTGGATAACCATCACTGTGCACCATTCAGTGGGCACAAAGCATGAGGTGAGGCTATGATTGAACATGGTACTTAGGTGGGGTGCCAGTTTGTTCTGTAGTTCATGTAGAACACAGCCTGAGATGTCGTCAGGTCCCATGGATGCTGTGTTCTTGGCTTTGGAGAGTGTGGTTTTTACCTGTGCAGCTGTGATTACAGGAGATTTGCATTCTTTTGGTATAGAGATGGGCCCTTTAGGGGGTGAGAGTGGGGTAAAGTTAGCACTGAACCTATCCGCCATGATATTGGCAATATCAGTTGGTTCTGTATATTTAGTGCCATTGTGCTGTAACTCAGAGCAGAGCTGAGTGTTGCCACTGAGATTCTTGACATAGCTATAGAATGCTTTGTAGTTGTCTTTAGAATCAGTGGAGATTTTGTTTTCGTAACTAGCTTTGGAGGATTTTATGAGGGATCTCAGCTTCTTACTGAGGCTGACAAGGGATTTCCTCCAATCATGAGATTTTACTCTTTTTTTGCAGCAGTTTCTTTCTTCTGTTGTAGAGCTTGTTTATGGCAGGGGACCACCAGATTGGCTTCCTTTTCTTAGAGGATAGCATCTTGGTTCTGTTAGGGAATAGCACAATCCATGCACTTGTGTAAGTGCTTATAAAGTGCATTTGTGTTGGATTCTGCAGTCGTACCTCCATTGTCTGTCTGCATGGGTGTAGTTTTCCACTTCTGTCTTAAGAATCATGAAGTTAGCTTTGGAGAAATTTTTTACGGTGGTTTCCCTAATGGGGGGTGGGGGCAGGATGTGGATGTCTAGGGTGATTAGCTTGTGTTCGGATCTAACCAATGAGGAATTGACCTCTACTCAGCAGTGATCTCTGCTTAACATACAAGGCCATGTCAAACCCAGAGCTGTTGGACATGCTACACTTAAAGAAATCCCAATCCCTCAGAGCCACACTCTCCAGGGATCTAAACCTTGCCATCATAATAAACAAAACATGCTGGAGGGATAGGTTCCTGACCCAGAGACTCCCCAGACTCTGGATTAGATTGCCCATTCATGTCAGGCAGAGTGCCTCTTTGGCCCTCTTCAAAAGGAACATCGTTGATTGGATGGGAGAAAGGAAATTCACCCCAGGGATCATGTCAGTCACACGGCTAGACAGGGGTCCAGGGAAGTAAATAGTGTGGGAAGAAATAGCCAGGGAATTGTTATGGCTAAGCTTGTATAGGCCCTAGAGCTGATAGCCTAGTACCAACCTATGAACCTATGAACCTATGGTGTGGAACACCGGTTGCCCATGTTGGTAATGACCAGGTTTAGGATATTGCTGCCCCTGGTGGGAGTGTGGATAAGGTTAATTTTTGAGCAAAAGAGTTGGTAAATGAGCAGTTTTCCCAGTTAATGGTGGGGTAGTTGAAATTGCCCATTATTAGGGTGTTGGGTTGTACCCTAATATTTTCCTGTGTATCAAGAAATGAGGCATGGGAATCCTGGGACATGGTGGGGGATCTGTAGCAAGCTACAATTTGGATTGCATTCTTGCCCAGAGTTAGTTGCATTTGGATAATGTCGGATGCATTATGCCAAGCAACTAGCCTGGAGGTGTGGATATCCTTATTGAATATGGACACACCTCCGCCTTTAGTGTTTTGGTCCAGGTTAGGTAGCTGAAAGGTGTGGTATGAATTATAGCCTGGTAATGCAGGGGTGCTCTCATTATAGCCTGATAATACAGGGGTGCTCTCATTATAGCCTGATAATGCAGGGGTGCTCTCATTATAGCCTGATAATGCAGGGGTGCTCTCATTATAGCCTGATAATGCAGGGGTGCTCTCATTATAGCCTGGTAATGCAGGGGTGCTCTCATTATAGCCTGATAATGCAGGGCTGCTCTCATTATAGCCTGGTAATGTAGGGCTGCTCTCATTATAGCCTGATAATGCAGGGTTGCTCTCATTAACCTCATTCTTGCTAGTGTATGAAGCCTCCTGTCTACATTTCATCTTTAAATGCTATATAACTCAACTGTTTTGTTCAAAAAATGTTATTAAATATGTTTTACATGTCAGGTAAAATTTAATTTCAAGAAGTAATCATAAATGCAGCCAAAGGTACATTATGGCAGTAGCTGCTGATTTATAATATCAACTTCTTTATGTACTTCTCTCATACAATACCCATTGCAAGAAAATGTAACTATGTCACAGACATTGTTCCCTAGAAATTCAATTTCTTTCTGCACAGTTTTAATAATAATTTTTCTAAGTTGTTTTGGTTTGTAACATACCATTTTTTCTAGAACTACTATATATATATATATATATATATATATATATATATATATATATATATATATATATGTGTGTGTGTATATATATATATATATATATATATATATATATATATATATATATATATATATATATATAGAATCACTTTTATATGCAGTTTGTTCTTTTCATCTCATCTTATTCCTTCCTGAAACCTTCCCGTAACTAAAGATTAAAGTTACAAACTTGCAAAATAGGTAGGCACATGTACTTGTTTCACTTAATTTATTATCAACTTAGTTATGTAGAGATATAAAGGATAACTGAATTTGTATGCTTCAAATTTCATAGACACATTTTATTCTACTATTGCCAATTCTTGCTAATCTAGCGGGTACATTATGCTAATTCATAACATGTGTTACTTTAGTCACTGTCTATGAAATGTTTATCATTATGACAACATATATATGTTATTATATTTATATTTCCTTACTGTAAATTTTTGAGATGTAATCATGTAGGCTTGGAAAAAACTGACTGATCAATTTTTTTTTTTATTCTAGGAAACTTTATTAAATTTATCAAATAACAAGCCAACCAAACCAAACCATATTGACAAGTAGCATACAGTCAAATGCAAGAAAATTGTATTATAAATGAAAAAAATGCAATTACAAATAAAAAATAAAGGCAAACTGTTTGCAATATGTACAAAAACCTGAAAACAGAAATATAAAACTATAGCTCCATCTTTTAACTGTTAGTGACATAATTTAATTGATAAAAATCAAGTAGAGTTATCACCTTTGTTCAAGAGATTTTGCTAAATAAGTTTGGATGAATTCTTTGTTCTTTGACTTTAGTCTCTCTTAGCAGTATTTACTTTTAGAAGGAAAGGCATTTTTCAAAAGATGGTGGTGCAGATAATTTCCACTTTTTGGTGATACATTTCCTTGCTTCCTCAAGAATAGTCCAAACCAGAGAGAAATTGGTATTCTTCCCTACACCTCCTTCATTGACATTAAATACAATTATGGACTTAGATAATGAAAAGTTATCATAAAATAAAGCTTTTAAAACGTCGTCTATCTTACCCCAAAATAGACTCAAGGAGGAGCAATTAAAGAATATATAAACCCAACCATCTTTACATTCTTGTAGGTATCTTAGGCATCTCCAACACAATATATTATTATTTCCCTTTATTTTAGCTGTTTTATTTGGAAGTACGAAGGCTCTGTGTAGAAAGTTCCCAGTACACACACACACACACACACACACACACACACACACACACACACACACATATATATCTATATATCTACCAACAATATTAAATATATATATATATATGTATATATATATATATATATATATATATATATATATATATATATATATATATATATATATATATATATATATATATATATATATATATATATATAAAACAAACAATATTGGGATGAAAAGTATATCTTATAGATGATAACATTTGAGATTTACTATGAAAAATAAATTGGGTGGCATGACCTAATATTGCATGGGTCAAAAATTTAGATTTAAATTTGTTTTATATTCAATAAATATTTTATAAAGTTTTGAAATTAAATAATCAATGTTTAATTTGTTTTATGTGATTTCATAGATAAAATAAATCAATTTTTTTTAAGTGTGAATAGAAGTAGATAAACACAGTCCAACAGCATGAGTTTTCAGATGTTGCAGTAAAAAACAATCCTGAGTATTTAAATCAAATTCTGAAGTATTTTGTTATACATCTTTAGCTTCTAATTCTTTAAAACATTGGTACCAGCAGACAAAAGTTCGTGGATTCCTTGGATTCTGTTTTATTGAAAATAGTTTTTGATACTAAACAGGATTATTTATTCAAATCAAATCTTAACCCCAATATTAAAGAAAATAAAGTTTCCAAAATATTTTAGTATAACCTTTAAGCAGTTTGAATCTGTGTGAGAAAAAAACCTTATACTGAATTGGATTACATAGATAGTGCCAAAGAATGTATCTAAATTAGAGGACTTGTAATAACATAATGTATTATTCTTGCTATCAAGAAGGGTTAAGTATAAAGTTTTCAAATTGGAGTTATAATTAGGATCAATCTAATAAAATATAATTTCAAACATTGATATTTTTATATAAGTATCAATGTCAGGAAATTTAATTCCCACATGAATCCAAGATCTTATATGATGAGAATTGTTATTCTGGGTTTATTGGGAAACCACAGAAATTGTAAAAGTCTGTTTCTGTTGCTGATGTATTGTTTATTTAGAAAAAAGACAAGGCTTGGAGTATATATAATATTTTAGGAGAAAGAATCATCTTTATTAATTGAAGTCTATCTTCAAATGAAATGAGCTTATTCCATTTATAAGTAAGACTATTTATTGTATTTCTGATACTGTCATAATTAGGAGTCTTTATTTTATCTATGGACAAAAGCAATTTGATACATAGATATTTAAGTGAGGAGACCTGTGTATCAATAACGTTTTATATATATATATATATATATATATATATATATATATATATATATATATATATATATATATATATATATATATATATATATATATATATATATATATATATATTTGTGTGTGTGTGTGTTTTCTTTTTATTTATTATTATAAAGTTTAATTTGTATTGATTTACATGGAGACCAGAAATAGATTGAAATGATTCAATTGTAGAGTCTAGTTCAAGAATAGTTAGTCTTGGTTTTGTAATTGCTAATAAAATATAATCTGCAAATTGCATGATTTCTGATGAATAAGTATTATATACCTCCTTTCCACTAATGTTTTTATTTTTTGGATTAAATTGGATAAAATGTCAATTAGTAAAGTGAATAAATTTGGAGAAAGTGGACAGCCTTGTTTGGTCCCTTTAGTCAAAGTGCTATGTTCAGAAGTAAAGGGACCTATTTTGATGTATGTCATTTTATTGCTATAAATATTTTTAAAAAGTGAAATGAAATTTTTGGGAAAATCAAATAGATATGAGATTTTGAATAAATAATTCCAATTTAAATATTCAAAGGCTTTTTCAATATAAAGACTAATTAATAAAGCTTCTTTATTCTTCTTATTAAAAATAATATCATGCATTTGTCTTTCATATGTAAACCTGCTTGATCAAGATTAATTATTATTATATAGTTTATTAATTTATATATTTTTTATTCTGTCAGTAAAGATAGACATACAAATCTTTTATATTTCTGCAATTATCCCATCCATGCCTGGAGCCTTATTAGTGCTTATTTATTTAATTTTTATTTTATCTACAATTTCTTTGTAAGGAGCGACTCTATTTAAATCATTCTTTAAATCTGATGGAATTGTTTCATGTTATGATTGTAGATATTTAATATTGCAGTTGTTGTAACAGAACTGGAATGTGAATTTTGAGTTGTATAATGAAATCTAAAAGCATACAAAATGTCCCTAATATTTGTGTTTTTTTTAAATCTTTCATGATTTTCAAAATATTATACATTTTTATTGTATCTTGACTATATTAGAATGATTATGTGTGTGTGATTAGGAAACATGGAGTAAGAGCTCATTTTTAATCTTTCTAAAGCCAATTTTCATTTATGAGTTAAACTATCAAGATATTTTTATTTAAGATATTTTTATTTAAAATTTGTATTTTTTAGGTTTGGCCACAAAAAAGTTGATTTTGTATGCTTTGTAGTTCTGATTCCCATTCCCTGTTTTATTTTTGTACTATCATTTAAAACTTTACCAAAAATATAAGCATTTACTGAATCTCAAAACATAACTATATCTATGTCAGGTGTTTTATTTAACTCCAAGAATGAATTTAATTCAGAAACCAACCAGAGTTTAAATTCCTTGAGTTATATATGCTGGAATTCTGGCCAGGAAGGATAATCTTTTGAAGTTAGTTTGAAATGTTAAAATAAGAACTTTATGATCAGGAATAGGACAAGGAATGATATATATGAAATTCTGAAAAATATTTCCTGTAAAATTAATATTCAATCTACTCTGGTCTGGGTGCCATATCTATAATTGTGTTGAGAGAAAAGCAAAGAGCTAGGATCTTTCATATTGAAAGCATCTATCAAATTTACAGTTTCTATCCATTTTATTAATGCTTTTTCATGTTCATATCAATTTTCTTTTCTTTTGTTGGTATCAGAGTGTTCCAATATGCAGTTAAAATCTCCATGTATAATGAAACTACTTTTGTATTTATCAAGTATGATACCTAGATGTTTCTGAGCAAGATTTTGTCCAATTCCTGGAATCCAATAAATATTCACTAGGGTCCATAACCTATTATTAAATTTAAAAATTATAAAGTTAAGTCCTTCTTGATCTTCATATTTAGAAGTAATTTGTCGAGAAACTATTTTTTTCACAAAATCATAGCTCATTTATTTTTGTTTTAAAAGATGATTGAGCTAGGATTGTATATTTTCCTCGATTCCAATACAAATGTTTGAAATGGGTCTCTTATAGTAAAACTACTTGAGCTTTATTGGTATTTAAGTAGTGTAATAAGTTTGAGCTTTTCATTGGATTATTTAAACCATTAACAATCAAAGACAGTATAGGTATATCAATCAATATAAGTAATAAGTTGTTTCATATTATTACTAGAGCTATAGGAAAAAAAACAATATGACAGCAAATACTGAGGAATTTCTTATGTTTATGGAGCATCAATATTAATGGATCAGGCCATAGAAAAATATGAACAAACAGTAAATAAACTATAAAATACAAATGTAAGTAATAGAAACAATTAACAAACATGGAATTATCTAAATTCCTACACCAGCAGATAAATAGAAAACCTATTTGACTATACAGCATTACCCTACCATTCTATAAGCCGAAGACTTAGAGACCGAGTACTGTTATTAAGGGCTCTACAGTGCTAGGTAAGTATTGAATACACTGTAAATTAAAAAAAAAACTACAAAAAGGGTTATATCTAAAGAAATGGAATTAAAAAAGTGAATGTACATTAGGTATAGAACATGTAAAGTATGTTATTATATATTAGAAGATTTATACTTTTCTTGACTCTTTTCCTTCCCTAATGTTATCATCTATGTCTTCCTATTTCCATGTATTAATTATGAATTATGTTGCCATACTTACTTCTATGTGGGAATATAGAGATATTTTATCAGTTTTATAATTTTTCTCCTCTCATTCCTTATTAATCACATTATTACTTCTTCTATGGTGATTATTGTAGGTCTTTAAAATATTTAAAATTATCAGAAATAAATTCTTGGCTGTCACAAAGTCAATTTATTCATTAGAGTCAGTAAGTAACACATGTTGCTCTATATATAGTTAACACTGGATCTTATTACAACTGTTGGATCTGTATGTTCATCAGAAGCAAAGAACAGAGGTAGACAGTACATTTTCATACGAGTGGAGTACAATGCTCTAAATAATAAAGTAATATTTAACATCAGCTAATTGAATAATCATAACTTTGGGCTATATTGCCATTGTTTTGAATCAATTTTCAGAGTCTTTGTTTGTTGTTCCAGGTACTTACGTGCATACAAATGCACACATACCTATATCCATAGATATGCACATTGACATACATATGTATGTTTTCACAGACAAACACCAGTATATACATATATACTTTAACATATGATCTTGAAATATTAATATAAAAAGAGTCCTATTACACTGTGTACCAAATATATGTGTATAATCAAACTTTCTTTTCCCCTCTCACGAGTTCTATATCCCATTTCTATATTAACTGACATTTTACTTCATTTGAAGTGCTTAACTTGCAGTGTGTAAGGCAACGGAAAAGTATAAGCATAATAAACTATTTGTTTCTTATATGCTATACTACAGAAGTATATGATGTTTTCTCCTATACGTGACACAAAACAACCTTTAAAAATAAATCACCAAAGCTCATAGTGTCACAAATGAATGGAACTCTAAAGGCAAGAGATTCATTTTCTGCACTAAGATGTTGCTTTTCTGTATGAAATTCCTAATCCCGTGCTGGGACAGTGTTCATTATTTAAAAATGTTAATAGGAAGACAGTTTTTTTCACATGAACATCTAACTCAGACATATAATCAAAAAATAATTTGTGAGGCATTTTCCTTCACTCTACTACCACTTTTACCATTTTAATTTAATATTCTGTTTGTAATACTCATGAGAAAATTTCAGAGTACATTTGTCACAAAAAGTTAAAGCTTTTGATATCATACATCAAAAGAAAAAGAATTTCCTAAAATAATGTGCCGACTGCTTTCCTCATAATTTTTGTAATAAGTTACAATCAAGTAATTTACATACATAAACATGAGCATGTGCACAAGCCTGCACCCATAACACTTCACATAGGTCCATAGGTGTGTACTAGACTAATGGCCCTGGAGTCTTTACAAGTCTAGCTCATAGGATTACCCTGGCATCATGCCACCTGAACTTAGTTCTTAGTGTCTCTGTCGAGTAGAGCCATCGGAGTGATCCCCGGGGTGAATTTTCTATTTCCCATCCACTCATCAAGATTTCTCTTAATCTAATAAACTGTTGGCAATTTATAAATATATATCCATCTAGCCCACTATCAAGTCCTACAGCACTCCAGTATGTAGTCATGCCACTATGAATCCATCCCTTCATACCTGACACAAAACAATAATCAAAAGAAAACTCAACTGCATGCATGTCCACCCATACATACGCACAGATACAGAAGAAAGAATAGCAAATCTGCACCCAAAAAAGTTTGGATGTCAGTACACAGTAAAAGATTATGAGTGTTTGCTGACAAATCCAACACCAACTAAGACTAATAATCACCAATGAAATGAACTTGCTAAATTGTCTTTTTAACTATAATAACACAACAAAAGTTTGACGAATATAAAGAACCAGCATAAATTATCTTAAGGAAGTAGTTAATAGAAATAGAGGTTGTTTGCTCTTTTAAAAGCATTTTAAAAGCATAAGTTTGAATATGCTCAATGTGGAATGTAAAGAGGATGAAGAAGGGAAAACAAAACAACAAAGCAAGCTGGTGCTACATGGCACAAGGCAAAAACTGAACAAAATAAAAGATATATTGCATGTAGGTGAAGTCTAATAATGAATATTTGACACCAAAACAAGTCATAGTTCTTACAATCTTTTAAACTGTAAGGAAACATTAAAAAGAGAAAAACATTCACATAAAAACATTGCGTTTGTCATGAACATGATTATACTAATAAACATGAAACACAGAGACACCAGACATCTCCCTAGTATATAAATGTTAAACAGAAAACAACATCTAAAGAATAAAAATAAACAACACCAAAAGTAACAATCAATTAAATGATTGTCATAAAGGAGACATAGGATGTGAGAAAGTTTGAAAAGTGTCACTGTTAAGTCAAAGGAAAAAGGGCCATAACATATTAAAAACACAATTTTGCATGTATAGAGGTTATATTAAATCATGGTTTAAAATATCTTTCTTAATAGATTTTTTTAAATAAAATTTTACCTATAAGGAGATATAAAAGTTAAACTGACTAAAGGATGTTTAATTTTCACTTTGGGATCAAGAAAAAAAGCACAAAAAGGAATAAAGAGATGAATGCACTGCCATCAAAGTAGTTCCGAGCATTAACTATCTCACATAAACTGAACACATATTTGCTGCCCTCACAGTACCCGAACGAAGTGAAAGTTTTGAAACATGAGGAGAATAAATCTTAGATGACTTCCCTGCTTAGTCTCGTAGAAGCATATTGATGGCAAGCAGGAATGGAAATCAAACCAGAAGTAGATAAAAATCAGGCGGCAACTAAATGTGCCCAAAAAACAAAAGAAAGAATATAAGGTGAAGGATCAGATGAAAAGGCAAGAAATGTGGAAATGTATAAATATATTTGCAAGTATAGAAAACTTCTAGAAGAACCTCATGTTGATCAGGATTGAACACAGAAATGGTTAAGGAGAGGTGAATTCAAACCAAAAGATGAAAGGTTAATACTGGTGGCCCAGGAGAATGGGATATACACACATATTGGTTTACAAAGACTATTGAACTTTTGGGAGAAAAAGACAAATGTGGGTCTTGTAAAACAGAACTAGATACAGTTGAATACCTTGTTGCTGGTTGTGACATACTAATGGCAGAAGGACTGTATACTGAAAGGTATAATAATGTGGCAAGACTGTTGCACTGGGGATTGTGTAAACATTATGGTAGTGAAGTAGCTGAAAACACTGAAACATAAGCCTCAAAGCATCATAGAAAATGTTGAAGTCTACGTTAACAAGGGATCATCCATACTAACAGTTCAAAAGATAAATGCTAGAAAACCAGGTATAGTGGTCCAGAAAAAGAAGACAAAAGTAACATTGATCACTGAAATCATTACACCCATTGACTACAGTATCTTGCATGCAAAGACACACAAAGTCATAAAATATCAGGATTTGCAGGCAGAAATGAGAGTAATGTGGAAGAAAGATACCCAGACAGTTGCGCCTCCTTGGCCCTCTTCAAAAGGAATCTTGACGATTGGATGGGAGATAGGAAATTCACCCCAGGGATCATGTCAGTCAACCTGCTAGACAGGGGTCCAGGGAAGTAAATATTGTGGGAAGAAATATCCAGGGAATTGTTATGACTAGGCTTGTATAGGCCCTAGGGCCGATAGCCTAGTACCAACCTATGAACCTATGAATAGTAGGAGCAACGGGTCTAATGAAAAAGAATCTATAATCGTATTTAGATATGTTACTGATGCATGTAACTCCATATAAATTTCAAAAGTCATTACTGAGCACATTACAGATGTTGTGAAGAGCACTTCTGGCTGACATCAAAGACTGAAACAATACTAATTTCATGAAGTTTAATGTTACTTTGACCTAGGAATGGGGTCCATTCCATAGGTTCATAGGTTCATAGGTTCATAGGTTTATACTAGGCTATCTGCCCTAAGGCATTTATAAGCCTAGCCTAAAGTTTTGTGGCTTACGCCACCCCTTATTTGAAAAAATACTGTGCCCATTAATTTGTTGTGCCTCTGTCCAGCAGTGACACAGAGATGATTCCCGGGGTAAACCTATGATCTCCCATCCACAGGTCAAGATTTCTCTTGAACAGAGCCAGCGAGGTGCTCTGCCTCACATGGACTGGGATTTTATTCCACAGCATAGGGAGTTTCTGAGTGATAAATCTATCCCTCCAGCACGTCCTATTTATATCCGTGCTAAGGTTTAAGTCGCTTGCTCTAGTGGTTTTGGTGGATTTGGATTTTTTGAGGTGGAGCATGTCCATTAATTCCGGGTTGGACATGGCCTTGTATGTCAGGCACATGTCACCTCTGAGCAGACAGGTATGCGACTGAATAGAGCTGGAGTTTCTTCAATCTGGCAGCATATGACAGATTTTGGAGTCCCTTTATCCTTTTGGTGAGGAACTTTTTGGGTCTCTCCAATTGCTGCAGATGTCAGGTGAGATACATCCTGAATGGGGCATTGTACTCGATCATTGGTCTGATAAGTGAAGAGTACAGGGGAACAATGACCTCACTAGATCTGGATGTGAATCCTTTCATGATCAGGTGGGCAATGTAGAAGGTCTTTCTAACCACTTTAGCAACGTGAGTGTCAAAAGAAAGGCCACTGTCAACCTGGGTCCCCAGGTCCCTGATAACCTTTTCTGTGCTTAGTGGATTGCCACCTATATGGTAGCTTGGGGTTACCTTGTTTTTCCCGAAAGGTATGACTATACATTTTTTGGCGTTTAACTTCAGGCCATGGCTCTGGCACCAGCTATCTGTTTCTGTGAGTCCCTTCTGAAGGATATCCGTGTCCGATGCACTTTCCACTATGGCGCCCAGTTTGCAGTCGTCTGCAAACTTTGTCAGCCAAAGTCCTCACATGTTGGCCTGTACTTCTGAGAAGTAGATGTCGAACAATAGGGGGCCAAGGACCGAGCCCTGTGGAACACCACATGGTAATAGAAACCCAAAAGACTTGGAGAAATTAAAAAAAACAGAAATTAAAATAAAAAAAAAAATTGCTAAGCAGAACATTAGTATTTGTTCAGAAAAACAGTTATTTCAGAGTTGAAGGTTTTATATCTTTGCTAAATGATAATGGAATAAGACTTTTCTTTTTTTCTTTTTCTTCATATCAGTCCATGAGTTTTTATCTGAGGTTTGTTTCAAAGTAGGGTAAGACATGTCCATTTACCCTGTTACAGGTAGTAGGTTACTGTTTTTAACAAACATAAAGATTTATTTTAGATTATTAAAAATTCTTATTCTATTAGATAAATGCATATTTATTTTTGCTGGAAAGTGCATCTGTGATTTCAAGACATTTTGTTTTAGAGTTTTGACAAGGGTCAACATTTCTTTCTCAGGTCTATGTTTTTATGAATGACCATTGTCAAATCTGATAGCATTTTGTATTTCAGGGTAGCTTTCCCCATGCAGTTTTGAGTATTAGACCTTTGTCTGCATACGGTCCTGATTTAATAACAATGGATTTCAGTGAAGAAGTTGACGAGGGAGAAATAGGTTTGCCTATAGCTCTATGGCTCTTTCAGTATAATATTTCAGGAATCCATGAATTCAGAAAAGAAATTAAGCCTTCGCCTTCATTTTTTCAGGAAAACCAAAAATTCTTATGTAACATATCTTTTTTCTATTTTCCAAATCATCTATTTTGTTTAATAGCCAGGTATTTTGTTTTAGTAAAAGGTCAGTTTGTGTGTCTTCTTCTTTCAGTCTGCCATCATCGTCATTCAGGGCATTCTCAATTTCATAGATTTTTGTTTGTTGTTGTAACATTTCCTTAAATACCTCAATTTGATTAAGACAGGTTTCAATTAGATTTTCTAATTTGTTTTCGAATCCATCCATTTTTAAAGATAGTTCTTGAAGAGTTGATGTTACTAGTTTTAAGTCCTTTCTTATAGAACTGTCAGCATGAGAGTGTTTCGAATTATTCATTTTCAGTAAGTAGTTCAGTCCCTAAAGTAAAAGTGACAAGAAAATTGTAACAGACCCTCAAAAAAGTCAGAAAATAAAAATCAGGATAAATGTTGTTAATGAATTAAATATTTTCCTGTATTTAAGAGCAATTATGCAGAGGTGTAAAAAGTATTCTACCCCGATTGATCAAGTCTGATGCTCATGATAACTATGCCTTGCATCACAGCAGTTTAACAGAAAATAACTGAATATAATATCTAAAAAGTCTTATGTAATCTATGGCAAATCCAATCAAGTACACACACGTGCACACACACATACACACACACACACACACACACACACACACACACACACACACACACACGTATGTATATATATATATATATATATATATATATATATATATATATATATATATATATATATATATATGGATTCACTTCATAACACTGAAACTTCAAAATACTGAAAATGACAAAACTTCATAATACTGAAGACCAAAATACTGAAAGCTCAAAATACTGAATACTCAAAATACTGAAACTCAAAATACTGAAAACACATATTATGCATAAACTCAGCTTAAACAACATAAATCATAGCAATTTCTACCAAATATATGCAGGGGCAAGCCCCTGCACCCCCTGCTAATTATATATATCTACTCCAAGATTGCACTTAACTACACTATGTGCAATCTTGGAGTTGATATATTTAATTAGCAGGGGGTGTGGGGGGCAATGTTATGAAGTGAATCCATATATATATATATATATATATATATATATATATATATATATATATATATCAATCCTTCCACAACCTCTTTTCCCATTTTACACATGGGCTCAGGATGTCACTTCAACATTGACAGTCATCTAGATCCAAGGTTCACACCGCCAGGTCGCAAAAAGAAGTGCTCAAAGTTTTTGCTATGTTCTCTGTTTGATGTTTGGCATATGGAATTACCACGTGTCATCTCCTTGTCACTTTCTGTCTTCGCTTGCCTACAAGACGGAATCTGCATTTTCTTCCTATCATACTTAGCATCTTTCTAGAAAACAATCATTTGTCATATCGGCATGAATTTTGTATCAGCTTGAACTGCATTTGCAACAGTCCTGGGTTTTTCAAAAAAAGTGTTCTTGTATAACACATTCAGCTATATAAACAGAGATACCTATTACTCAGCCAGCCTCAACCTGATCTTTAAAAGCAATGCAGAAACAATGCACATAAACATCCATTTAAAAAGATAGTTTCATATTACATAGTCACATAAATCAATAACCTGTTCTTCAATACCTAACAGCACCCTTGATTTCCTCACTCCCAACCTTGACAAGATTTAACTCATGCAGAATTTACCAGTAAGTACCCCAAAAGCTTTTCTCTGTTTGTTAAGCATCTGTTTGTTCTGATTTCTTCCCATGCAGTGGGTTATATAACTGATTTTTTTTTGCAGTTAAAAGCATGCTTTAAAGTCTCCTTGCTCCTTGTTCTTTTTTGCTGTTTAAAATATTTATTTAGTGTCTCACTGCTGTTCTTGTGCTCCGGTAAACATTTCTTTTGTGTTCTCATCCTAAAATAGTGTAGCTAGTAGCTGCAGCATAGTTCAGATACAGGTTTGCTGCATCTGGACCTATTTGCTTGTAGTGGCTGTTTGTTCTGAGCACATTTTCCAGGCCATCTTGGATTCGATATGTCTCTACTGCACTCTAGAGAGAGGATTATGCTGATTGGTGCCTGGCTGGTAAAGGTTGGCTGGTCTAGGGCTTGGAGTAAGCACCTCATTGGTTCTTTTGAACTTTTTTAAAAGTTGTTTTAGGTTTTAACCATCTGGTGTTTAAGTCCCACCTTTGAGTGGGTTTCTGCTTGTCTGCACATCGCTTAGCAACACACACTGCCAATTGTGCACCATAGGCAGGCAGATAATTTTGACAATTTTTCCCTTAGATACAGCTGTATACCATTAGCGTAGCCCTCATCTTTAGCACATTTTCAGGCAAAATGGCATTGGTAGTGAAGTTGTATACGTACCTATTGTGATAACAGCCTGAAGTGTTTTTCTGAGACCCTGATCTACTGACTAGTGCAGCATTAAGCCTAGCATCTAAAGTGCTAACATACCTCACCCACTAGTTATTAATAAGTGTGACCGCTTTTTCTACCATATTCCTGTTTCTGACCATATAATTTATCTAGCACTATGGCTGGACAACTTCTCACAATTTCTCAGGCAGCTTGGTTGACATGAGAATCCTGAGGCAGTGTAGCAATTGCCTCATGTATACAGACAGCCCCCTACTTCTAGTTAGGGTTGCCACCTTTTAAACAGGCCAAAGTGGGACATGGAAACTAAAGACACATATTATAGAACACCTAAGTGACATTAAAAGACAAAAAATTACTAATATGTTATTCAATCACAGTATAAATTGTATTAATTTTTAAAAAATCTTGTTTTTTGTTATTGACAGAATACCACATAACATACACAAAGGTGGTGATGAAAAAACTATGTTAGAAGCCAAAGAATGCTTATGGCAACTCAGGCTTAATGCCTGTAAATGGCCTGGACTTAACGAGCGAATAGCTATTTCGAGCATACTCAAACTTAGATCACATTTTATATGAATCTAAGTTACATTAGTATTACACAATTGTTGGTTGAAATTCAATGTTAAGTGAATTTACATTTCACAACGTTTTAATTTTCATTAATCTAATATATTTATTTTAATAATTTAATAATTTAATTCACAAGATTAAGTACACTATTAAATATTTTTAAATATTTTACATATACATTAAATTATAGATAATTCATACATATTTATTTTTATATGTATATTTATTTATTTATTTATGTATTTATATTAATATTTTTAATTGTATATGTATATATATATATATATATATATATATATATATATATATATATATATATATATATTCAGAATTACATCTAATATTTATATTTAGTATACACATACATATATATATTTTGTATCAACACACTACATTTTAGGTACACACACATTAATTATTAAACACTTACTAATATATTTTTTTTGGTGTTTTAAATAATAATTTTAATATTACATCTAAAATTAGATAAGGTTTTAACATTCATACTGAAATTAACACAAGCTTGTTTTCATACAATATAGAATTTTAACATTTTACTGTATCTTTAAGATGTGAAGCACTGGCTATTTAATTGAATTATTGATTAATTCTTCATTTAATTGATTTTGGAACAAGTATATAAGGGTTGATTCTTAACAGTATTTTGTACTCTGATGATGCCCTATGTCGGTGGGTGAAAGCGCTTAGTATCTGTGGACTGTATTGTGAAGTATCTGTGGACTGTATCATGAATTGTCTCCTGTTTGGTGTGGTTTTTATCTATTAAAGTACTTCTGATGAGACCAGGATTCAAGGTTTGCTGTAATTTTTGCTTACCAGTAAGTTCGACTTTTGGATGACATCGCTCTACCTTTCAGCTACCTGATCGAGTCCTGGGATGTTATATTATACACAGACCAACAGGAAGAGGTTTTCAACGTTACCTTCACGTTTTTATTATTACATTTCTACTGCAATTTTCGTATTGTGACTTTATTCATTACCAGAAACCTTTATTCACTATTTGTGACCTTTTAGTATCATCCCGTGTTCTTACTATCAGGAAATACAACAGACTGTTATACACTTATCATTGGAGACTGAACTGTGTTGCTTGTCACTTACTATTTTACGCTATCAGGCAAACCTGCTTCTGACTTGTAGTGGATTTATTTTGGATTTTTTAAAACAAGTTTTACGTAACTCTCTTGCTCCAATATGCACCGCTTACTACAGGAGCACTTAGAAATTACTAACAAACTTATTCAGGCGTTGCACGAGCAACAAAACAATATGGGTTTGGAAGAAGAAATCCTTATTTCTGAAACACAAGAACAGTTATTAACTTTGCACTCTACGCCTAACACGAGCATGCATAGGCAGAGGCCCGTTGCTAGGCAACGTTCAAAAACCCCTACTAGAAGCGCGACGACGTCAGGGAGTGGTGGTGTTGTGGACCCTCCTCCTAATCCTTTCAACAACAACAGAGAAGAACGGAATGGGGCTACACACACTGGTCGTTCATTGTCGAACGCTCCTTCTGCCAACAGTGTGGATTTAAATCATTTTTTGTTACCTCCTTTACTTAAAAAGAACGTTGTTATTTCCAGAGACATGGGGTCCCTCAATTCACAGCTGGCCGAATTTGAGAAGACACTTAAAGCCTTCAAATCCCTTCAAATGGATAATGCGTTCTTAGAACGCTCATTAGAACTCAAGCAAGTTCCGAAGGGGTTACAGATTTTCAAATTGCCTCATGCGTTTGAGGAAGGAACTGCTGTATTTTCTGATCTTCTTTCTCTATTTGATAGAGCAGGTTTTGATTTATTGAAATTAATTATACGCAATAATTCTGACAAACTGAAGATTTTGAATGAGAAATTATGTCAGTTGGACAGAAATATTAAAGCAGACCTTTTGTTTGAACACAACAAATTCAGACTTGACAATATATTTAAAGACATAGATAGGTACATCAACAAAGGGCTAGACATAAAAAATCACAAACTAGAAAGGGACAGTCAAGAGTATAGGAATAACAAAGTTTATACACATTTCAAAGAATATAAAAATATGAAATACTACAATGAAGCCAAAGGACATTACAACCAGGATAGGCACAACCCCATGTCAGGTTTTGAACAAACACACAGAAAGAACAGCAGTAATAAGGAAGAATCACAATCAGTTTTTTTAGATCAGCCAGTTCTAAGGAGGTCAGAAAGAATAAGGGAAAGACAGGGCAGTCACAAATATCCCTCACACAATCTTTACAACAAGGGGGAACACAGAATGAATTCTTGGTACAGATAGATGATTCTCATACTACATTTTTTAACAATGAAAAGACAAATGACTTGATCATTAACCAAGAATTTGGTGACTGTTCTGTTACAACGTATTCAGGTTTTAGTGTATATAATTATACCAAACACAATTTTGGTAAGAATTATTTAGAACTATTTAGTAAAGTTTTTAATTTTGTACCTTCATTCCAATTAGACATTGGTAGTGTGTTGATTAACTTGAAATTATACACAAGACTTTTAAATTTAAAAGTATTTTTTAATTATTCCAACAATTATATTTTAGATTCTACATATATTACTCCCAAGCACCACAGTACTTTCATCCCCCCACAACATTTTTTTAATTCAGATTTTCGAGAAACTTTGTGAAAACCAAATTAGAAGAGTTTTAAACAAGAAAATGGTCACCAAATACAACTTGACTTCAGCAGAACAGTTTTGTTTAAAAGAACTAACTAGTTCTGATCAATACAGGATTATGAAACCAGATAAAGGGGGTGGGGTAATTATTATGTTGAACACTGATTATTACAAAAGAATGACAGATTTATTAGATGATAATGACACTTATGAAAAAGTGACTAGGTACGAAGTTAACATAGCATATACCACAATAGATTGGTTAATTTATGAGTATTTGATGGATACAAGAATTGATCAGAACATTTACAAATATATTTCTGTGGAATTCCCTATTACACCTTCAATTTTTGAGATTCCAAAAATTCATAAGAATATACACCACCCCCCATTCAGACCCATTGTGTTAGCTAAAGGCTCAAAAACTGAAGCTTTAGCAGCCTATATAGATTTTAATTGCAAAGATATTTTGAAAAGTTTACCACACATTCTCAGAGATTCATGGCACTGCTTAGAATCGGTTAGAGAATTTTCAAAAAACTTTGATTTTAAATCTAACTTTCTTATGGCTACTATAGATGTTGTTAATCTTTTTTCTGTTATTCCCCATGACAAGGGGACGGAAATGTTTGAAACTTGTCTCAATACACATAAAAGATTTGATTTTTCTGAAAACCGTTTATTAACTGAAATGCTTGAATTGGTTTTAGAAAACAATTTTGTTTATTTTAACAACAACTATTATATACAGAAAAAGGTGTGGCTATGGGGGCCAGATGTGCCCCCATTTATGCCAACTTAGTTTTAGCACAATGGGAGTCTGAATTCATATTTCCTAGAATTTTTTGGAAGAAGATTTTATTATATCTGCGTTATTTGGATGACATTTTGATTTTTTGGGGGGGATCCAAGGAAGAGTTTAATGATTTTATTACTTTTTTAGGACAATCTACCAAGTTTTTAAAATTCACTAGTCATATTTTTGATAACAATGTGGAATTCTTGGACATTAAGCTTACTGTTGTTAATGATAGAATTGAATCATCTTTATTCAGGAAGAAAACATACTCAAATTCGTTCTTACACTTTGACAGTTGTCATCCATTTCATCAAAAAAGAAATCTGGTTAAGGGCCAGATGGTCAGATTGTCTAGAATAATTAGTGACAATCAAGTGTTTGAACATGAATTGGATGTACTTACGAGTATGTTTTTTGATAGAGGTTATCCACATGATCTGGTTTCCACTTTTAGTAGGGAGGTGAAAACTATGAGGTTGACTAAATATAAACCTATTATCATTTATGAAACACCAGAAGAGATTACCCTAAGGTTACTGATGCTAGAAGTGATACATTTATTATTCCATTCAACAACAGAGCACAAGATGTTGTTACTAGTGTCCAAGAAGCATGGACTAGTGTTATAGATGTAAACGTGGAACTTTCAAGTATTTTAGGAACTGTACCCAAATTTACATATAGTAAAGGGAAAAATTTGAAAAATTTATTTGAGAATAATTTTAACAGTGACCTGTTTAAGCATTCTAGGATGAGCAAATGTGGCTCATGTCATGTGTGTAGATTCATTAATGATGGTCCTTATATTTCCATTCACAATTATGGGAAAACCCTCTAATGCCCAGGCCATTGCAATTGTAATTCTAGTATGGTGGTTTATGTAGCAACATGTACAGTATGTCAAGCATTCTACATAGGAAAACTATCAGAAAACTAAAACACGTATTATAGAACACCTAAGTGACATTAAAAGACAAAAATTACTAATATATTATTCAATCACAGTATAAATTGTATTAATTTTAAAAATTATTGTTTTTTGTTATTGACAGAATACCACATAACATACACAAAGGTGGTGATGAAAAACTATGTTAAAAGCCAAAGAATGCTTATGGCAACTCAGGCTTAATGCCTGTAAATGGCCTGGACTTAACGAGCAAATAGCTATTTCGAGCATACTCAAACTTAGATCACATTTTATATGAATTTAAGTTACATTAGTATTACACAATTCTTGGTTGAAATTCAATGTTAAGTGAATTTACATTTCTAGCGTTTTAATTTTCATTAATGTAATATATTTATTTTAATAATTTAATAATTTAATTCACAAGATTAACTACACTATTAAATATTTTTAAATATTTTTACATATACATTAAATTATAGATAATTCATACATATTTATTTTTATATGTATATTTATTTATTTATTTATGTATTTATATTAATATTTTTAATTGTATATATATTTTCTTATTTTCGGAATTACATCTAATATTTATATTTAGTATACAAATACATATATATATTTTGTATCAACACACTACATTTTAGGTACACACACATTAATTATTAAACACTTACTAATATTTTTTTGGTGTTTTAAATAATAATTTTAATATTACATCTAAAATTAGATAAGGTTTTAACATTCATACTGAAATTAACACAAGGTTGTTTTCATACAATATAGAATTTTAACATTTTACTGTATCTATAAGATGTGAAGCACTGGCTATTTAATTGAATTATTGATTAATTCTTCATTTAATTGATTTTGAAACAAGTATATAAGGGATGATTCTTAACAGTATTTTGTACTCTGATGATGCCCCATGTCGGTGGGTGAAAGCGCTTAGTATCTGTGGACTGTATTGTGAAGTATCTGTGGACTGTATCATGAATTGTCTCCTGTTTGGTGTGGTTTTTTATCTATTAAAGTACTTCTGATGAGACCAGGATTCAAGGTTTGCTGTAATTTTGCTTACCAGTAAGTTCGACTTTTGGATGACATGGTGTTGTGGCTACGACACTAGCCACACCCTCTACCATGACATCACCACCAGAGTGGTGAAGCAGATGCTGTTATGGGTACGACAGCAAGCTGGTTGGTGGGAGTAGCAGCTGGATGGATGAATGACTGGATGAATGGCTTGATGGATGGATGGCTGAATGAATGGATGCATGGCTGGATGGATGGCTGGCTGCTTGAATGGCTGGGGACTGGATGGATGGCTGGCTGGAGTGGCTAGCTGGTTGGTGGGAGTAGCTGCTGGATGGATGGCTTGATGGATGGATGGCTTGATGAATGGATGCCTGGCTGGATGGATGACTGGCTGCATGAATGGATGGATGGCTGGCTGCATGGATGGCTGGCTGGCTGGCTGGCTGGATGGAGGATGGCTGGCAGGATGGAGGATGGCAGGCTGGCTGGATGGAGGAGGAGGATGGCTGGATGGATGGATGGATGGATGGATGGATGGATGGATGGAGGAGGATGGCTGGCTGGCTGGCTGGCTGGCTGGCTGGCTGGCTGGCTGGCTGGATGGATGGATGGAGGAGGAGGATGGCTGGCTGGCTGGCTGTAGGAGGATAGCTGGCTGGCTGGCTGGATCGCTTGTTATTAAAAAAAAAAAAAAGAAATCTCAGCCGTTTTTTTTTTAGCAGCTGTAGAAGCGCTTAAAACAAAGCGCTCCTACAGCCATGATCTTTGCAGGGCTCTTCCTGCCCCAATCCCCACCCCTTTCATGCATTGCAGCCAATTGCTGCATGAATTAAATTACCCGGACCTAACAGGCAGCAGCTTTGCCTGCAGGTCTGGGTTAGTGACGTAACTGAATTGTCGTGAAAAAGCCAAAAGTAATTGCGACTTTTCCACGGCAAATCAGTGCGATCGCAAAAGCGTGACTTTTCTGGTCCCACTACTTGATACAGCGGGCAACGGGATAAGGTGGCTTAACTCATGAGTTAACAACGGAATGGGTGGAAACCTTACTTCTAGTCTATACAAACTCAAAATGTGAGAGATGCGACTATATTACAAACCTCAAATCAATGCTTTAAAAAAAAAAAAAAAAAGAACTATCTCAGAAGGTTACATCCCTTCCTTATGGAAAATCTCCCATATAATCCCCTTACACAAAGGAGGTAAATCCACTGATATCTCCAACTACCGTCCAATTGCTTTACTCTCCCCTTTAGCTAACATCATGGAAAAATGTATCCACCATCAACTACTTCAGCACCTTCTCCACAATAACTTGCTTGCTAATTGCCATCAAGGTTTTAGGCCCTTTCATAGCACTACATCTGCCCTGCTAACTTTTACTGACTGTATTAACAAGAATTGAAACAACAACTCTCTCTCATCTGCTCTATTTATCGATCTATCAAAAGCCTTCGACATGGTTAATCATAACCTACTTATCAATGCACTAAAAGCCCAATATCTTGACCAACAAGCAATCCTTTGGTTTAAATCCTATCTTGAAAACAGAAAACAAGCAGTACTCTGGGACAATAAACTATCCCCAACCCTCCCAGTGGACACTGGAGTACCCCAAGGCTCTATCCTAGGACCTCTTCTTTTTTCCATTTTCATTAATGATCTCCACACTGCTTTTCCTCAAACCTCCTGTATACAATATGCTGATGACTCTACGCTTATCTGTACTGCCAAGTCTTCCTCCTCCCTCCAGACCCTTACCCAAACTGTATTTAACAAAGTAGAAAAATGGTTTACCCAACGCTGCCTCCTCCTTAACCCCCAAAAAACAAAACTTTTACTTTTTACTCCCAGCCAAAAATCCTCACATATCCACTTTACCATTACCTCTGACAATGGTACTTGTATTTCCCCTGACTCTACTGCTCGTCTCCTCGGCCTAACTATAGACCATAACCTCAGCTTTGATGTCCATGTTAACAATATTATAAAAAACATCAATAAAAAACTAGGCTCCCTGTATAGAATAAAACCCTTCCTTACCCCACTAGCTAGGAAATCTATTGCCCAGACTCAGCTTACTTCTACCCTGTTCTATGCATCTGCCATTTATACCAATCTATCTAAGCTTAACCTTTCCAAACTGGAAACTAGCTACAATAATATTACTAGATTTGCCACTGGCTCCTCTCATAGAACCCACCACTGTCTCAACCTTCAACAACTCAGTTGGTTAGAACTACAAAACCAACTACAATACAATCAACTGCTGATTGCACAAAAAATCTGCACCACCCACCAACACCCCTATCCTATCTAATCTGATCTCCACATACAAAAATCTTACAACACTACGCTCAGCTAATAAGTTACAGATTGGCAACAATATATCTAATAACAAAGCAGGAGATTCACTCTTTTCCAATGTTGTTGGTAGAATCTGGAATAAGCTTCCAAATACACTCACTTCTCTCTCATCTACACAACTCTTTAAGAAACACCTCAAACATTACCTAAAAAGACAATGGCTTTGTCCCTGCTCAAAGCCTGATTGAAAAATACTCTTCACTTTTTCTCCCCCCTCATCTCATGCTTTATAACAAATACCCCACCTTGAAAGTCATTGACTATCAACCACTAACCCCTTCTTACCTGCATTTTGTCCTTCCTGGTCTCTATTTTTATTTTTCTTACTTATTGTTTTATTTTTCTCTCAAATGAATGTTGATGCTTAATTACTATGTTTAACTGTTGCCTGATTGTATTTGTAACCCCTCTATTGAATTAAGACATGTTTATCTCCAAAATCTACTCTAATGTCTCTGTACAGTATTCACAAAATTTACTTTCTTTACATATTATGCTGTATAATTTAAGATAGTCATTTTTTTCTAAGTTTTTAATGCCTTAATGTATTTGTGCATGGAGCTTTTCTCCCCGGGCCTCTGCTGAAAATGGATATGTATCCAGCTAGACTAGCCCGGTCAACAAATATAAAATAAATAAATAAATAAATGCTCTCTTACATGCCAGTGAGTACATCTGACACTGAGAGGGTTGTCAGCAAGTACACCTGACCACTTACTCCACCCAAACCCACATCACACATGCCTACATATGTGGCGTTCCTCGCTACAAACTTACCTAAACACCTGCCACCTCCCAAATACAAACACAGGTATGCTACATAATACTTCCTCTGCAGAACACAATACACAAAATATCTCATGCACCGATGTCTCACCTGCCAAGCCCATAAGGCTAAACACTAAACTTAACATATTAGTTATAGGTGACTCCATTGTGAGACACACAGATGTCCCTCTCAACAGGCTGGATAAGGAATAGGTCATGGCCAGCTGTCTGTCAGGTGCCAGAATCCACCTTATCACACATGCACTGAAGTCTCTCAACAACAGGTACTGTTATGACTTTGGCATGGTGTATGTTGGTGTGAGCGACTTGAGGCGTACCTCTCTGGACTATATGAAGAGACACATGACTGAGCTCTCAGATTATGTGTCTCAGGGAGGTATGGCCCTAGTTTTAAGCAGAATTTTACCTTCACCTAGAATGATGCCTCAACAGAAAATTATTGACTTCAATAATTGGCTTAGGGGATCCAGTATTTGTCAACCTGGGATGACATGATTGACAGACCTCAATGCTTTGCCAGAGATGGTCTTCATCTGTCACCCCTGGGATTTCAGTTACTGGCTAAGGCTCTTGCCACCCCTATAGTGCTTTTTGTAATCAGTGTCACAAGGACAAAACTCCTGAAGTAAAAATGCCAAACAAAAGCAACCTCAAGGTCATACTGCTAAATGCTAGGAGCTTCAACATTAAACTGCACTCACTGGCAGCAGTCATCTCCCTGGAGGACACAGTGCAGTCATGGAGACCTGGTTCAAGTATGCAGAGAGCACCCCAGCCATACCAGGTTACACCTCCTTCCATATGTTCAGACCACAAACAGAAGGCAAAAAACTAAAGGAGGAAGTGTATCAATATTCATCAAAGATAAATACACCTCCAAATTAGTTAAACAGTATGATGCCATAGAGATACTTCAAGTGCAATTAACTGTTGGTAGGACACCTATTCGAGTCATTGCCAGCTACAGCACCTCTTACATGAATCAGGACACTCACTCTGCCTATTTGGATCAACTTGAGTCTATCAAGATACATCTGAGCATCATGGTTTTGGGTGACTTTAACTATTTCAGTATTGACTGGGTGAATTACTCGTGTTCAAACTCACCTGCCCAAAGTTTCCTCAACTTTGTCAACTCCAATGCCCTGGACCAGCTGATTGACACTCCCAGTAGGGCATCAACATCATGGATATGGTGCTTACAAATATGGGAGACCAATGTAGCATCCCATTGTGAGTCCATCCCTGGTGAGATCTGACCAGAAATCAGTCTCATTTGAAGTAACTATCACGCCTATCATACCACCACCCCCAGCAGCAACTAGACTAAAACACTTCTCCAAAACAGACTATAACCTCTTATGGGATGGCTTAAATAGCTTCACTGCACCTCCACCCTCAGATGGAACCAGTAGCTATGCTGAGCTCTACACTAATGCGCTATACAAGCACCTGTATAACTTCACTGACTCAGCTGTACTTGTTAGGACCAAAACAAGCTCTTCAAGGAAGAGCAAATCTGTCTGGTGGACAACTGCCATTAACAGGCTTTACAATAAAAGGAAGAAACTGCTGTCTAAGAGTAAGAAGGAGTGGGATTTAACCTGCAGACACTCTCTCCTCAACTTAAATAAGCAAATAAGATTTCTTGTGAAGTCCATCAAGGCAAACATTGAATCCAAGTTAGTATCCTCAACAAAAGACAACCATAAAGTATTCTTTAGTTACACCCATAACCTAAAAGATAAGTCCCAGATTTGCACCAAACTGGTAGCAAATGGTAACACGTATACTGAGCCGGTGTACATAGCTAACCTGTTAACTGTCAGGTTTGTGAAAACTTCACTCCCCTGTCCCTGCACCACATACCTCATGGCATCCCTACCACCTGTCTCCTACCTTGTATATCTGAAGAGCTGGTCATAAACGCCCTCTCTAAGACCAAAAACACAGCATCAGTGGGACTGATTATAACCCAGGCTGTATTCACCATGGGCTCAAATGAGAATTAGCATCACCATTGGGTATTCTTTTCAATCACAGTCTGGCTTCATCCCACTGAATGGAAAGCCACCATTATTCCCTTGCACAAAGGTGGCGCTTCTGCTGACCCTGGCAACTACAGACCTATTAGCATGACTAGCCATATCTGCAAGGCTATGGAGAGAACCATCATGGACCGTATCAATGAAGATAATATTTCTTCCTTCACACTAATAAATACTCTACATCTTTATAGCCTTATCCTTAAAGAATCAATAGATCAATAGACCATGTTATTACAAATCAAATTTCTTTATAAAGGTATATAGTATCTTCTCTTGTACATTACCCTTTACTGTTTACTGTTTGTGTTAGCTCATTATGAGTATTGTATTTTGTATTTTTAATAACAATTTGTATTTAACATTAGCTGCTTTTTTTAAGTTTGGACTGCTACTACTTTCTATATTGTATTTTGTATGTGTCTTGGAATTTTTCTCCCCAGGCCTCTACTGAAAATGGACATGTATTCAGTTAGACTAGCCTGGTCAACAAATGTAAAATAAATAAAATAAAATAGTAATCTCTAAACACTAGATCCTACCCAGTTTGGATTTGTCAAGAGGAGTTCATGCCTGTTAAACCTGGTGGAATTCTTCGAGACAGTCACCAGGGCCCTGGACAAGGGGAAGTCTGTGCATAGAGCCAGCCTAGACCTAGCAAGGCATTTGACACTATCCCTCACTCAAGCATCATTGGCAAACTCTTCCAGCTAGATATCAACCCTTTTCTTATAAGGTGGGTTGTGAACTGTCTCACTGATAGAACCCATACAGTCAAAATAGGGGAATCCACATCCAACAACAGACACATAACCAGTGGTGTTCCACAGGGATTGGTCCTGGGAAATCTACTGTTCAGAATCTATTTCCCTGAAGTACAAGCTAAAACCAAGGGACTGTGGCTGACAAAGTTTGCTGACGACTGCAAACTGAGTGCAGTCACAGAATCTCCAAGTGATGTCAACATCCTTCAAGAAAATCTTACGCAAGCAAATGACTGATGTCAAAGTCATGACCTCAAACTCGATGCAAAAAGATACATTATCATCCCTTTCAGTAAGAGCAATGTTCCTGAAAATTACCACATCAATGGCAATACCCTAAGTATGAACTAGTGGTGAGAGATCTGGGCACTCAGGTTGATAGCAACCTTGCTTTAGATCACCATGTTTCCACAGTGGTAAGAAGGCTATTCTATATGGCTCATCTCATAAGTAAGGGCATCACCTCAAGAAAGGATAAGTTATCACCTCCTGTACTCTTCACTCAGTAGGCTAGTAAGTGCAACTTCTCTTTTGGTAAGTAACTTTCTAAGCACCTGCAGCAATTGGAGAGACCATGAAGGTTCCTCACAAGGAAAATTCAAGGTCTTCAGCAGCTATCCTATGTGGATCAACTGAAATCACTGACACTGTTTTTCTTAGTCCCCTGGGTTCCGTTCGATGTTTTCATTGGGAACAATAGGGGGCCAAGGACCGAGCCCTGTGGAACACCACATGGTAATAGAAACCAAAGACTTGGAGAAATTAAAAAAACAGAAATTAAAATAAAAAAAATTGCTAAGCAGAACATTAGTATTTGTTCAGAAAAACAGTTATTTCAGAGTTGAAGGTTTTATATCTTTGCTAAATGATAATGGAATAAGACTTTTCTTTTTTTCTTTTTCTTCATATCAGTCCATGAGTTTTTATCTGAGGTTTGTTTCAAAGTAGGGTAAGACATGTCCATTTACCCTGTTACAGGTAGTAGGTTACTGTTTTTAACAAACATAAAGATTTATTTTAGATTATTAAAAATTCTTATTCTATTAGATAAATGCATATTTATTTTTGCTGGAAAGTGCATCTGTGATTTCAAGACATTTTGTTTTAGAGTTTTGACAAGGGTCAACATTTCTTTCTCAGGTCTATGTTTTTTTATGAATGACCATTGTCAAATCTGATAGCATTTTGTATTTCAGGGTAGCTTTCCCCCATGCAGTTTTGAGTATTAGACCTTTGTCTGCATACGGTCCTGATTTAATAACAATGGATTTCAGTGAAGAAGTTGACGAGGGAGAAATAGGTTTGCCTATAGCTCTATGGCTCTTTCAGTATAATATTTCAGGAATCCATGAATTCAGAAAAGAAATTAAGCCTTCGCCTTCATTTTTTTTCAGGAAAACCAAAAATTCTTATGTAACATATCTTTTTTCTATTTTCCAAATCATCTATTTTGTTTAATAGCCAGGTATTTTGTTTTAGTAAAAGGTCAGTTTGTGTGTCTTCTTCTTTCAGTCTGCCATCATCGTCATTCAGGGCATTCTCAATTTCATAGATTTTTGTTTGTTGTTGTAACATTTCCTTAAATACCTCAATTTGATTAAGACAGGTTTCAATTAGATTTTCTAATTTGTTTTCGAATCCATCCATTTTTAAAGATAGTTCTTGAAGAGTTGATGTTACTAGTTTTAAGTCCTTTCTTATAGAACTGTCAGCATGAGAGTGTTTCGAATTATTCATTTTCAGTAAGTAGTTCAGTCCCTAAAGTAAAAGTGACAAGAAAATTGTAACAGACCCTCACAAAAGTCAGAAAATAAAAATCAGGATAAATGTTGTTAATGAATTAAATATTTTCCTGTATTTAAGAGCAATTATGCAGAGGTGTAAAAAGTATTCTACCCCGATTGATCAAGTCTGATGCTCATGATAACTATGCCTTGCATCACAGCAGTTTAACAGAAAATAACTGAATATAATATCTAAAAAGTCTTATGTAATCTATGGCAAATCCAATCGAGTACACACACGTACACACACACATACACACACACACACACACACACACACACACACACACACACACACACACACAATATATATATATATATATATATATATATATATATATATATATATATATATATATGGATTCACTTCATAACACTGAAACTTCAAAATACTGAAAATGACAAAACTTCATAATACTGAAGACCAAAATACTGAAAGCTCAAAATACTGAATACTCAAAATACTGAAACTCAAAATACTGAAAACACATATTATGCATAAACTCAGCTTAAACAACATAAATCATAGCAATTTCTACCAAATATATGCAGGGGGCAAGCCCCCCTGCACCAACCACACCCCCTGCTAATTATATATATCTACTCCAAGATTGCACTTAACTACACTATGTGCAATCTTGGAGTTGATATATTTAATTAGCAGGGGGTGTGGGGGGCAATGTTATGAAGTGAATCCATATATATATATATATATATATATATATATATATATATATATATATCAATCCTTCCACAACCTCTTTTCCCATTTTACACATGGGCTCAGGATGTCACTTCAACATTGACAGTCATCTAGATCCAAGGTTCACACCGCCAGGTCGCAAAAGAAGTGCTCAAAGTTTTGCTATGTTCTCTGTTTGATGTTTGGCATATGGAATTACCACGTGTCATCTCCTTGTCACTTTCTGTCTTCGCTTGCCTACAAGACGGAATCTGCATTTTCTTCCTATCATACTTAGCATCTTTCTAGAAAACAATCATTTGTCATATCGGCATGAATTTTGTATCAGCTTGAACTGCATTTGCAACAGTCCTGGTTTTTCAAAAAAAGTGTTCTTGTATAACACATTCAGCTATATAAACAGAGATACCTATTACTCAGCCAGCCTCAACCTGATCTTTAAAAGCAATGCAGAAACAATGCACATAAACATCCATTTAAAAAGATAGTTTCATATTACATAGTCACATAAATCAATAACCTGTTCTTCAATACCTAACAGCACCCTTGATTTCCTCACTCCCAACCTTGACAAGATTTAACTCATGCAGAATTTACCAGTAAGTACCCCAAAAGCTTTTCTCTGTTTGTTAAGCATCTGTTTGTTCTGATTTCTTCCCATGCAGTGGGTTATATAACTGATTTTTTTTTGCAGTTAAAAGCATGCTTTAAAGTCTCCTTGCTCCTTGTTCTTTTTTGCTGTTTAAAATATTTATTTAGTGTCTCACTGCTGTTCTTGTGCTCCGTAAACATTTCTTTTGTGTTCTCATCCTAAAATAGTGTAGCTAGTAGCTGCAGCATAGTTCAGATACAGGTTTGCTGCATCTGGACCTATTTGCTTGTAGTGGCTGTTTGTTCTGAGCACATTTTCCAGGCCATCTTGGATTCGATATGTCTCTACTGCACTCTAGAGAGAGGATTATGCTGATTGGTGCCTGGCTGGTAAAGGTTGGCTGGTCTAGGGCTTGGAGTAAGCACCTCATTGGTTCTTTTGAACTTTTTAAAAGTTGTTTTAGGTTTTAACCATCTGGTGTTTAAGTCCCACCTTTGAGTGGGTTTCTGCTTGTCTGCACATCGCTTAGCAACACACACTGCCAATTGTGCACCATAGGCAGGCAGATAATTTTGACAATTTTTCCCTTAGATACAGCTGTATACCATTAGCGTAGCCCTCATCTTTAGCACATTTTCAGGCAAAATGGCATTGGTAGTGAAGTTGTATACGTACCTATTGTGATAACAGCCTGAAGTGTTTTTCTGAGACCCTGATCTACTGACTAGTGCAGCATTAAGCCTAGCATCTAAAGTGCTAACATACCTCACCCACTAGTTATTAATAAGTGTGACCGCTTTTTCTACCATATTCCTGTTTCTGACCATATAATTTATCTAGCACTATGGCTGGACAACTTCTCACAATTTCTCAGGCAGCTTGGTTGACATGGGAATCCTGAGGCAGTGTAGCAATTGCCTCATGTATACAGACAGCCCCCTACTTCTAGTTAGGGTTGCCACCTTTTAAACAGGCCAAAGTGGGACATGGAAACTAAAGACACATATTATAGAACACCTAAGTGACATTAAAAGACAAAAAATTACTAATATGTTATTCAATCACAGTATAAATTGTATTAATTTTTAAAAAATCTTGTTTTTTGTTATTGACAGAATACCACATAACATACACAAAGGTGGTGATGAAAAAACTATGTTAGAAGCCAAAGAATGCTTATGGCAACTCAGGCTTAATGCCTGTAAATGGCCTGGACTTAACGAGCGAATAGCTATTTCGAGCATACTCAAACTTAGATCACATTTTATATGAATCTAAGTTACATTAGTATTACACAATTGTTGGTTGAAATTCAATGTTAAGTGAATTTACATTTCACAACGTTTTAATTTTCATTAATCTAATATATTTATTTTAATAATTTAATAATTTAATTCACAAGATTAAGTACACTATTAAATATTTTTAAATATTTTACATATACATTAAATTATAGATAATTCATACATATTTATTTTTATATGTATATTTATTTATTTATTTATGTATTTATATTAATATTTTTAATTGTATATGTATATATATATATATATATATATATATATATATATATATATATATATATATATATATATATATTCAGAATTACATCTAATATTTATATTTAGTATACACATACATATATATATTTTGTATCAACACACTACATTTTAGGTACACACACATTAATTATTAAACACTTACTAATATATTTTTTTTGGTGTTTTAAATAATAATTTTAATATTACATCTAAAATTAGATAAGGTTTTAACATTCATACTGAAATTAACACAAGCTTGTTTTCATACAATATAGAATTTTAACATTTTACTGTATCTTTAAGATGTGAAGCACTGGCTATTTAATTGAATTATTGATTAATTCTTCATTTAATTGATTTTGAAACAAGTATATAAGGGTTGATTCTTAACAGTATTTTGTACTCTGATGATGCCCTATGTCGGTGGGTGAAAGCGCTTAGTATCTGTGGACTGTATTGTGAAGTATCTGTGGACTGTATCATGAATTGTCTCCTGTTTGGTGTGGTTTTATCTATTAAAGTACTTCTGATGAGACCAGGATTCAAGGTTTGCTGTAATTTTTGCTTACCAGTAAGTTCGACTTTTGGATGACATCGCTCTACCTTTCAGCTACCTGATCGAGTCCTGGGATGTTATATTATACACAGACCAACAGGAAGAGGTTTTCAACGTTACCTTCACGTTTTATTATTACATTTCTACTGCAATTTTCGTATTGTGACTTTATTCATTACCAGAAACCTTTATTCACTATTTGTGACCTTTTAGTATCATCCCGTGTTCTTACTATCAGGAAATACAACAGACTGTTATACACTTATCATTGGAGACTGAACTGTGTTGCTTGTCACTTACTATTTTACGCTATCAGGCAAACCTGCTTCTGACTTGTAGTGGATTTATTTTGGATTTTTTAAAACAAGTTTTACGTAACTCTCTTGCTCCAATATGCACCGCTTACTACAGGAGCACTTAGAAATTACTAACAAACTTATTCAGGCGTTGCACGAGCAACAAAACAATATGGGTTTGGAAGAAGAAATCCTTATTTCTGAAACACAAGAACAGTTATTAACTTTGCACTCTACGCCTAACACGAGCATGCATAGGCAGAGGCCCGTTGCTAGGCAACGTTCAAAAACCCCTACTAGAAGCGCGACGACGTCAGGGAGTGGTGGTGTTGTGGACCCTCCTCCTAATCCTTTCAACAACAACAGAGAAGAACGGAATGGGGCTACACACACTGGTCGTTCATTGTCGAACGCTCCTTCTGCCAACAGTGTGGATTTAAATCATTTTTTGTTACCTCCTTTACTTAAAAAGAACGTTGTTATTTCCAGAGACATGGGGTCCCTCAATTCACAGCTGGCCGAATTTGAGAAGACACTTAAAGCCTTCAAATCCCTTCAATGGATAATGCGTTCTTAGAACGCTCATTAGAACTCAAGCAAGTTCCGAAGGGTTACAGATTTTCAAATTGCCTCATGCGTTTGAGGAAGGAACTGCTGTATTTTCTGATCTTCTTTCTCTATTTGATAGAGCAGGTTTTGATTTATTGAAATTAATTATACGCATAATTCTGACAAACTGAAGATTTTGAATGAGAAATTATGTCAGTTGGACAGAAATATTAAAGCAGACCTTTGTTTGAACACAACAAATTCAGACTTGACAATATATTTAAAGACATAGATAGGTACATCAACAAAGGGCTAGACATAAAAAATCACAAACTAGAAAGGGACAGTCAAGAGTATAGGAATAACAAAGTTTATACACATTTCAAAGAATATAAAAATATGAAATACTACAATGAAGCCAAAGGACATTACAACCAGGATAGGCACAACCCCATGTCAGGTTTTGAACAAACACACAGAAAGAACAGCAGTAATAAGGAAGAATCACAATCAGTTTTTTTAGATCAGCCAGTTCTAAGGAGGTCAGAAAGAATAAGGGAAAGACAGGGCAGTCACAAATATCCCTCACACAATCTTTACAACAAGGGGGAACACAGAATGAATTCTTGGTACAGATAGATGATTCTCATACTACATTTTTTAACAATGAAAAGACAAATGACTTGATCATTAACCAAGAATTTGGTGACTGTTCTGTTACAACGTATTCAGGTTTTAGTGTATATAATTATACCAAACACAATTTTGGTAAGAATTATTTAGAACTATTTAGTAAAGTTTTTAATTTTGTACCTTCATTCCAATTAGACATTGGTAGTGTGTTGATTAACTTGAAATTATACACAAGACTTTTAAATTTAAAAGTATTTTTTAATTATTCCAACAATTATATTTTAGATTCTACATATATTACTCCCAAGCACCACAGTACTTTCATCCCCCCACAACATTTTTTTAATTCAGATTTTCGAGAAACTTTGTGAAAACCAAATTAGAAGAGTTTTAAACAAGAAAATGGTCACCAAATACAACTTGACTTCAGCAGAACAGTTTTGTTTAAAAGAACTAACTAGTTCTGATCAATACAGGATTATGAAACCAGATAAAGGGGGTGGGGTAATTATTATGTTGAACACTGATTATTACAAAAGAATGACAGATTTATTAGATGATAATGACACTTATGAAAAAGTGACTAGGTACGAAGTTAACATAGCATATACCACAATAGATTGGTTAATTTATGAGTATTTGATGGATACAAGAATTGATCAGAACATTTACAAATATATTTCTGTGGAATTCCCTATTACACCTTCAATTTTTGAGATTCCAAAAATTCATAAGAATATACACCACCCCCCATTCAGACCCATTGTGTTAGCTAAAGGCTCAAAAACTGAAGCTTTAGCAGCCTATATAGATTTTAATTGCAAAGATATTTTGAAAAGTTTACCACACATTCTCAGAGATTCATGGCACTGCTTAGAATCGGTTAGAGAATTTTCAAAAAACTTTGATTTTAAATCTAACTTTCTTATGGCTACTATAGATGTTGTTAATCTTTTTTCTGTTATTCCCCATGACAAGGGGACGGAAATGTTTGAAACTTGTCTCAATACACATAAAAGATTTGATTTTTCTGAAAACCGTTTATTAACTGAAATGCTTGAATTGGTTTTAGAAAACAATTTTGTTTATTTTAACAACAACTATTATATACAGAAAAAAGGTGTGGCTATGGGGGCCAGATGTGCCCCCATTTATGCCAACTTAGTTTTAGCACAATGGGAGTCTGAATTCATATTTCCTAGAATTTTTTGGAAGAAGATTTTATTATATCTGCGTTATTTGGATGACATTTTGATTTTTTGGGGGGGATCCAAGGAAGAGTTTAATGATTTTATTACTTTTTTAGGACAATCTACCAAGTTTTTAAAATTCACTAGTCATATTTTTGATAACAATGTGGAATTCTTGGACATTAAGCTTACTGTTGTTAATGATAGAATTGAATCATCTTTATTCAGGAAGAAAACATACTCAAATTCGTTCTTACACTTTGACAGTTGTCATCCATTTCATCAAAAAAGAAATCTGGTTAAGGGCCAGATGGTCAGATTGTCTAGAATAATTAGTGACAATCAAGTGTTTGAACATGAATTGGATGTACTTACGAGTATGTTTTTTGATAGAGGTTATCCACATGATCTGGTTTCCACTTTTAGTAGGGAGGTGAAAACTATGAGGTTGACTAAATATAAACCTATTATCATTTATGAAACACCAGAAGAGATTACCCCTAAGGTTACTGATGCTAGAAGTGATACATTTATTATTCCATTCAACAACAGAGCACAAGATGTTGTTACTAGTGTCCAAGAAGCATGGACTAGTGTTATAGATGTAAACGTGGAACTTTCAAGTATTTTAGGAACTGTACCCAAATTTACATATAGTAAAGGGAAAAATTTGAAAAATTTATTTGAGAATAATTTTAACAGTGACCTGTTTAAGCATTCTAGGATGAGCAAATGTGGCTCATGTCATGTGTGTAGATTCATTAATGATGGTCCTTATATTTCCATTCACAATTATGGGAAAACCCTCTAATGCCCAGGCCATTGCAATTGTAATTCTAGTATGGTGGTTTATGTAGCAACATGTACAGTATGTCAAGCATTCTACATAGGGAAAACTATCAGAAAACTAAAAACACGTATTATAGAACACCTAAGTGACATTAAAAGACAAAAAATTACTAATATATTATTCAATCACAGTATAAATTGTATTAATTTTAAAAAAATTATTGTTTTTTGTTATTGACAGAATACCACATAACATACACAAAGGTGGTGATGAAAAACTATGTTAAAAGCCAAAGAATGCTTATGGCAACTCAGGCTTAATGCCTGTAAATGGCCTGGACTTAACGAGCAAATAGCTATTTCGAGCATACTCAAACTTAGATCACATTTTATATGAATTTAAGTTACATTAGTATTACACAATTCTTGGTTGAAATTCAATGTTAAGTGAATTTACATTTCACAACGTTTTAATTTTCATTAATGTAATATATTTATTTTAATAATTTAATAATTTAATTCACAAGATTAACTACACTATTAAATATTTTTAAATATTTTTACATATACATTAAATTATAGATAATTCCTACATATTTATTTTTATATGTATATTTATTTATTTATTTATGTATTTATATTAATATTTTTAATTGTATATATATTTTCTTATTTTCGGAATTACATCTAATATTTATATTTAGTATACAAATACATATATATATTTTGTATCAACACACTACATTTTAGGTACACACACATTAATTATTAAACACTTACTAATATTTTTTTGGTGTTTTAAATAATAATTTTAATATTACATCTAAAATTAGATAAGGTTTTAACATTCATACTGAAATTAACACAAGGTTGTTTTCATACAATATAGAATTTTAACATTTTACTGTATCTATAAGATGTGAAGCACTGGCTATTTAATTGAATTATTGATTAATTCTTCATTTAATTGATTTTGAAACAAGTATATAAGGGATGATTCTTAACAGTATTTTGTACTCTGATGATGCCCCATGTCGGTGGGTGAAAGCGCTTAGTATCTGTGGACTGTATTGTGAAGTATCTGTGGACTGTATCATGAATTGTCTCCTGTTTGGTGTGGTTTTTTATCTATTAAAGTACTTCTGATGAGACCAGGATTCAAGGTTTGCTGTAATTTTTGCTTACCAGTAAGTTCGACTTTTGGATGACATGGTGTTGTGGCCAATACGACACTAGCCACACCCTCTACCATGACATCACCACCAGAGTGGTGAAGCAGATGCTGTTATGGGTACGACAGCAAGCTGGTTGGTGGGAGTAGCAGCTGGATGGATGAATGACTGGATGAATGGCTTGATGGATGGATGGCTGAATGAATGGATGCATGGCTGGATGGATGGCTGGCTGCTTGAATGGCTGGGGACTGGATGGATGGCTGGCTGGAGTGGCTAGCTGGTTGGTGGGAGTAGCTGCTGGATGGATGGCTTGATGGATGGATGGCTTGATGAATGGATGCCTGGCTGGATGGATGACTGGCTGCATGAATGGATGGATGGCTGGCTGCATGGATGGCTGGCTGGCTGGCTGGCTGGATGGAGGATGGCTGGCAGGATGGAGGATGGCAGGCTGGCTGGATGGAGGAGGAGGATGGCTGGATGGATGGATGGATGGATGGATGGATGGATGGATGGAGGAGGATGGCTGGCTGGCTGGCTGGCTGGCTGGCTGGCTGGCTGGCTGGCTGGATGGATGGATGGAGGAGGAGGATGGCTGGCTGGCTGGCTGTAGGAGGATAGCTGGCTGGCTGGCTGGATCGCTTGTTATTAAAAAAAAAAAAAAAAAAAAAGAAATCTCAGTCGTTTTTTTTTTAGCAGCTGTAGAAGCGCTTAAAACAAAGCGCTCCTACAGCCATGATCTTTGCAGGGCTCTTCCTGCCCCAATCCCCACCCCTTTCATGCATTGCAGCCAATTGCTGCATGAATTAAATTACCCGGACCTAACAGGCAGCAGCTTTGCCTGCAGGTCTGGGTTAGTGACGTAACTGAATTGTCGTGAAAAAGCCAAAAGTAATTGCGACTTTTCCACGGCAAATCAGTGCGATCGCAAAAGCGTGACTTTTCTGGTCCCACTACTTGATACAGCGGGCAACGGGATAAGGTGGCTTAACTCATGAGTTAACAACGGAATGGGTGGAAACCTTACTTCTAGTCTATACAAACTCAAAATGTGAGAGATGCGACTATATTACAAACCTCAAATCAATGCTTTTAAAAAAAAAAAAAAAAGAACTATCTCAGAAGGTTACATCCCTTCCTTATGGAAAATCTCCCATATAATCCCCTTACACAAAGGAGGTAAATCCACTGATATCTCCAACTACCGTCCAATTGCTTTACTCTCCCCTTTAGCTAACATCATGGAAAAATGTATCCACCATCAACTACTTCAGCACCTTCTCCACAATAACTTGCTTGCTAATTGCCATCAAGGTTTTAGGCCCTTTCATAGCACTACATCTGCCCTGCTAACTTTTACTGACTGTATTAACAAGAATTGAAACAACAACTCTCTCATCTGCTCTATTTATCGATCTATCAAAAGCCTTCGACATGGTTAATCATAACCTACTTATCAATGCACTAAAAGCCCAATATCTTGACCAACAAGCAATCCTTTGGTTTAAATCCTATCTTGAAAACAGAAAACAAGCAGTACTCTGGGACAATAAACTATCCCCAACCCTCCCAGTGGACACTGGAGTACCCCAAGGCTCTATCCTAGGACCTCTTCTTTTTTCCATTTTCATTAATGATCTCCACACTGCTTTTCCTCAAACCTCCTGTATACAATATGCTGATGACTCTACGCTTATCTGTACTGCCAAGTCTTCCTCCTCCCTCCAGACCCTTACCCAAACTGTATTTAACAAAGTAGAAAAATGGTTTACCCAACGCTGCCTCCTCCTTAACCCCCAAAAAACAAAACTTTTACTTTTTACTCCCAGCCAAAAATCCTCACATATCCACTTTACCATTACCTCTGACAATGGTACTTGTATTTCCCCTGACTCTACTGCTCGTCTCCTCGGCCTAACTATTGACCATAACCTCAGCTTTGATGTCCATGTTAACAATATTATAAAAAACATCAATAAAAAACTAGGCTCCCTGTATAGAATAAAACCCTTCCTTACCCCACTAGCTAGGAAATCTATTGCCCAGACTCAGCTTACTTCTACCCTGTTCTATGCATCTGCCATTTATACCAATCTATCTAAGCTTAACCTTTCCAAACTGGAAACTAGCTACAATAATATTACTAGATTTGCCACTGGCTCCTCTCATAGAACCCACCACTGTCTCAACCTTCAACAACTCAGTTGGTTAGAACTACAAAACCAACTACAATACAATCAACTGCTGATTGCACAAAAAATTCTGCACCACCCCACCAACACCCCTATCCTATCTAATCTGATCTCCACATACAAAAATCTTACAACACTACGCTCAGCTAATAAGTTACAGATTGGCAACAATATATCTAATAACAAAGCAGGAGATTCACTCTTTTCCAATGTTGTTGGTAGAATCTGGAATAAGCTTCCAAATACACTCACTTCTCTCTCATCTACACAACTCTTTAAGAAACACCTCAAACATTACCTAAAAAGACAATGGCTTTGTCCCTGCTCAAAGCCTGATTGAAAAATTCTCTTCACTTTTTCTCCCCCCACTCATCTCATGCTTTATAACAAATACCCCACCTTGAAAGTCATTGACTATCAACCACTAACCCCTTCTTACCTGCATTTTGTCCTTCCTGGTCTCTATTTTTATTTTTCTTACTTATTGTTTTTTATTTTTTCTCTCAAATGAATGTTGATGCTTAATTACTATGTTTAACTGTTGCCTGATTGTATTTGTAACCCCTCTATTGAATTAAGACATGTTTATCTCCAAAATCTACTCTAATGTCTCTGTACAGTATTCACAAAATTTACTTTCTTTACATATTATGCTGTATAATTTAAGATAGTCATTTTTTCTAAGTTTTTAATGCCTTAATGTATTTGTGCATGGAGCTTTTCTCCCCGGGCCTCTGCTGAAAATGGATATGTATCCAGCTAGACTAGCCCGGTCAACAAATATAAAATAAATAAATAAATAAATGCTCTCTTACATGCCAGTGAGTACATCTGACACTGAGAGGGTTGTCAGCAAGTACACCTGACCACTTACTCCACCCAAACCCACATCACACATGCCTACATATGTGGAGTTCCTCGCTACAAACTTACCTAAACACCAGACACCTCCCAAATACAAACACAGGTATGCTACACATAATACTTCCTCTGCAGAACACAATACACAAAATATCTCATGCACCGATGTCTCACCTGCCAAGCCCATAAGGCTAAACACTAAACTTAACATATTAGTTATAGGTGACTCCATTGTGAGACACACAGATGTCCCTCTCAACAGGCTGGATAAGGAATAGGTCATGGCCAGCTGTCTGTCAGGTGCCAGAATCCACCTTATCACACATGCACTGAAGTCTCTCAACAACAGGTACTGTTATGACTTTGGCATGGTGTATGTTGGTGTGAACGACTTGAGACGTACCTCTCTGGACTATATGAAGAGACACATGACTGAGCTCTCAGATTATGTGTCTCAGGGAGGTATGGCCCTAGTTTTAAGCAGAATTTTACCTTCACCTAGAATGATGCCTCAACAGAAAATTATTGACTTCAATAATTGGCTTAGGGGATCCAGTATTTGTCAACCTGGGATGACATGATTGACAGACCTCAATGCTTTGCCAGAGATGGTCTTCATCTGTCACCCCTGGGATTTCAGTTACTGGCTAAGGCTCTTGCCACCCCTATAGTGCTTTTTGTAATCAGTGTCACAAGGACAAAACTCCTGAAGTAAAAATGCCAAACAAAAGCAACCTCAAGGTCATACTGCTAAATGCTAGGAGCTTCAACATTAAACTGCACTCACTGGCAGCAGTCATCTCCCTGGAGGACACAGTGCAGTCATGGAGACCTGGTTCAAGTATGCAGAGAGCACCCCAGCCATACCAGGTTACACCTCCTTCCATATGTTCAGACCACAAACAGAAGGCAAAACTAAAGGAGGAAGTGTATCAATATTCATCAAAGATAAATACACCTCCAAATTAGTTAAACAGTATGATGCCATAGAGATACTTCAAGTGCAATTAACTGTTGGTAGGACACCTATTCGAGTCATTGCCAGCTACAGCACCTCTTACATGAATCAGGACACTCACTCTGCCTATTTGGATCAACTTGAGTCTATCAAGATACATCTGAGCATCATGGTTTTGGGTGACTTTAACTATTTCAGTATTGACTGGGTGAATTACTCGTGTTCAAACTCACCTGCCCAAAGTTTCCTCAACTTTGTCAACTCCAATGCCCTGGACCAGCTGATTGACACTCCCAGTAGGGGCATCAACATCATGGATATGGTGCTTACAAATATGGGAGACCAATGTAGCATCCCCATTGTGAGTCCATCCCTGGTGAGATCTGACCAGAAATCAGTCTCATTTGAAGTAACTATCACGCCTATCATACCACCACCCCCAGCAGCAACTAGACTAAAACACTTCTCCAAAACAGACTATAACCTCTTATGGGATGGCTTAAATAGCTTCACTGCACCTCCACCCTCAGATGGAACCAGTAGCTATGCTGAGCTCTACACTAATGCGCTATACAAGCACCTGTATAACTTCACTGACTCAGCTGTACTTGTTAGGACCAAAACAAGCTCTTCAAGGAAGAGCAAATCTGTCTGGTGGACAACTGCCATTAACAGGCTTTACAATAAAAGGAAGAAACTGCTGTCTAAGAGTAAGAAGGAGTGGGATTTAACCTGCAGACACTCTCTCCTCAACTTAAATAAGCAAATAAGATTTCTTGTGAAGTCCATCAAGGCAAACATTGAATCCAAGTTAGTATCCTCAACAAAAGACAACCATAAAGTATTCTTTAGTTACACCCATAACCTAAAAGATAAGTCCCAGATTTGCACCAAACTGGTAGCAAATGGTAACACGTATACTGAGCCGGTGTACATAGCTAACCTGTTAACTGTCAGGTTTGTGAAAACTTCACTCCCCTGTCCCTGCACCACATACCTCATGGCATCCCTACCACCTGTCTCCTACCTTGTATATCTGAAGAGCTGGTCATAAACGCCCTCTCTAAGACCAAAAACACAGCATCAGTGGGACTGATTATAACCCAGGCTGTATTCACCATGGGCTCAAATGAGAATTAGCATCACCATTGGGTATTCTTTTCAATCACAGTCTGGCTTCATCCCACTGAATGGAAAGCCACCATTATTCCCTTGCACAAAGGTGGCGTTTCTGCTGACCCTGGCAACTACAGACCTATTAGCATGACTAGCCATATCTGCAAGGCTATGGAGAGAACCATCATGGACCGTATCAATGAAGATAATATTTCTTCCTTCACACTAATAAATACTCTACATCTTTATAGCCTTATCCTTAAAGAATCAATAGATCAATAGACCATGTTATTACAAATCAAATTTCTTTATAAAGGTATATAGTATCTTCTCTTGTACATTACCCTTTACTGTTTACTGTTTGTGTTAGCTCATTATGAGTATTGTATTTTGTATTTTTTAATAACAATTTGTATTTAACATTAGCTGCTTTTTTTAAGTTTGGACTGCTACTACTTTCTATATTGTATTTTGTATGTGTCTTGGAATTTTTCTCCCCAGGCCTCTACTGAAAATGGACATGTATTCAGTTAGACTAGCCTGGTCAACAAATGTAAAATAAATAAAATAAAATAGTAATCTCTAAACACTAGATCCTACCCAGTTTGGATTTGTCAAGAGGAGTTCATGCCTGTTAAACCTGGTGGAATTCTTCGAGACAGTCACCAGGGCCCTGGACAAGGGGAAGTCTGTGCATAGAGCCAGCCTAGACCTAGCAAAGGCATTTGACACTATCCCTCACTCAAGCATCATTGGCAAACTCTTCCAGCTAGATATCAACCCTTTTCTTATAAGGTGGGTTGTGAACTGTCTCACTGATAGAACCCATACAGTCAAAATAGGGGAATCCACATCCAACAACAGACACATAACCAGTGGTGTTCCACAGGGATTGGTCCTGGGAAATCTACTGTTCAGAATCTATTTCCCTGAAGTACAAGCTAAAACCAAGGGACTGTGGCTGACAAAGTTTGCTGACGACTGCAAACTGAGTGCAGTCACAGAATCTCCAAGTGATGTCAACATCCTTCAAGAAAATCTTACGCAAGCAAATGACTGATGTCAAAGTCATGACCTCAAACTCGATGCAAAAAGATACATTATCATCCCTTTCAGTAAGAGCAATGTTCCTGAAAATTACCACATCAATGGCAATACCCTAAGTATGAACTAGTGGTGAGAGATCTGGGCACTCAGGTTGATAGCAACCTTGCTTTAGATCACCATGTTTCCACAGTGGTAAGAAGGCTATTCTATATGGCTCATCTCATAAGTAAGGGCATCACCTCAAGAAAAGGATAAGTTATCACCTCCCTGTACTCTTCACTCAGTAGGCTAGTAAGTGCAACTTCTCTTTTGGTAAGTAACTTTCTAAGCACCTGCAGCAATTGGAGAGACCATGAAGGTTCCTCACAAGGAAAATTCAAGGTCTTCAGCAGCTATCCTATGTGGATCAACTGAAATCACTGACACTTCTGTTTCATACAGACTAGTCGGAGGTGATCTCTGCCTTGCATATAAGGCAGTCTCTGACCCTGCTTTATTTGAAATGGTACATCCGCAAGTCAAATGGCACATGGGTTACTAGCTCTAAGGACCTAAATCTGGTATGTGACATCATTAGAACCTGCTGGAGGGACAGATTTGTCTCTCAGAGGTTACCACACATTTGGAATAGACTCCCACTTCTTGTCAAACAGAGCACCTCATTGGCTTTCTTCAAACACAGTCTGGACGATTGGATGGGTAAACGTAAATTCACCCTGGGTGTTCCACCTGTGTCTCTCTTGGACAGGATGAATAGGTGCTGATAAAACAAGGGTAAATTTATCTAGGCTTGTAAGGGCACTCAGGCATTAACCTAGTAACTTCCTATGATCCTATGAGCAGCAGCACTAATTACATTTGCATGCTTCACATCGAACGTAAGTAAATACAAGTGAAGTTTCATGCCTGGCAGCAGTTTGACGGCCAGGAAACCAAGCAGATGAGCATGAGCACATAAGGGACATGAATACAAGTCTGTCTATGATCAAAATTGCTTTGCCAGATTGTGCAGACAACTGCAATGACTACCAGGGTAAAACTACCGCAGTGTGACTGAAGTAAAAACACATTACAGAAAATAGTACACTACAACAAGATTTGCATAATGACATTTAAAATGTTGGAGTGATCAGCAATGGCAAATACAACATAATAATGATATACTAGGCAGGGAAGCTGTGCTGACTAAAATGGCCACAGACATATATGATAGGAAGGAAGAAAGAAGAAGAGTGCATATACAATAGGTCATGTACAATATGGCAATGTACACAAGATAGGATATGTCAATGCACGTATGCTTCCAAGACAAGTTAGCAGTATAACATTGAGCACATATGTACATAGCTCAATATGTACAGCTGTTTACACCTCCTGTCTAAGTGTATTCATATCATCACAACTGATAGTATATATGTGACTGTCACACAAGGGTATATATGTACACAGCACAGTAAGTACAGCTATTTACTCATCCTGTCAGAGTGTATTGATATCATCACACCTGTAGTATATATGTGACTGTCACACAAGGGTATATTTATATAATCACAGATTATAGTATTTATGTGACTGTCACAGAAGGGAATATATGTACATGGCACAGTACATACTGCTATTTATGCCTCATGTGCAAGTATATTCATATCATCATACATGATGATATACATGTGATTGTCACACAAGGGTACATGTCAATGTAGATGAAATGTTGTGACATAAACATCACTGACTGGAAAGAACATTTAGCTAGATTGTTATATACAATAGGTGGGATGTGCATGTTGTGAAAATTTTCAAAATGATTTCCATGAACATGACTGAAATGACAGCATACCTCACAAACAATCATGGACACATAGCAACAATCTCATGGATAGCTGCTGACAGAAGCAGACGCAATCTGGTTATAACTTATTAGAAATATTCATCTGTGATATTGCCAGAATATATGAGTTTAAGTTATTTTACATGTACTGTAGGAACAGACATGTGCAACTATAATGTTTGCAAGTATTCTACAAGGGGAAGTCACCAAACCTTTCCCAAAAATAAACTGTCTTGGGAGGAGTTAAATAGGACAGTGTTGTACCTGGAGTTGAATTCAGGGTCAATCCTGGCCATTTGAGAGGTTTGCATGACACATAAGCCACAAGCCACATGTGCAAGAATCATACCCATGACAGCAAGGTTGTCAAATGTCACTGTATTCAATGGGTGCAACACAGAAATACATATCACACATGCATCTTGTGCAACACCTTGAAGGGAAGTCTGCAGTGTTAATTCCTCATAGGTATGCATATCAAAGAATAGCTCTGTATGGCCAAAAAGATATGTGCAAACTCACTGTGCCAAATGTAATACACTTAACTAAAGCATCCCTGGCTGACATATGTATCGGCATAAAGATAACAACACTTACAAGCAAGACACTGTTATGAGTGGATTCCCTACACACAGCTGCATATTGCATGCATCTACCACATGTAATAACTAATATTGCCTGAAGCATCTGCAACTGATGAGTGAATTAAGAACTGGTATGTTTTAATGAATGGTAGAGTAGTATGTGAGACTGATGGCAATGCATCAGTTCTGCCCATATGCACAGAAACTACATCAGTGAAAGCCTAGCATCAATAAGTGAGGAAGTTGTCAGTGTGATATTGTTCACATACCAAACAATGCATGGAGCACACAGTATAAGACATGTCAAACCTCAAGACGTGTGCCACATGATCACTGCACCCCTGACATTGTCAGTAAACATGTTAGACTGACATGAAATCCTGATACGCATGCATATGTGTTCCTGCAAACTATCAAGTGGTAATGCTGATGTAATATACTGTTAACTCTGTGACAGTGTACAGTCACTGTATAGCTGTACCTAGGATACAATTGGACTTCATAGTTGATAGTTCCATAGAAGAACACTAGGCTAATGTTCCAATATGACATAAAATCCTAGCCATATTTAACATAAGTTTCACAATTTTAAATAGCTATGTGAATACAGCTATGAGCCTATGCTATGTTATCTAAGACCAACTACCTCTTTCCATTAGAGACATGGGCACAACACCAGGAGTGCAATTACCATTAACCATCCATTGATATAGGATGCACATGAATAGTGTCAGGAAAGGCCTTTGCTTTACATGAATGGGAAGCTTGCTCCAGAGAAGGTATAGCAATCGACATATATTTCTATCTCTCCAGCATGACTTATTATGCCAGAGACTAGGTTAATAGTTTTAGAATGAGTGACCCTCATGCAGTTTGGTTTAACAATGTGCAACATTTCCATCAGGGCCAGATTGTAAAATGCCCTGTAGGGCAGACACAATTGGCCATTAGTATTCTGTAGGAGAAACAACACAGTAATATGTCTTTCAATCTTTCCACGTAGAAATTGTCTTTTACACCCTGTATCTTCATTGTGCAAAATCTCTGGTTTTGTTGCAGCTGTTGTAGATTTGTTGTGAGTTACATGCAGAAGGGTGCATTTCTCTCAGTAATAGTTGTGAGGAGGGCTGAGTACAATGGAATTATAATGCCCTTTGATGTGGATGACATGCTCATAATTATGAGTTGTGCCACATAGAAGGGATTTGCCACCACTGTGGACACATGCTGGTCGAACTTCAAATTACTATCTACCTGAGTAGCCAGCTCACATACCACTGTGTCCACTTATAGGGGTGTGCTGTTCTTTGTTATATTTTTATATTTTTTTATTTTATATCTGCCAGCTTGAGTTTTTCTGATGATCTTTTTAATGGTCATACAGTATTTGTAGTCAACATTTGACCATTACAAGGAATATTTTGTCATGGCAAAATGTTTTTCTCTCTGCATCATTAATATTTATGAAGTTGGTTGCCTTATTGGCTGAAGGTTCATATAAAATGTTTGATGGATGGGACTTTGTTGTTTTGTCCCACACTGAAGATGGCAACACTTGCCGAAACCGGTCTGCATTTGAATGTTCAATAAAGGATTAATATTTACTCCAAACTGCTCGTGCTGGTCTACTTGGTAGTTTTATGGCCAGTTAAGACAGTTTCTCCATGTGGAATTGTGTCAAATGCCTTGGCCAGGTCAAGTTAGTTGGGATGTACATTTTGTCCCTCATCCATGGGCTTGGAGACATTCTTGAAGAAGTTAACAAGATTTAACAGACATGATCTAGCCTTAACAAGTATCATACCCATGACAGCAAGGTTGTCAAATGTCACTGTATTCAATGGATGCAACACAGAAATACATATCACACATGCATCTTGTGCAACACCTTGAAGGGAAGTCTGCACTGTTAATTCCTCATAGGTATGCATATCAAAGAATAGCTCTGTATGGCCAAAAAGATATGTGCAAACTCACTGTGCCAAATGTAATACACTTAACTAAAGCATCCCTGGCTGACATAGGTATCGGCATAAAGATAACAACACTTACAAGCAAGACACTGTTATGAGTGGATTCCCTACACACAGCTGCATATTGCATGCATCTACCACATGTAATAACTAATATTGCCTGAAGCATCTGCAACTGATGAGTGAATTAAGAACTGGTATGTTTTAATGAATGGTAGAGTAGTATGTGAGACTGATGGCAATGCATCAGTTCTGCCCATATGCACAGAAACTACATCAGTGAAAGCCTAGCATCAATAAGTGAGGAAGTTGTCAGTGTGATATTGTTCACATACCAAACAATGCATGGAGCACACAGTATAAGACATGTCAAACCTCAAGACGTGTGCCACATGATCACTGCACCCCTGACATTGTCAGTAAACATGTTAGACTGACATGAAATCCTGACACGCATGCATATGTGTTCCTGCAAATTATCAAGTGGTAATGCTGATGTGATATACTGTTAACTCTGTGACAGTGTACAGTCACTGTATAGCTGTACCTAGGATACAATTGGACTTCATAGTTGATAGTTCCATAGAAGAACACTAGGCTAATGTTCCAATATGACATAAAATCCTAGCCATATTTAACATAAGTTTCACAATTTTAAATAGCTATGTGAATACAGCTATGAGCCTATGCTATGTTATCTAAGACCAACTACCTCTTTCCATTAGAGACATGGGCACAACACCAGGAGAGCAATTACCATTAACCATCCATTGATATAGGATGCACATGAATAGTGTCAGGAAAGGCCTTTGCTTTACATGAATGGGAAGCTTGCTCCAGAGAAGGTATAGCAATCGACATATATTTCTATCTCTCCAGCATGACTTATTATGCCAGAGACTAGGTTAATAGTTTTAGAATGAGTGACCCTCATGCAGTTTGGTTTAACAATGTGCAACATTTCCATCAGGGCCAGATTGTAAAATGCCCTGTAGGGCAGACACAATTGGCCATTAGTATTCTGTAGGAGAAACAACACAGTAATATGTCTTTCAATCTTTCCACATAGAAATTGTCTTTTACACCCTGTATCTTCATTGTGCAAAATCTCTGGTTTTGTTGCAGCTGTTGTAGATTTGTTGTGAGTTACATGCAGAAGGGTGCATTTCTCTCAGTAATAGTTGTGAGGAGGGCTGAGTACAATGGAATTATAATGCCCTTTGATGTGGATGACATGCTCATAATTATGAGTTGTGCCACATAGAAGGGATTTGCCACCACTGTGGACACATGCTGGTCGAACGTCAAATTACTATCTACCTGAGTAGCCAGCTCACATACCACTGTGTCCACTTATAGGGGTGTGCTGTTCTTTGTCATATTTTTATATTTTTTTTATTTTATATCTGCCAGCTTGAGTTTTTCTGATGATCTTTTTAATGGTCATACAGTATTTGTAGTCAACATTTGACCATTACAAGGAATATTTTGTCATGGCAAAATTTTTTTCTCTCTGCATCATTAATATTTATGAAGTTGGTTGCCTTATTGGCTGAAGGTTCATATAAAATGTTTGATGGATGGGACTTTGTTGTTTTGTCCCACACTGAAGATGGCAACACTTGCCGAAACCGGTCTGCATTTGAATGTTCAATAAAGGATTAATATTTACTCCAAACTGCTCATGCTGGTCTACTTGGTAGTTTTATGGCCAGTTAAGACAGTTTCTCCATGTGGAATTGTGTCAAATGCCTTGGCCAGGTCAAGTTAGTTGGGATGTACATTCTGTCCCTCATCCATGGGCTTGGAGACATTCTTGAAGAAATTAACAAGATTTAACAGACATGATCTAGCCTTAACAAGTAAAAAAATGAGTTGGTTACACAGCTAGGAGATTACCTCTGTCCTTGTTGATAAGGTCCATAATGACTCTTTTTGACTTACAGATGAGGCTAGTAAGGCTTGTGGGTCTGTCATTCCCTGTGTTGAGTCATGGTCCCCCTTGTTCAAACAGATGACTGTTGCTGTCCACAATTATTCCAGAAATAAAGCTTGTATGGAGATTATGGTTTAACAAGGATCCAACTGTGTCTACTAGGTCATGTTTTAATTTATTGATATGGCAACCTGTGATGTTGTTAGAGCTCATTGAAGCACTGTTTTTTTTAGCTTTAGAGAGCACACAGATGAGCTCCTCTCTTGAGAAAGTAATCTGAGTAATGTTGGTATGTATATTTTAGGTGATGAGCATTGGCAACAGGGGGTGAACTGTGATCCAACTCTGTCAGCTAGCAGGTTGTCTATTTCCTCCAGTTGAGTTTTGGTATTGCCACCATAACCATGTGTGTGATGGTTGCATATTCCCCTTAAGATTTTGTACGTACTTTAAAAAAAGATTTGTGCAACACTGCCAAATAAAACCTTGGGTATGCATCACATAACACACAGTGGAACTGTTAACACAGTTGTACAACTCTTACCTAGTTCACATCATTACATTAGTTGCACATCACATGCCAATATGTTCACCATTGGAAAGGTGTGTGAGGGTCTGGATACCATATATGGGTACATTACAAATGAGGTTGATGTGGTTCATGCAGAACAGTTAATGACACAAATGCTGACAGTCACACAATCCTGCTGGTCAACACTTGAATACTTCTTATGAGCAGCAACACAATTGTGCAAACAATGAATTCCCCAAGGTTGCAAGTGAATCTGAACTGGTCATATATGTGTGTATATAGCACCATTCCAATATGTGGATGAAACAAAATTACCCCTGTAATAGTTGTTTCCCAAAAATATTTCATGAAGGTTCTTCACACGCCTGCAATCACTGTGTGCCCCCCCCCCCCCCCCCCCCCCCCCCCCCCCCCCCCCCCCCCCCCCCCCCCCCCCCCCCCCCCCCTCCCCCCCCCCCCCCCCCCCCCCCCCCCCCCCCCCCCCCCCCCCCCCCCCCCCCCCCCCCCCCCCCCCCCCCCCCCCCCCCCCAAAAAAAAAAAAAAAGAAAAAAAAAAAAAAAAAAAAAAAAAAAAAAAAAAAAAAAAAAAAAAAAAAAAAAAAAAAAAAAAAAAAAAAAAAAAAAAAAAAAAAAAAAAAAAAAAAAAAAAAAAAAAAAAAAAAAAAAAAAAAAAAAAAAAAAAAAAAAAAAAAAAAAAAAAAAAAAAAAAAAAAAAAAAAAAAAAAAAAAAAAAAAAAAAAAAAAAAAAAAAAAAAAAAAAAAAAAAAAAAAAAAAAAAAAAAAAAAAAAAACCCCAAATGTTCTCTTTTCAATGGAATCCCAGGTGGTATTCATACTGACAATGGAAAATCTTCACATAGCACCAGGGAGCTTCTTGGGAGAAAACTGGAGGGCTGTAGATACATTTTCAAAAACATACTGTCTCTGTCTAGTTGTAAAATGCACACCACCTCATGACAGAATTGGCAATCACACATCCAGTAGTCTGCAGATGGCTTGTATTGGGTCCTGGAAGGATTGTGCTTCATGATTTAAGTATGCATCTATGAAATGACATCATACATGGTCCTGCAGGAAGCATGCCATGCTGCTGGAGGGAAATAAGGTATCTTGGATTCATGGAGCTATGTTAAAGGCTCTCTTGAGTGGGATTCCAAGGAAAAGAGATCCAAAAAGTCATATACTGGTAGTAATATACCACCAACCACACACACAAGAGTTGAATGAGGTCAGATCTGAACATCTGACCTGTGTAGGTATACAAACTGGATTGTATATGATGCAACATTAGCACAACCACAAGATGCCTAACTTTAAATTGACACAATGCACTTTAAAGAGGATTACAGCATCAGTATATGCTGAGAAGAAGATGGGGGGAATGCACCACATAGATGTGGATTAACATCTTGGCAGGAAATTGTCTACACACTAATATTTAAATAGACACACATACAAGTAATCTGCTGCGCAATTAAAATCTCAACCTACCTACAGAATCTGGAGAACACAGCAGTTAAAGCTCATGCCAACACAGATATTGGAGTGTAACTGTCAAAGTGAACTTTAAAGAGGAACACGTCATAAGTGTATGTTGATAATAAGAAGTGGACAGGAGATTATGACATAGCTGTAGTCTTGCATGCAGTTATAAAATTATATCCAGACTGATAGTTGAACAAATATCATATATGAGTTGATCTTAGCGATATTACAACTCCTAAGTAGTCACCTGTACTAATTATAGAATCATCAGTGTCTGGTGAGAAGATGTTAGTAGGAGTGTCTCACGTGCTATTCTAAAATGGTGCCCAGAATGAGACCGAACTGAACATAAGCAAGTTGACCACAGTAGGAGTAGAACCCTGACCCAACTATCTACATAACACAGTACTTAATGCCAATGCCACAGAAGTAGTCTAGTTTTGATGGACGGACAAGAACATGGCATGCAAAATCCCTTTACTCTTGTGTTCTAACCCTGCCCTTGTCCCTAACCTCTGCCCAGCACATAACTTATATTTGTTTAGATATTTTAAGTCCCACTAAGGCAGTGTTCTCTTTTCAATGGAATCCCGAGGTGGTATTCATACTGACAATGGAAAATCTTCACATAGCACCAGGGAGCTTCTTGGAGATACTGGAGGGCTACTACAGTAGTTCCCGGAATTCCAAGATGGAGTAGAATACAAGTGAAACAGATATAAGGTGAAAGAGAAAACTTATTGAAAGAAGGAGAAGGAGATGATATGACAGTTACAGAACTGGAAGATGTGAGATAGGAGACAGCGGTGCTGCCAAATTTGATGAATCTGGCAGAGCCAAATGAAGTAGAGGAAAAGCAATGGAGTAACATGGTAGAACAAATATTACAGGAAGAAGAAAATGAGAGGCTGAAACATAATTAATAGCCGATGAACAGAAAACATTGGAGCTATTTTTGGCTGGTGAAGTAGCTTTCAAAAATATTCAAAATTGTTCAGTATCCAAACTTGGAGATTTTTCATTTACCACTTTGGACTTATTACTAAATTGAATGGATGGGTTACAAATGTTGCAGACTGCATCATGGTTTTAATGTTTCTAAACCATATACATTACTTAGAGTAAAAAGCAAAATTTTATATACAATTTTACATATTTTTATATAATGATTTTTTAAGCTTATTTGGTGTTGTGAATGGCAATCTTAACATCAAACTGTGAATTTTAATCATTGAATTGAACAACAAATTCGGTATGGTTAAACCAATTAATTAATCATTCAAGGCATGTGATCCTAAAGTTTTTGTGATTGGCCATTTTATGTATTTAAACTATTAATATGAAAAACATTGCATACGCTAATGAATTCCATAATATATATTTTTTTTCATTTGCATCAAGACATTCTGTGCAAACATTATGGTTCTGAAGTGGCTGAAAAAAACTGGAAACATGAGCCACAGAGCATCATAGAAAACAATGAAGTTTATATCACATTGGATCACCCTCTACCAACAGTTCAAAAGATAGATGCTAGAAAACCATATACAGTGGTCCAAGAAAAGTAGACAAAAGTAACATTGATCATTGAACTCGCCACACCCAGTGACTACAGTGTCTTGCGTACACAGAGATACAAAGATATAAAATATCAGGATCTGCAGGCAGAAACAAGAGCAATGTGGAAGAAAGATACTCAGACAGTTCCAATAGTAGTAGGAGCAACGGGGCTTATAAAAAAGAATCTACAATCATATTTAGATATGTTACCAATCCATGTAACCCCGTCAGAATTGCAGAAGGAGTCATTACTAGGCATATTGTGAGTGCTGCAAAGAGCAATTTTGGCTGACATCAAAGACTAAAACAATGCAAATTTCATGAACTTTAATTATACTTTGACTTAGGAATGGGGTTCATTCCTGTTATAGTATTAGAAACCCAAAAGATTTGGAGAAATAAAAAAAAAAATAAAGTTACAGCTGCAAAAGTTCAGTGACAAAATACTTCTTTACCCAAATGAATAAATCTCATCATAATGATCATTTTCTCTTAAACAAAGTACATATCAATAACAGTAAATTTTTGCTGGATATTCTTACCACAAGATACATCAGTTTCTTTCTAAGGAAATTACTCACTTTTCCTTCCATCTCTTTATGTCCAGCAGCTTATGCATAAGTTTGAGTTTTGGTTTTTAACTGTAAGTAAACCTCCTGCTTTTGTTGAACACCAGCACTTTCATCACACTGCACATTTTCAGAAAACAAAATTTCTGCCATATCACTCCATGACACCACTACTCATCTCCTGGATCATCATTTTTTTAATATCTCTTCTTTTTAATATCTCCATCAGTCTCAGTGTATGCAGCCCATCAAGCTGAATGTCTTTTACTTATTAACACTGCCTCAGGCTCCTATGTTTCAAACAAATCATTCTCTACTTCTTATAGGTTCATAGGTGTATGCAAGCAATAATGCCCAAGAGGGTGCATGTTATTGTGGAAATACCCACCCAGGGGTGGTATTTCCACAATAACACATACATTGGAGGGAATTACTGCACTTACAAAAGTCTGTCCTTGGGATTCAATAAACTTTGTGCAAGAATAGTGCTGTTCCTGCACGGAGTAAACTGTGTCCATTTCTGCACAGCTCTAACAGCAGCGCAGCTTGCATATTCATGAAGGCGTGCTACTGATAAGGGCTGTACGGACACGAACAGTGAACGAGTGCAGGAGGCATGTTCCAGTACTGCTTGCACAGTTTACACACACCCTGCATTCAGAAAGTGCCATATGGCACTTTGTAAAAGATTTTTGGCAAAATATTAGATAGCTTCCCTAATATTATGTCAGCATTTCAGTGTCCATGGACACTGAAATGAAATAAATTAGTATTTCAGTGTCTGCAGATACCAAAATACATAGGGAAGCAAAAAAGCAATGCAGGGTGTGTGACAGGTTCTGTCACACACCCCATGTATTGTAAAAGAGATGTACATCCATAGGCCCTTATCTTGCAACCTGTTAAAGCAAGAAATCTGGACAAAAGCACAAATAATGGGGGGCAAAGCCCTAAAAATAGGGGCACTTTTTAAATATTGCCCTTACAAACTTAGAAAGTTGATAGAATACACGTTATGCATTAGCATGACTTTTCTGAAGGTTAGACGTCTGAAACTCACATGTATGCCATTATTTCCTAACTGCAGTCCTCAATGACTTGCTAGAAAACCACAATTTGATCAGAAACAGGCCAAAAATATGAGACAAAAATCTCGACATTCTTCAAAAATCTGTATAGTTGAGAGGTATGCATAGCCCTCACCTGTACAGGTTTCCACAGAATGCCCAGATGGCTGCCTCACATACCTCTTAACCTCCTAGAGCAAAAACACTGTACAAAGCCATAAATAATGGTGGGACAAAGGCACATAAATAGGAAAAAATTTTAAAAAGTGCACTGACAAACCTGAAAGCTGACAGAATAAAAGGTTTGCAGTAGCATGGACTTCCTGCAGGGTAAAAAGACTGAAACACAAATGTCTGCCATGTGAAAGTGCTGGACAGCCATAGCCGTTAACTGTAGAGGTGTCGGCAGAATGCCCACAGGCCTTCACCACATACTTCTCACCCTCCTAGAGCAGTAAAACAGTACAAAGCCATAAATAATGGGCGAACAAAGGCACAGAAATAGGGACACATTTTAAAACGCGCACTAACAAACCCAAAAGTTGACAGAATAAAGCATTTGCAGTAGCACGGACTTCCTGCTGGGCATGAAGTCTGTAACACAAATGTCTTCCATGTGAAGGTGCTGTATTGGCAAAGCCTTCAACTGTACAGGTGCCTGCAGACTTCTCAAATGCTTGCCTCACATACCTGTCAACCTCCTAGAGTAACAAATTGTGCAGTAATTGATATTTGTCAACCAGGGTAGTGTAGCTGGTCTAAAATGTAAGTGTGAGTGCATATAACATGTGAAATCACCTGTGTGCACACAAGTGCATACAGTATAGTCACACCCCATGGTAATGTAATGAAAGCACATACAGGCACGTCATGTAAAGTAAATCATATACACTTGCTAATATGTTAGTAATAATTCATTAAGTTATTATCCTGATATTTTAATAAAATGAAAAGTGAGTAATGGTTAGCAGTGCTCAGCTATGTTTAGCTGGTGTAAGCATTGCTTAAATGTGAATGCTAAGCAGCAGTCAGCTCATCTAAATGGATTTGCGCACTGTTAAGCAATGTTCAGCAATTACCCCTTTAATCACTGTTCAACTCAGCTTAGTGGGTTTGTGCATTGCTAAGCTGTGCTCAGTAGTTTTAAAATTGACCAATTATGGCAAAGGGCAGGAATATTGCCTTATTTAAACCACACAGATGGGAGTACAGCCAGTACCTGTTATAATTGAACCTGTGCAGGAACCATGGCTGTGTTAGGTGAGAGTTTGCACTTTATGGCACAGTGCTGGGGCATCGTGGTGTCCAGGGTCATGGCTGGACTCCTCATAAGTAACCATGACAAGAGACTACTGAAAGGCCAGTACCAGGGCTCCCAGTATAAATGGATGCCTGGGACCATCTTGCCCATGATCTCACCAGTGCTACTGGCATCCCCCGAACTGGTGAGCAGGTCTGGCACCCGTATGCCAACTTAAAGCAGAGGAAGGGGGCACTCTTGGAAAAGTGGATCTAAAATACCAGGGACAACCGTGATCCAGCAATTTGCAAGTATCACAGGTATAGGTGTAGCAAATTCTAGCCTGAGGATGTGATAGACAGGTATGCATCATGTTTGTTTTTCTCCCCTATAGCTACAGCAGAGAGGGCTAGTAAAATCGAAGCCCATGCTGACAGACTGCTGAGGCTTCATTGACAGGCTGGTGATTAAAAATATATTTTGCAATATGTTATGCAAATAACTAAGAAGCAGTACATTGTGTAGTGCTAGTAGGTATACTGTTACTGTGTTAACCGAATAAATAAAGTATGTCTGACTCAGACTGATGTGAAATAAACATCTATAACAGTATTGTTGTGTTTACTCTGGTATGTTGTTGTAGACTTAGAATGGAGCTGTAAAACAAGATGTAAATGCCCTGTGTTAACCTCTGCTTTCCAGATTGTAGTAATTCAAAGGATTAATGCATAGTACACTAACTACCTGTCATGCATGCATCACAGGATTACAAGTTCAGCCTGTAATTAAGAGACTATTAGGAAGAAGCCTGTGAAACAACAAACATCAATTACCCAGTAGCTCAATGTGATGAGAAATAGCTTCATTGTTATTTTGCAGGCCCAGACATGGTTAGAATCCAGGCAGTTGTACTAAGATGTGTGCATATTTACACACAAGGAATAAGGAATATATGTAAAACAGTCAGGTAGTGTTAACAGATATTTTCTCCACAGGTTTTATAGGTAAGGAAATGTTAGTAGTAGCTGTATGAAGGGTATATTAATAAATTGTATGCAACTGTTCACCTGTGCCACCACATATCTGCATATGACAGCAGGATAGGCACATACAATATGCACATTTCCTGATCCATGTCTCTCAAGTGTCATGCTGCCACAGCTAGCGGTCACTGCTGCCAATAACCCTGGACACAGATAGGAAACCAGTTGAAGTATGCCATTAGCACATTCACTTAACAGCAGTTCTGGGTATCCCTCCTATACCCAATATGTAATCTTGACATGTACGAGTCCCCTCTAGCCATGTACCAAGAGTTGTCAGAGTCTGCCCCATACCATTCCAGACTGACAGTTTAATATGTATGTTTGTGCTACAGAAACTATGGGCAATAGGTAGATGTAACGTGAGGGCAGACCCATAGAGTATTGAGCAGCATAGTTGTGGAAAATAGAAGCATAAACAGTTGTTAATGAACTTTATGTCCCCCCACCCCTCATCTGCATCAAGTAATTATTATTCATATACTATGGGTTTGTTGTTCTCCAAACTTAATGTTGGGACTTTTGTTCTATTATTGTTCATATATTTAATTGGTTGTATGTTAACATACCTTGTTCAAGTACCATTGTTGGTGGCCTGTTTCTGTCAGTGTTACTGGCATTCTGTTACAATGCATACTGTTGTTCAATTTATGCATGCGTTATGTTTGCTAAGCAACTGTTTCAAGTCTGTTTTATGGGGTTAAATGGAACACCCATGCATGTTATAGCTAATCTTGAAATGTGCTAATCATGAATAACCAACATATTTTGTAAAACCTCAACACCATAGCACATTTGGGAAGGCAGATCCCAGCCGATCTCCTGTCCTGCCTCATCTGGCAATGGCACCAGACCCCAGCACATCTGGGACCCAACCCGGGACTTCCTCATCCATTGGTCCTGCACCACCTTCAGGTGGAACCACATCAGAGGACAGGGCCCATCACCCCTGTGAGAGGGCGCAGACAAGAGCCTGTCACCTGTAGTCAGTTCTGGGGTTTGGTATACAGTGCCATCTGAGCAGAGATGGGTGGGCAGCTGTGCCAGATTGAGGGCCACCTGATGCACCTTGAGGGGCAGGCTGCCCCTCCTTTCCAGCCCCCAGCATAGCCACCATCAGGGCCATGAAGGAGAAGTGGTGATTGTCCGTGGGTGGGGACCTCATTCCCACTGTATCCATTTGGGGGTTCATGGGATTTGGATTACCAACCACCCTCCCTGTCAAATGTGTTTATCCCCTCATGTGTCACATACTGCCCCTGTTTGCTGTCTTGTCCATGTAGTCTGTCTGCAAATGCAACCTATCCTATCCAAACTACCTCCCCAAACATACATACAGCCTTTCCCCAACATCCCACTCTCACCTTAAAAAAAAAGGGCGTCTGTCCCACAAATAAAAAATATACGCAGCTCTACATTTCACCCCTATGTACAGTGAAACTAATCAATCAACCCACAGATTATTCTGCAAATCTCTGTCACCAACACCCCTCCATGTGGGGTGTGAAGCTGTAAATTCCAAATTCTACACATTATTCAAAGCTGTTGCTGCAGAAGAAATGTAGAACTATGGTCATTTCCTACACCCATTGTGCACATCCCTAGCTTCTTTTCCTAATGTTTTAAACCCTGCTTGCCCCATTTCACCACTTTCCTATCACCCTTTTTTCCTTTTCTTTAAAGAAAATTAGTGTGGGTGCAAGCAGGAGTAAGCAAAGCTAACAGGGCTTAAACGTCTGTTAGCATTGCTTAGCTCCATGCAAAACCACAAAAACTCACTTACATCTGCTTAAAAGTGCTTTAATCACTCTGTCTCCATCAGCCCTTGTTTTGCCTGGTACAAATTAATCAGCACTGCAAAGTCTTGGACCAGGGACACTGTGCATTACAAGCACAGCAAAATGCCACTACACCATCTGAGCTGCTGAAGCTGGTAATGCTTTTACAAACATATCATGCATTCTGGTAATTTAACATTACTAAAAAAAGTCATCACTTCCAAGTCAGGAACGAGAACCCTGTGCACTACAATCGCAACAACTACCTCTACACCATCTAAGCTGTCAGAATTTGTAATGTTT